>NC_064817.1:54554104-54916947 GCF_023721935.1 Panthera uncia | reverse complement strand
TCTCTCTCTCTCTCTCTCTCTCTCTCTCTCTCTCTCTCTGCCCCTCCCCTGCTCACACTCTGTCTCTCTCTCAAAAATAAATAAACATTAAAAATATTAAAGAAAATAATATACATTAGTTGAGGGACAGTGTTAGCAAGGTAGCCTTGGAAAATAGAAAAGACATTGGTCAGGAAAGAAGACTAACAGGAGGCCTCCATAAAACCACTGTAGTAATAAATTATGAACAGATATGGCAGGATATGGGGGGGTTGACACAGGCCTTTTTCCCAGTTGCAACCCCTGAGTTTATGGACTCAATTGGCTCCCCACTCATGACTTGCTTTTTCCCTCTTGAGGATCATAGAGGGGTGTGACTCTCTTGCATCTTTTGCTGCTACTGCCCACTTTTCTACCTGGGTGCCACCCCCCAACTCTGCTGCCGAATTGGCTTTATTAATTTGAATTGAGATAGATATTTCCCCACTTCTTTATTATCCTGCCCAACTCTGAAAAATCACACAACCCCCACCGAGGGTTTGTATAGGATTTTTTTGCTAGTAACTATAGGGAAAGATGCAAGGGTTAACAAAAATAACAATGAGAAAGTTCGAGGAATCTCAGAAATCACAACCTCTACTTGTCTCTGGTCTTCACAGACACGTATGGAATGTACATAGTTTTGGTAGCCCTCTTCCCCAAGTCCTTATTTATGTGCTTCTGTGAAAGATTTCTAGTCCTTCTCTTAGAAACCAGTACCACCCTCCCAACCCTGTCACTGTTTTTAAAAATCTTCTTAAGAAAGCTTATGTGTGTGTATGTATATATATATATATATATATATATATATATATATATATATAAGCTTTCTTATCTATCTAATTAAAATACTTTTGGATGTTTATTTATTTTTGAGAGAGAGAGAGAGAGAGAGACAGAGCATGAGCAGGGGAGGGGCAGAGAGAGAGGGAGACACAGAATCTGAAGCAGGCTCCAGGCTCTAAGCTGTCAGCACAGAGCCCAATGCAGGTTCAAACCCACAGACCAAGAGATCATGACCTGAGCTGAAGTTGGACGCTTAACCTACTGAGCCACTCAGGCTCCCCAAGAAACCTTTCATAAGAGCCTACTGTTTTCCAGACACTAGGCTAAGTGCTTTTACATAAAGTGCACCCCAGACTAAAGTCTTCAGGTTTAGCCCCAGGTAGATTTGAGTTGGTACCACTACTAAGTTCAAGGCAACTTTCAGTCCTTTCTGGACCCTGGAACTTAGTTCAATACAGTGAAAAGAACACTACGGGCTCCTGGATGACACAGCTGGTTAAGGGTCAGACTCTTTGCTTCAGCTCAGATAATTATCTCACGGTTTGTGAGTTCAAGCCCCACATTGGGCTCTGCGCTGGCAACATGGAGCCTGCTTGGGATTCTCTCTCCCTCCCTCTCTCTCTCTCTGCCCCTCCCCTACTCTCTCTCTCTTTCTCTCTCTCTCCTCTCTCTAAAAATAAATAAACTTTAATAAATAAATAAATAAATAAATAAATAAGCCAGAAATCTGGATTAAAAAAAAAAAGAGCACTAGCTTGAGTCAGGATATCTGAGATCTTGTCACAGTTCTTTGTTTTAATGTTTATTTATTTTTGAGAGAGAGAGACAGAGACAGAGCATGAGCAGGGGAGGGGTAGAGAGAGACAGAGACACAGAATCTGAAGTAGGCTCCAGGCTCTGAGCTGTCAGCACAGAGCCGGATGTGGGGCTCAAACTCACAAACTGGGAGATTATGACCTGAGCTGAAGTCAGATGCTTAAACGACTGAGCCACCCAAGCACCCTGAGACCTTGTCGTATTTCTGTCACTAACTAGTTGAATAATGATAATAATTACACTACTATTAAAAAGTAACGTTTATTGAGTTTTTATTACGTGTTGGGTACTGTGCTCAGTGCTTTATGTGGATTATCTGATTTAATCCACACAATACACATGTAAGTTAAATGCTTTGACTACGTTCCTTTCACAGAGGAAAATGAGACTTGGAGAGAGTAAAGGCATCTACTTATTGTCCGCTGTTACTAAGTGGTAGAGCAGAGGGACAGATCCAGGCATTCTGACTCCAGAGCCCACACAAGTCAATTTGTCTGCCTTCTGACTTTGGTTTCTTCAGTTGTAAATGAGCATATTATGTTAGATGACAGCTAACATCTTTCCTAGCTCAAAAATCCTATTTCCTGTGATCTCCGATCTGGGTACAAGACCCCGGATTGCCCTTCTGGCCTCAGGCTTCCCGGAGATTACACTTCATACCCACACAATTCGGTTCTGGCCCCCTGCAGAAATAAGGTCTACAAAGCTTCATCTCTCAGTTTTTGGGCTCACCTGAACTGACTTTCTGGCTCTTTCCGGCTTTGTCTTTTTTTTTTTTTTTAATTTAATGTTTATTTATTTTTGAGAGAGAGAATGAGAGCAAGAGAGGGGCAGAGAGAGAAGGGCACAGAGGATCCAAAGCAGGCCCTGGGCTGACAGCAGAGAGCCCGATGTGGGGCTTGAAGTCACCAACCGTGAGATCATGACCTGAGCTGAAGTCAGACACCCAACAGACTAAGCCACCCAGGTGCCCCTCCAGCTTCGTCTTTAACCCTTCCTGCAGCCTCAGTGGTTCCAACCTTTGGAAGTCCTACTGGGGAAAAAAAAGAAAGTCCTACCAGCATGATATTTACCAGGGTTATTAACCATAAGAGTCTCCAATACAGGAAAACATGTTTATGTTTTATTTTATTTATTTTTTTACATGCTTATATTTTAAAGTTATATGAAAAGAGCAGGATGTGATACTTTATATGTATATGCTCATAATTTTGTTTATAATACATTGAGGAAAAAATAGGAGGAAATACCAAAAAGTGTTACCAGTGAGTAGCTTTTTTCTTGTTACTGTCATATATTTCCAATTTACTATGTGTATAATTTTTAAAGTGGGAAAAAATGCAAGAAAGAAAGAAAGAAAGAGAGAAAGGAAGACAGAGAAAGAGGGGGAAAATGCTTTATATTTTGCCCCTTTCTATAAGGGATTTGGGCACTTTACCAAAAAAAAAAAAGAGTACAAACATTATAAGATTGTAGAAATAGAACATCAGAGGCATGGAAAGGAAGAAGGAGCTAAAGTGCCATGACCAGTCATTAAGTCCATCTTTTGGGGCAGCCAGGGGAAAGGGGGGACATAACAAATTGTTATTGGAAAGAAAGACACATAGCAATTCCTCAACACAGACAGAGATTCTCCTGTCACTAAATTCTTTTTTCTCCCAATTGCAAAGACAGGCTGACAGCAAGCAAAAATTCTTGAAAAAACAAAACATTTGCAATCCCATTGCCCTCGTACAATTTTCATCTTTGCCTGTCAGCTTTTGGTCCTCATCCACAGACACAAATAATTTTACATGGCTGCAATTAAAGTCTATCTACCGTTTTGTGTTGTTGTTGTTGTTGTTTTCAATGAACATATCATAAACACGCTTTCATATTTAGTCTTCCAGAATTATAATTTTTAAAAAAAATTTTTTTTAACGTTTATTTATTTTTGAGACAGAGAGAGACAGAGCATAAACGGGGGAGGGGCAGAGAGAGAGGGAGACACAGAATCATAAGCAGGCTCCAGGCTCTGAGCCATCAGCCCAGAGCCCAACGCGGGGCTCGAACTCACGGACCGCGAGATCGTGACCTGAGCTGAAGTCGGACGCTTAACCGACTGCGCCACCCAGGCGCCCCCAGAATTATAATTTTTAACAGCTACATAATGGTTCATTGCTGGCACTAAATTCCATAAGAAATTTCTCACGTGGGATTAACATAAAGGACAATGTCCTCAGTAACAGTTTCATAGCACATCACAGAAGAGATTTTCATATTACTTGTTGGTAACTACCCTGGCTAAAAGCCAAGGGTGTAACATTAAAGCATTTCTGCAGAGGCTGAGCTAATATGGTTCAGGCATGCAATCCTCTGGTGCTTTAACTTGATCTGAGGGCACAATTTAAAATGCCACCTAAAGGAGTGGATGGATAGAATGTCCCTTACAATATATTCCATAAATATCTCTTCCCATAGCCAAGCTTTTGACAGGACCTCAGAGGCTGACTACACTTCTCTGGTGAAGGCCAGAAGTGTTGGTATGCTCTGTTGTTGACTGAGGCAGGATCCATATGTTTTGGAAGCCAGATGAACAGGTGGTTGGGTGACAGGGTTTACATTCCGGCTTGAAAGTTGAGAAGACTGACCAGCGTTGTTGTCTTCCACGGAAGTTTACCTCACGTCCCTGTGGAGGTAGGGTGCAGGTGAAAGCCGGATTTTTTGTAGGAAGCAGCTTTTGGATCTGAGTTCCACACAACAGAAGAGGGATTTTTGATTTGAGCAATTTTCAAAGCCCATAACCAGTCAAGTGGTCTGTTGTATAAGAAGGGAAGTTTCATAAATATTCTAATGGAACCTCTGGTTTTACGAACTATAAGGTCCCAGTGTGCCTGCCGGTATGAATTAGCTGCAGAGTGGGGTTTTATATTGACCAATTGAATTTTGGAGACTGCCACCAAGGACAATTAACTATTTTTTTTTTTACACAAATGATGTTGAACTGTTATTTCTGGCACTAATTATGTACCAGAGCCAATTGCCTCTTGAGAGCTACACCTGATATGTGATAATACTATGTCTGCAGCAGAAAGGTGGATTCATTTTTTATTTAAAAAATTTTTATTGTATTAACATTACAGCCACAAGACAAAAAAACTCTCTAAAAATAGGGAAATAGAAGAAAATACCCACAATCCCACCATTTCAACATGATTGTCATTAGAGTTTTGTGTACTTCCTTTATTTTTTCACGACCATATTTTTTCGTGTTTATATTCATATTTTGTATATAAATTTGTGTCCTGTTTGAATAATTATAATTACACAAGTAATACATGAATATGTTTTCCTTTAAAAATTTAGAACATTACAGGGGTGTCTGGCTGGGTCAGTAGGTAGATTGTGCGGCTCTTGATCTTGGGGTTGTTAAGTTCGAGTCCCATGTTGGGTGTAGAGATTACTCAAAAATAATATCTTTCTAAAAATGTAGAACATTGTAGAAACAGTTAAATGTCCCTTTGGTCCCTTATCCCATTTACCTTTACCCCTCCATTAAGTTACCACTGTCATGAGTTTGATATGTTTTCGTCCAGATCTTAAAAAATAATCCCATGGAGACAAAATACAGTTTTGTTTTGTGTGCAAGAAATGATTACATTCAGCAACTGGCTTTTTTCACACAAACAGTTTTTAAGATTTATCCTTATTGATACATGTAGTTCATTCCCCATAACTGTTATATAATATTTCATTTAATGACTATGCTACATTTATTTAGTCATTCCCTAAAGGAGAATTAGTGTGTGTGTGTGTGTGTGTGTGTGTGTGTGTGTGTGTGTGAAGAGGGCTAACAAATCTGCTGAACTTCCTCAACTTCCCTAGTCACTCTGAGCATATCAATGCAAAGAGACAATGTGAAGTAAGAAAAAATAAGTCACATTACCTGCAGTCACAGAAATGCTTTGTCCCCACATATCACCATTCTGTGAGGCTAGATTCACAGTGCTGTCCAGTAGAACTCTGTGATGATGGAAATGTTCTATATCTGCCCTGTCCGATATGGTATCCATTAGCCACATGTGCTTATTGAACATTTAAAATGTGGCCAGGAAACTGAGGAGCTGAGTTTTAATTTTATTTAACTTTAATCTAAACTTGGTCACATGTGGCTAGTGGATACTGTATTGGATGGTACAAGACTCTTGCACAGCTCTTGCATAGGATAATGGAAGCCACAATTCTATATACTACAAATTACATGATCAGGAACTCTAAGACAATTGTGTCCACCCTCTAAAAGTCAATGGACGATGCTAAGATCTTGTATTGGCACTTTTACATGTCCTTCTTTCAAGGTTAAGTCTCCTTGTTCCTAGTTCCCAGATGGGTTAAAAAGATGGATTATCAGACGGAAAAAACAAAGTTGCCAGAAATCCTGCCTTTCTGGGAATGACTATACTCAAACCAAACCATGTAGAAAATCATTTCTAATCCTAACACCTTCCCTTGACATTTAATAAACTAAAATACCCCATTAGTCATCCCACTAGCCCAGTAAAATCTTCAAAAATGTCAGAAGTAGTATAAAAAATCAACAGAATAATACAAACATCTTACAAAAACAGTCTAGGCTACGAGTCAGCATTGTTCAGTTAGTTGAGTTGTGTGTCATTGTTGGGGTTTAGACCCAGATGGAACTGATGTACTTTCTTGTTTTCCACAAACACCTCTGGGACTCCCTGAATCCCCATCCAGATCTCCTTTATCAACCAGAAGGTTCCTGACTGTCCCATATAACTTGCTAAATCTATAGCTCACACAGATAGGCACGTGGTTATGCAATTTTCTCTTAGAGTAGGCTCCAGAATGTCCAGATCTAATGTCTAGCTGATCTTCCCTGGCAGCATCAGGCAGATATGACAGCACGTGTTGGCTGAAGAAGTACACAGCCTGCCCCTGGAAGGAATAGTGAGGCACAAAGCACAAATACACAAACATTTAATACAGACAATAATAAAATAACATGAAAAATATGCTAGCTATGCCTATCATAAAAATCCATGACTAACTCCTCTTTTTCATTCGGATGACAATGTATGAAAGTATACCTATCCTCTTGTCTTTCCTTCCCCCCTCCCGTTTCCTGTTCTTTTATGTTTACTTTCTCTGATCTCTTTGCTTAGTCTCTTTTTTTCCTGCCTCTGGCAGTTTCCACTGTTGATCCCCTTTCTTCTTTTCCTGAGGCCAGTCTTCTAGCATCCTTCCATAAGGTCATGCACCCAGTTAATCCGTAAGTGGTATGAGGCCATTAAGATAGAAGTTAAAGAGAAAGAAGGCTTAAACACAGTCCTGTTTTCCTAGAGACTGTGGTCTGGTGTATACCAGGGGACTTCTACCTCCCTTGAGACTTTCTCCCCCACCTACTATAGGAGTGATGTGTGTTTATTAAAGAAAAATTGTAAAATGCAGAGAAAAATATTTAAAGTACCAATAGTGCCATCACCCAATGAAAACTACAGTAACTTTCACTATATTTCTTTCCATTGTTATTTTTTCCTTCTACATAGATATTTTTTAAGTAAACTCCACCACCAATGTGGGACTTCAACTCATGACCCTAAGATCAAGAGTTGTATGCTCTACTGACTGAGCCATAAAACAGGCACCCCTGTTCTATGTAGAGTTTTAAAAAACATTGTTATAATCACACTATATGAATAATTTTGTGTGTCAGGTCCCCCCCCCAACATATAAGGATGTTTTCAAATTATTACACAGGTTGATAAATATAATTTTAGTATTGGCATAATAGTCTATCAGTTGAATGTACCATAGTTATTCATTAGCATGTTGCTAAGCCATTTATCTTGAAGTAGTATTAAAATGAGGATTTTCACAAGCATTAATTGCCAAGGATCTATGTTAAGTACATATAGATTGCCCCCAAACAGTAACTGCCCATGTAATCATAGGATAATGATAGTTCAATCAAAGCTGCAATTTTTCGGAGAACAGTATATTTCTCCATAAAGTTTAAGACAGTATAGTAATAGTGAATCTTATAGTAGTGTCAGGACCTTTATCTTCATGATGACAGCATGGTGTGGAATCAGATCTTTTTTTCCCCCCCTTTATTCAATAAATATTAATTGAGGGCCTATTACATGCCAGGGACTGTAAATACACCAATAAGAAAAAATGCTTGCCCTCATGGAGCATATAGTCTAGTGGATTTCACAGGCAATTAAACAAGGAATTACATACAGCAGGATAAATACTAAGACCGGGAAAATATGAGGGGCTAGGTGTATAAAAGAGGGGCATCTGGGTCGCCTGGGTGGCTCAGTTGGTTAAGTGTCTTACTCTTGATTTTGATTCAGGTCATGATCTCACGGCTGATGAGATGGAGTCCCGCATCAGGCTCTGTGCTGACAGAGCAGGGCCTGCTTGGATTCTCTGTCTCCCTCTCTGCCCGTCCTCTGCTCACATGCTCTTTCTCTCAAAATATATAAATAAACATTTAAAAAATAAAAGAAGGGCATCTAATTTGGCCTTGGAGGATCAGGATGGATTCTATGAGGCAAGCTGAAGATAGGGAGGGGAGTGGGGCAGAGACTGTTCCAGACAGAGTGAACAGCAAGACTAAAGACTTACAAGTATTTGGGGTGCCTGGGTGGCTCAGTCGGTTGAGCATCTGACTTCAGCTCAGGTCATGATCTCACGGTTTGTGAATTCAAGCCCCGCATCAGGCTCTATGCTGACAGCTTGGAGCCTGCTTCAGATTCTGTGTCTCTCTCTCTCTGACCTTCCCCTGTTCATGCTCTGTCTTTCTCTGTCTCAAAAATAAATTAAAAATTTTTTTAAATTTAAAAAAGACTTATAAGCATGAGAGACTCTCTTTTACCTGAAACTGTCTTTATTTTGCTTTTGTTCTTGAAGAATATTTTTACTGAACATAGAATTCTGGTTGACAGTGATTTCCCCCCAGCAATTTATAGATGTTTTTCTGCTGTCTTCTAGTATCCATAGTTTCTGAGAAGTCCATTGCTATTTGGGTCATTATATGCAATGCGTTTTTTTCCTCTCATTGCTTTCAAGATTTTCTCTTGATCTGTGGTTATCAAGAGTTTGACTATGTTACACATAGGTGCAGTTTTCTCCATATTTATCCTGTTTGGGCTTTGCTGAGCTTGAATCTGTAAATTTTTTTTTTTTTTTTTTGCCAAATTTGGGAAGCGTTCAATCATTATTTATTCCAATAATGGTTCTGACCTCATTTTCTTTTTCCCCTTCTTCAGGGACTCCAATAACACATATTTTAGACTTCTTGTGCTGTCCCACAGGTCTGCAAGACTCCGTGCACTTTTTTCAATCCTCTTGTCTTCAGGTTACTTTCTATTACTATATCTGAAAGCTCATTGACTCCTTCCTCTGTCACTTAAACCTGCTTTTGAGTCCATCTAGTTAATTTTTTATTTCATATATTGTGTTTTTCAATTCTAGAATTTCCTTTTAGTTCTTTTTTATATTTTCTATTTTTCTGCAGAGGTTTCCTATCTTTTCATTCATTGCCGGGATATTTTTCTCTCTTCAAGGGTCATCATCTCAGGGTTAGCTTCCATCAGTTGTTTTTTCCTTTGAGAATGGGTCACATTTCCCTGATTCTTTATATTTGAATAATTTTGGAGGGTTTCCAAGACCTTGTGAATGTTCTATTGTGGAGACTTGATTCTGTTATATTCCTCTGAAGAGTGTGGATTTGTTTCAGCAGACAATTAGCTTAGTTAAATTGTAACTGAAAACTCTGCCTTGCCTGTCACAGGTGGCAGCTCAAATCTCAGTTTTGTTTGTCTTAGATTGAAGCTGCTTTGAGTCTGCCCTATCAATGCATGTGTGGTTCAGGATAAGTCTTGAAAGAATTTCATACAGATAATGTAAGGCCCTTTTCTCAGATCTCTTTCTGAAATATTCCCTCACTTTCTAGAAACTGTGGTTGCCCCAGGCCCTGTCCTCTTGTTCTTCAGGTTAGACAGATGAGGGTTTCCTGATGTAGTTCTGGTGGTGTGGATGATGACTGCTGTCTGCCCTCAGGCTAAAGCCATAAAAATGGGAAACTTTTTCTATGCTGTTCCCTTGTTCTAAACCCCCTTCAATATCTGCCTGCTTTTTGTTCACTGTCTGGAACTTTCAGGTGTGTGTGTGTGTGTGTGTGTGTGTGTGTTATTCAGAGTTTATAGTTGCTATCTATTGAGAGTTTACTCAATCATACTGAGAATGGAATCTGTGAGAGATTCTCAGATGAGCTTACTTCATATTTTGGGGGGAAAATTATAGGCCTCAACTTCTCTGTTTTTCACCTTAACGTTTCTCTAAATTATCACTCATACTCTCTTTAGAGGAAAAAGGGGTAACTTGTTTACTTTTTCCCATCACCTCCTGTTTTGGGCAGGAACTACAATTCATCCATCTATTCATTTAGCTATGCAACAAATATACATTAAGTCAGGCATTGTGCCAGGCATTAGGGGTAACAAAAGTAAAAATAGAGCCTACTTCACTGAGACTGCTCTCTTTAAGGTTGCCAAAGGTCTGTCTTCTTAATCACCAGATCAAATAAATTTATCTCAGTCTTAGAACTGTAACTTTATTGCTCCATTCTCCATTGACTCTGGTGACCAGCCTCTCCTTACAACTTTCTCTTTTGTCTTCCAGATCTTCCACCTCATTGATTTCTCCTCTCATTTTCCAGGTAGAGGAATTCTCAAAGACTTTGTCCTTGATGCCTTTCTTTTCTTGTCCTTGGCAGTCTTACTCAATCTTAGTGTTTCAACTACAACGTACATGCATGCCAAGACTCCTAAATCTCTATCTTCAGCCCTGACCTCTCTCCTCAGATTGAGACCTGAATTTAAGCTGTTTGTCTCCACCTGGTTGCCTAACAATCATATTAAACTGCACGTAGTCAAAAATCCAACTCATTATCTAGCCCCTGAACCTACTCTTCCTCCTATGTTTCCTATTTTGGTTAATTCCTGATACTGGAATCATATAATTAAATAAGAGCTGGATCAGGGCTGTTGCAAAAGGGACTCTTGTGCTGGGTGGGAAGTTTGACAATAGGGAAAGCTCTAATGTCTCTTCCAATTCTATGATTCTATTATGTTCCCAGCACAGTGCTATACATTTCCTTCGAGGAGCTCACAACCAATTTGGGGGAGATAACAACTGAGTGATCACTAGTCCTGACTTCAAATGCAGCAGGAATTCAGAGAAAGGAGATAGTATGCATTGAGTTAGTAAGAGAAGACTAATCTAAGCTCTTCAAAGGTAGAAGCTCTATTCTTTTATTTCATTTCTGTCCTCACAGCACCATTCTCTACACGCTGTAGAAACCCCATGAAGACTTTTTGAATGATTTTGTAATCATTATTAATGTTTAGTAAGTACACATTAAGTGCATAGTTCTTTATTAAATGATGCATGGGTTAACCAAGACTTGGTACAGACTCTGACATTTTTCAATCACTCAGTCAACCAACAAATATTTACTGTCTATTATTTGCAAGACACCGTGCTAGGCATTATGGGGGACACAAGATGCAAGAGAAATAGAAGTTTTAGTCTCTTCCCTTGGAGATTTTACAGTATGGTTGGTAAGATGAGACATAAAGGCACACAAGGTTAATCAAGAATGCAAGTCAGGGATGCCTGGATGGCTCAGTTGGTTAAGCTTCTGACTCTTGATTTTGGCTCAGGTCAGGATTTCATGGGTTCATGACATCAAGCTCTGCATCTGGATGGAGACTGCTTGGGATTCTCTCTCTTCCTCTCTCTCTCTCTGCCCCTCCTGTGCTCAAGTGCACATTTTTTTCTCTATCTCTCTCTAAATAAATAAACTTTAAAAAAAAGAATGTGAGTCAGATGGGCGCCTGGCTGGTGGAGCATGAGACTCTTAATCTCAGGGTTGTGAGTTCAAGCCCCACATTGGGCGTGGAGCCTACTTAAAAAAAAGAAAGAATGCGAGTCAGAGCCAAATGAACATTACAGACAAGAAGAGAAGTCTGTAAAAATTTTAAAATTTATTGTAGACTGGACGGATATGGAGGCTTTGTGGAGGAGGTGGGATCAGCACTTGGCTTTGAAGGATGGGCAGAAATTAAATAGGTTTGAAGTTCCCATAGTTATTAAGAAAATAGAATTCAACACAAAATGTTTCCGGCAAAAGACCAAACAGATAAAGAACAACATCTGGGCAAGAGTAGGCAGCTTATACCAGAATGTTACTGAGCAGTTGTTAGTAACATTCTACCCCTTCCCACTATATACACTTTTATTCTTTCTCTCCTTTTTCCTTTTCTATTTTTTTTTCATATTATTCCCTTTATGGTGACATACAGGGCTAAAAGAATCTTCTTTGAGAGGCAGTTTAAAAACCTGAGCTCCAAAACCAGACTCTCTGGGTTCAAATCCTGACTTTACCACTTATTAGCTGTGTGATTTTGAACAAGTTGCTTAATCTGTCCGTGCATCACCAATAAAATGCAGATATAAAAATAGCCCACATGTCATATGCTTGTTTTGAGGATTAACAGAGTTAAAATATATAAAGTACTTAAAAGAGTGTTTGGCACATAGTAAGTGTTCAATGTTAGCTTTTATTTTATTTTATTTTATTTTTTTTATTTTTGGGACAGAGAGAGACAGAGCATGAACGGGGGAGGGGCAGAGAGAGAGGGAGACACAGAATCGGAACCAGGCTCCAGGCTCCGAGCCATCAGCCCAGAGCCTGACGCGGGGCTCGAACTCACGGACCGCGAGATCGTGACCTGGCTGAAGTCGGACGCTTAACCGACTGCGCCACCCAGGCGCCCCAGCTTTTATTTTTTTAATTAAAAAATATTTATTTATCTTTGAGAGAGAAACACACAGAGAGCTAGCAGGAGAGGGGCAGAGAGAGAGGGAGACATAGAATCTGAAGCAAGCTCCAGGTTCTGAGCTCTCAGCATAGAGCCAAACATGAGGCTTGAACCTATGAACCATGACATCATGACCTGAGCCAAAGTCAGACACTCAATCAACTGAGCCACCCAGGCGTCCCAATGTTAGCTTTTATTAAGGAAAGAAAGATGACTAACTGAAACATTATTATCTTTTCAGGTCTCATTGTTGCTGGATAATTCATTATATAATTAACAAACATCTATACGGAAGCTGCACGACAGACAGACTCATATCAGCTAAAGAGTTAGGTCTTTGGCAACCCACCCTTGACAAACCTGCATAGATGCTCACACACTTAGGCCACATCACTTTTCCCCAAATTGCTCTCAACCGTAGGCCAGAGAGATTTTAGTAAAATAAATACAAAACCAACTTAAGAAGACAAGTTGGGTATTTAAAGGACACTTCATCAACACAGAGAGGGAACTGACAACTTTCAGAAGGGATTTAAAATAGAGACTTATCCCTGGGGAGGTGCCAGTTGAAATTAGGGTTAAATGAACTTCAGGAAGGGGAGAAGTCAATAATAGTAGTAGGCAGCTAGATAGATGTGTGTGTGTGGAAAGAGAGCAGGGCTCTATAGAAAGGCAGCTAAACTCTGGATCCACATTCCCTGGAGTAGAGATTGTATGTTATAAGTGCTGCTCTCCGGTTTTCCTCACTGACCTACCTCTTTTACACTCAGACTTTCTCCCTATTCCCTCCTTGCAGTTCCAGACCCGTACTCCCAGGAACACAAACACCCCAAATTATAGGGATTTTTGGTTTGCCATCTCCTCAGGACAGCCTGAATAAAGACTAAAAAGAACTTCTTGTCAGTATGATTGCATAACACTGAGTTGGAGATTGTGCAATCTCCTTTTGGAAAAATTGAAGAGCAGGAAGATGGATAGGTGTTTTTTTTTTAAATGCCTATTTATTTATTTTGAGAGAGAGACAGTGGGGAAAGGCGGAGAGAGAGAATCTCAAGCAGGCTCTGCACTACCAGCCCAGTGCCCGAGGCAGGGATCAATCCCACGAACTGTGAGTTCATGACCTGAGCCAAAACCAAGAGTTGGATGCTTAACCAACTGAGCCACCCAAGCACCCTGATAGGTGTTTGATTAAGGTGCAGTATTCTTTATGGGCAGGAGGGTGAGATTCCTTCAAATTCAAGGGTCCGACATCTCTGTCTTTTGTGGGGTTTTTTTTCCCCACTCTGGACTCCTTCTAGCAAAGAATGAGTGTGATCAAGGAAACCCAATGTGACCATTGAGTTTTGATGTCACCTGTTTGCCAAGAGGTTTGACTGGGTTATTTTTTTTCTTGGTGTGATAATTGAAGTACACAGGATAACTGTGCCTTGTTCAACATCACTTGGTAACTGTGAAGCTCTGTGCCTCTCATGAAAAGCAAAAAATTATGTGTGTGTGCACGGGCCCTGGTGAGCCAGCTGGTAACAGCTGTTATCTGTTGTTACTGCAAAGGATTTAATTAGCCCAGTACCCTCTACTCTGCTCTCCCTCCCCATCAAATCTTTCTCTTAAAAAAAAAAGACCGTGTATTTACACCTCATTATGAACTTAACTTGCACAATTCTCCTAGGGCTATTTGATTTTAAGCCTTATCCCTTCACTTACCTGTATATTCAACTTCCCACTTTCACTGACATCCCTCCCCTCCACCTCCGCTTTTAAACACAGTCATGTCTCTCCTCCCTTTAAACAAACAGACAAACAAACCCTTTTTTGACAAAGCATTGCCCTCTAGCTACTACCTTTCTTTCTTAGGCAAGCCTCTCAAAAGAACGGTCTCTACTAAATATTTCCACTTCTCCATCTCTGATTGCATTCTCAGTCCACTGCAGTCTGGGTTCTACCTCCCATCCTCCACTGAAACTGCTCTCATTTAAGCAATTGTCAAATTTAGTGGACAGCTCCCAGGCCTTATATTATTTGACAGTTGCACTGTGTTAAACACTGTTAACTACTCACTTGCTCCTTTTGGAAAATTTCTTATCCCTCCCGCTCGGATCACTATTGTCTCTTGGTTCTCTTTCTACCTCCTGGACAACTTATTCCTTCCTGGTCTCCTTCACAAGCTTCTCTTCTCATGCCTATCCTTTAATATGTTTCCCAAATGGAAAATTTTTTTCTGATTAAAAAAGAAATACATGTTCATTATGTAAAAATAAGACCTTTTAGAAAATTATAAATATAAACATTCCAACGGAAAAATTCCAACGGAAACCTCACCACACAGAAGTAACCACTATTAACATTTTGGCTTATATCCTTCCAGTTGTTAAAAATTGGTATATATATCCTATCCAGTAATACAAACGGCATCACATTACTATATGTTCTACCAGGTTTTTTCTTTTTTGTTTTTTTGTGGGCATCATTCCACCTCAATGAGTATAGAACATCGTTTTAAATGGATACAAAAGAGGGGGCTTGACTGGCTCAGTCAGAAGAGCATGCGACTCTTGATCTTCGGGTCGTGAGTTTGAGCCCCACGTTGGGTGTAGAAATTACGTAAATAAATAAATAAAAACTTAAAAAAGAGAAATTATAAGTGGATATAAAAGAGAACACTGAATTTGGCCATTTACACAAAAGACTGTGTTTTATGATGGAAGTGACTGAGATATGAAGTCTGTAAAATGTAGGACCCACTACTATGTGAGACTTGCCATATACACAAATTTGCAAGTTAGGGGAAAAAATGGCTACAAAAATATTTCATTGCATAAAATGAATAATTCTTTACTCTTAGAGACAAGCTCTGTGTACTTGTATCTTTGTGTGCCTGATTATTTTCTCAGGATAAATTATTGGAAGTGAAATTTCTAGTCAAGTTTCAGTAAATAACATTAAAACTTTAAAAAAAATTTTTTTAAGTTTATTTATTTATTTATTTTGAAAGACAGAGCACAAGCAGGGGAGGGGCAGAAAGAAGAAGAAACAGAATCCCAAGCAGCCTCCATGCCATCAGTGCAGAACCCGATGTGGGGCTCAAATTCACAAACTCCAAGATCATGACCTGAGCTGAGATCAAGAGCTGGACGCTTAACCAACTGAGCCACCCAGGCACCCCCCCCCCAATTTTTTAAATACAGGGGCGCCTGGGTAGCTCAGTCAGTTAGGCATCTGACTCTGGGTTTTGGCTCAGGTCATGATCTCACGGCTTTGTGGGTTCGAGCCCCACATCGGGCTCTGTGCTAGCAGCTTGCAGCCTGCTTGAGATTCTCTCTCTCCCTCTCTCTCTTCCCCTCCCCCACTCGTGCTGTCTCTGTCTCTTTCAAAATAAATAAAACTTAAAAAAAAAGTTTTTTAATACAAAAGTGCTTAAACATAAATGCAATGAAAATTAAAAAAACAAGTCTCCCTGCCATCCCTGACTTCTGTTCTCCAGAGACAACCAGTACTACAAGTTTCTTGATGTCAAGTTTTTTTTTTTAAATAAATACTGCCAATTTGCCTCCCAGAAAAATTGCATGGATTTTACACTCTCATCAACATTGCCTGCTTTCACTGATTTTTAAATCTTTTGTCTTTGCCCCTTCACATTTTTCTTTCTGCACTGTATGCTAAAAACTCCCCAATCTCTATCTCTAACCCTGATCACACCCTCGAGTTCCAGGCCAGTATTTCTAGCTGGACATCTCCACCCGGGTGTCCTACAGACATCCCAGATTTTTCTAGACTGAACTCATGGTCTTCCTTCCCACACTTACTCTTCTTTCTGTAATTCCAATTTTGATTGGTGGTGCCAGCATCCATCTCATTACCTAAATCAAAAACCTAGGAGTCATTTTCAATTTCTTCCCTCTCCCTGCAAATAGTAATAATAGCTAATAGTTACTGAACACTCACTATTCACACATATTTTGTTTCATTTAATTCTCACGAAAGCCCCAGAGGTGGCTTTTAGTCTTATCATTTCCATTTCACAGTTGAGGAAAACTGGATAACTTGCTCAAGGCTGTACAGCTAGGAAGCAGGGATTTAAACCCAGGCAGTTTAAGTCCATAGCTCACACACTTAAGCCCCATACTATACTACCACCATATTTCATCAGGTACAAGTTTTACCTATTTCCTCACTCTCAGTCCTGTTTCCTTTTCTCCGTTCCCACCACGACTAACTGATTCCAAGTCTTATTGTCAATACTCTCATCATTAGTCTCATTCAATTCATCTTCCATGTTGCCTGAAAAATAATCCTTCTTAAACACAAATATGATCATGTCTTTTTTTCCTGTTGAAAATCCTTCAGTGGCTCCCTATCACTTACTTTGTAAAGCCAGAAATCCTTTGCTTCATAAAGAAGGAGCACCCTCATTGCCTGTCCCCAGCCGGCCTACCTCTCTAAGCACTTTCTTTACAGGATCTGAATTGGTCACAATTGCCTAAAAACATGCTGTTTCTTATTGGGATGACTTTGCACATGCTATTCCCTCTGCAAGAAATTGCCTTTCCCCATTTCCACTCCTATTTGTCCTTTATGTCTTTTCATGTCTGTCAAACTCAGATGTTTCCTCCTCCAGGAAGCCTTCCCTAATTCCTCCAATTATTCATGTCCCATGTGCTGCTTTAAACATTCACTTATTTTGTATTTGTCGTTAGTTTTATTTTCTTGTCTCCCTTTCTAGAATGTTAACTCTTTGAGGGCTGGGTCGCTCTTATTCAACTTTAGTATTTAGCATGTTGCCTAGCACATAAGTAGTTGCTTAGTAGATATCGGTTAAATTGAATTAAATAACTGTGAAAATTTGGGCCTTGTACTCTGTTGAAAGGATTTCAGGCATCAGTGGTACGGGAAAAATCAGAAGAGGCAGGTGCAGGGAGGAGAAAGGATGACCTAAAATCACCACTGTTAATGTGGGGCACCACCCCTTCATGTGCGCCATGTATACATTAATCATATAAATATCAATATGTCTAAAAATATCAATATGTCTATGGATATTTTCTCATTTAGATACGTACTCTTTCTCCATTATGGGCTGCAAGCAACCTCAGAGCAGTGCCAAGTATGGTGTTCTGCAGAGTAGAGACAGAACGTATGAAATAAATGCCTTCAATATGCTGAGAAATAAACTATCTGAGTACACCTGGGCTTAAGCTTTCTGTGGTAACAAGTGGAGGATGAAGCTATGCCCCGATTTTCCTGGAAAGGGAGAATGAGCAATCATGTTTACCCCATCCCCGCTGCTTCCCTGGCACCATTGTGCAGAGTGCTCGGTTGCGGGTGGAATGAATTGAAATGATCAGTGGCACAAGTGGCAGGGCTGCGTTCTAAGTTCTTAGTATTATGGTTGGAACCCCTCCCTCTGGAGAACAGGGTTTTCGTGCAAAACCCTGACTTATTCAGGTCACGGGGTTTCGGCCTATCACTGCAAGGTCCCCGTTTGCGGGGCAGTGCCCGCTGCCGATAGATACTGGGTAGAAGACAATTTCTTGGGTTGAGGAGCAGCGATTGGCGGATCCCGCCTGTAATGCTTCCCAGGACATCGGGCGCTGCGTGTCCGAGATGCCGGTTCCGGGGCGGCCACAAACACCACCCGGAAGCCTGAATGAGGCCTCCGAAGTACAGGACTCACAGCCCTCAGCGTGGCCGCTATTCAGGGTGCCGGGCCCGGGGCCAAGGCAACGTGCGCGTGCGTGCGTGCGTGCGTGGGCGCGCGTGCGCGGCGCCGCTGTCTGTGGGTTGGCTGGTTATTTTGCGAGCGGGAGGGGCTGTGCGCGCTCCTGCCTCCCGCCTCTGTCCCCCACCCCCTTCCCCGGTCCCAGTCTCTCCTTTGGAAAGATGTCGGACACGGCAGTGGCTGACACTCGGCGCCTTAACTCGAAGCCGCAGGACCTGACCGACGCTTACGGGCCGCCAAGTAACTTCCTGGAGATCGACATCTTTAATCCACAGACGGTGGGCGTGGGCCGCGCGCGCTTCACCACCTATGAGGTTCGCATGCGGGTGAGTCACGGGGTGAGGGAGACAGCTGAGGGAGGACCGGGCGGCTGGGCGGGGGCTGCCAGAAGGCGCTCGAAGGGATCATTTGGGGGTTGGGGGCAGAGGTCTCCAGACTCGGTTGTGGCCCTAGGATACAGAAAAGTCTAGAGGGGGACATCGGACTGGGGTGACGGAAAATAAGTACCTATGAGCAAGAAGTGAAGCCTGGCTGGATAGGGTGGGGAGGATGGGGAAGATTAGAGTGGGGAATTCAAGGAAATAGGAACCCTGAGTGCAGCGACAGAAGAAGGGAAGGAAGAGTGACAGAGGGCTGGGGGATGGAAAGACAAGGTGATATATCGCTGGGTCCCATAACTAAACTAGGTTGTGGGAAGTCAATCCGAAGAGGGAGGGCAGGAAGCCCCGATTTCTTCCTCATGAAGTCTCCCTGGGATGATGGAGTTAAGCAAAGCCTGCATTGAAGGGAAGATAGACCCCAGGAAAGGGAGAGAGTGGGCTTGGTAGAGCAGAAATAAGAAAGGGAGTCTCCTTGACACCGAGTGCTTCCCAGACTTGTGTGGAATTAGCATCTGAAGGAGAGAAATGTTTTCTGCTTAAGTTTTCTCAGGTATCACATGCTGTGTCTTATGGTGAAATCTGGCCTTGCCCTGGGATTGGTGGATTGTCAGTTGGTACTCAAAGCATCCTGTGCTGATCCTTTAGATTTGAAGTAGCCAGTATTTCAGTATTGGCTCCCATTTGGGCTTTCTGTATACAAATGGCCATTTGCCCTTTCTGTTCTAGATTAACTTTTTGGATTAAGACTGTTGTCTGCGGTTACATTAATGTATGACATTTCGGGACTGCCCAGGAGTGGCTTCTTCCAATGTGCACTACAGAGGACTTTATTCTCTAGTTCTTAGTCCACATTACAAGGATGGAATGTGCAGATAAAGTAGTGGTTTGCACGTTCTTTAGCCCAGTTGAAGTGGTTACAGGAAGAAAAGTTAGAGGCCCATTTTCTAATTTTCCTTATGTTTTTTTTTTTCTCAGACTAGAGGGCCAGAATATTCTCTATGGACAGCATGCTGCTCAAACAGCATTTGAAGACCTATAAAAGAGTGTATGTGCTTTCATTTTTGACTGAATGAATTGAATGAGAGAGTGTGTCTCCTACATGGGCTTTGGAATTTAATTGAAAAATGGTGTCCAAATTCCAAGTTTCGCAAAGTCCAAACTGAAGAAAAAAAATCGAAGCAAAAATTGAGAAAAACTCATCTATATAAGAACTACCTGAAATCAACTCTTTGAAGAAGAATGGAAGTTAGATCCCTCAAAATATGATCAAAAGTCTGGAACTGTTAGTGATAGAGAACTTAATTACCTGAGGAAGCTTGGGCATAACTTGTTCAGTGTGAGGATTCTCTGCTGTGGGGTTTTGGAGACAACATCTCCATCCATTACCCAAGAGCCTTAGGGATTATGAATGAAACAGCTCTCTTCTTAAGGCATTCTAATAACAACAGAGACTGTTCATCCAGTGCCTACTATGTGCCAGGCACTGAACTAGGGTTCAGTTTCTAAATCCTTACAAAAATGACATTTTACAGATAGGAAACTGAGGAGGAATGCAGTTTAAGTAACTTGCCCAAGTACACATAGCTAGTAAGTGACAGGGCTGATATTTCAACCCAGATCTGACTGACTCCAAAGCCCATCATACTCTTTGCATTACACTTCAGTCTCTTTGGCAATGCCTAGTTGCAAAACTTTAGTGCACAATATTTTTTTACCCACCAAGCTTTCCATCTATCCTTTTCACGATTTCTAATTGTACGGTGATGATAAGTTTGATGGCAGTTCCTAGTTGTGTGAATTTTAAGTTAATTTGTATTGTTTATATTAATTTGTATGGCTATCTAGACTTAATATTTTAATTTAACTCTGTGTAGGGGAGAAGTTGGTAAATTCATTTAGTTTTTAGTTGCTATATTAGGTGATTGATCATGGTAGGCATTTTAGGGAGTATGAGACTCAAGAGACTGGGCTTTGGAAATTAAACATTGTGTATGGTAGAAGCAGATGGCACTGACTTTCTTCTTTATATAATAACTAAATATTTCTGAAGGTGTTCTCTTATTTTGCTCAGGAAAGAATTCCCCCCTCCCACCCTTCCAAGAAATTAGGAGTCTGGAGAGGTATCCTGGTGACTTCACATAATGTGTATGGAACTTTTCAAATGTCAGTTGTCCTGTGGACTTGAATTTTGTTTCTGTCTCTCCTTTCCCTTGACTTTGTGTTGATCAGAGCCAACGACTCTGTATATCCTGTACTACACAATCCTGTCTTCCTCAAATGATTTGTAGGTTGGAGCTGGGAGCTGTAGGTTGGAGCTTAGTACATAGTGGCCCCTTCCTTACATTGCTAGGTGTGAAGATGAGAGGTCATTATTGTCACCATCCTGTGGGGGTAGGGGAAGAATAGGAGTTTTGTGAGTCAAAGGAAGAAGTCCACAAAATGGCAGTGGATGGTTTCACTATGCCTTGGAAGCAGCTACTCAGCATTTTCCCCCCTTTGCTCTGTTAGCTTCTGTAAAAGCCTACTTGTTAAGGTTCTACTCTTTGGGGATCACAGTATTTGTAATGAATTCTGGTGGAAACCTAGAATTACATGATACCAAAGCACTTCTTTTTTTCTTGCAGGATTATTTTTCTCCCCATCTTTGTTGAGATGTTATTGACATATAACATTGTATAAGTTTAAGGTGTACGATGTGATTATTTAATACTCATACAGATTTCTTGCAGGGTTCTGAGTATTTTCTTTATAATGTTTTCTTTTAAATGGTTAAAATATGCACATGTACAAAATTCAAAAGATACAAAAAAGATGTACTGTAAAAACTAAGTCTTCCACCCTCTGCCCTCTAGAGGTTCCTTTTTCCAAAGAAACCATTGTTTCCAGTTTTTTAATTTATTCTCCTAAAGAATAGGTTGTAATAAAACATTGCTTTACCTGTATCTCACTCTCCTTCAACTCATTGACATTCCTTGGACCTTGATCATAGATGGAGTTGTAACTAGTGTAAGTTGGCTAGTTATTTAGCTTTTGATGACCTATACCTAGAACTGGATCCTGGAAAGACACTTTCCAGACATGAGGACTACAAAGCATGATGTAGTGAGGACTGTGTGAAGCTCTAGCATAACTGGGAGATGTTCTTTTCCTGCCCTGAGGCAGTTGTGGAGGCTCAGGTCATAGTTCAGGAGGGAAACTAGTTCCTTTTATTTCCATCTGCTGATACGAGTTGGCTGGTGGAAAATACAGTCAACTTTAATACATGTGGTTGGCCATTTCTATTTAGAACTTGTAGACAGGAGTGAGGATCAGGGCTTTTTGTTTGTTGGTAGTTCATGTTGCCATTAGAGCCTTGGGAAAATTATCAATGATTAAGATGTGGGAATAAGCTGATCTATATGAGGGAGCAAGATATGGTAACCCAACTTAATGTAATTGCTATTTCTGCCGTACTTTCTAGACAGGGAGAAGGTAAACATACCTAGGGCTTCTATTAATCAGTTGAGTATTTACTGAGTAACTTGCATAGTCTGCCTTTAGGGAGATGCAGAAGTAGTGACAGCTTCTGATTTCAATGAAATTATAGTTCAGTTAAGTAGCAGGACTAATATGATGCATAAAACAATAGTGTGTCGGACACTACTAAAGTATAAATGTCATAGGAGTTCAGAGGAGAGGGAGACCAGTAAATTAAGCTGGTGTGTTCAGGAAGATTTCCTGGATGAAATGGGACTTGAGCTTGGACTTGTAGAATGGGGACAATTTGAGGAAATTTGAGGAATGGGTATGATTTGAGGAAATCATACCTTGGAGGTACTTTTCTCTTATTCTTTTACAGGGAACTTAAATTCACTTTTGGGGACACCTGGGTGACTCAGTTGGTTAGGTGTTTGACGCTTGATTTTAGCTCAGGTCATGATCTCACTCACAGTTCATGAGTTTGAGCCCCATGTAGGGCTCTGCGCTGACAGCATGGAGCCTGCTTGGGATTCTCTCTCACCCCCTCTCTCTGCCCTTCCCCCGCTCACGTGCACTCTCTCTCAAAATAAATAAACATTAAAAAAAAAACTTTTCAATTGAAAATGTAATACATGCATGTGACAAATTCAAATTGTTCAGTGAAAAATGTGACCCTCCCACCCATTCCAGTTGTTTAGTCTTATACTCCAAAACCAATCACTGTTATGAATAAACATTTTATTCATAAATACAAATATATACACATATACATATCCCTATTTAAATTGAAGTATAGTTGACATACATGGTACATTAGTTTCAGGTGTTCAACGTAGTGATTTGACAAGTTTATACATTACACTACGCTTACCACAAGTATATGTGGTATGTATACTGTGTGTGTATATATATATATATGTATATGTGTGTGTATATATATAACTATATTTCCTGTGTTCTTATTCCCATGCCTTACTCATTCCATAACTGGAAGCCTATATCTCCATTCCCATTCACCCATTTTGCCCATACCCCTAGCCCCCTCCCCTCTGGCAACCAACAGTTTATTCTCTTTATTTATGGGTCTGCTTCTACTTTATTTGTCATGTTTTTTAGATTATACATATAAGTGAAATCATATAGTATTTATCTTTATCTTCCTGGCTCATTTCACTTAGCCTAATACCCTCTAGGTCTATCCATGTTGTCACAAATGGCAAGATCTCATCTTTTTTTCTAGCGGAGTAATATTCCACTGTGTGTGTGTGTGTGTGTGTGTGTGTGTGTGTGTGTAGCACATCTTTATCCCTTCATATTTTTATTTTGTTTTATTAAAGTTTATTTACTTATTTTGAGAGAGAGAGTGTGAACAGGGGATGGGCAGAGAGAGAGAGAGAGAGAGAGAGAGAGAGGGAATCCCAAGCAGGCTCCGTGCTGCCAGTGCAGAGCACAGTAGCACAGTGTAGGGCTTGAATCTGCGAATAGTGAGATCATGACCCCAGCTGAAACCAAGAGTCCAATGCTTAACTGACTGAGCCACCCAGGCGCCCCCATATTTTCTTTTTAAAGTTTATTTCTTTTGAGAGAGCACGCACAAGTGGAGGAGGAGCAGAGAGAGGGAGAGAGAGAGAATCCCAAGCAGGCTCTACACTGTCATTGTGGAGCCCATCGCAGGTTTCAAACTCACAAATGGAGATATTGTGACCTGAGCTGAAATCAAGAGTCTGACACTTACCTGACTGAGCCACCCAGGCACCCCTCATCTTTTTTCTGTTTATTTATTTATTTTTGAGAGAGAGAGCAAGCGGGGGAGGAGCAGAGAGAGGGATACAGAGAATCCCAAGCAGGCTCTGTGCTGTGAGCACAGAGCCCAACACAGGGCTTGAACCCATAAACCATGAGATCACGACCTGAGCTGAAATCAAGAGTCAGACGCTTAACCGACTGAGCCACCCAGGCGCCCCACATCCATTCATCTTTTGATGGACACTTGGGTTGCTTCCATATTGGGTTGCTTGGCTATTGTAAATAATGCTACAATCAACAAAGGGGTTCATATATCTTTTTGAATTAGTGTTTTCATTTTCTTTGGGTAAATATACATAGCCTTTTTTTAAACCAAATAGGGGTAAGCTGTATGTACTGTTCTGTAACTTGATTTGATGCTTAATATATACTGGCACATGTATATTTCACATTCTTTTCATAGCTGTATAGTAATTCTACTGTATAGGCATAGCATAATTTATTTAACCAATTGTCTATTGATGGACATATATAATTATTACAAGTAAAGTACAGTGAAAACCCTTGTATATACATATTTGCATACAACTTCAAGTCTATTTAAAATTTGTTTTTACGTTTTATGTATTTTTGAGAGAGAGAGAGAGAGCACAAGTGGGGGAGAGGCAGAGAGAGAGGGAGACACAGAATCCAAAGCAGGCTCCAGGCTCTGAGCTATCAGCACAGAGCCCGACACGCGGCTCAAACTCACAAACCGTGAGATCATGACCTGAGCCGAAGTTGGACGCTCAACCGACTGAGCCACCCAGGGGCCCGAACTTCAAGTCTCTTTATAGGATAAATTCTAAGCAGCAAGTGACTTCTAGTCACCATCTGTGACAAGGCTGGATGTGGTAAGGATTGGTATTTACCTGGTGGTATTTTAAAGGAGTTATAGGAGCATGGTCCACAGGAATTATTTCTTCATTGGGACCTAAGTGGTTCTGACAGGTGGCCACTACAGGCTGAACATTAGTTACCATCTCTTTTCTCTCATTTTTCCTTCCCTGTAGACAAACCTACCTATCTTCAAGCTGAAGGAGTCCTGTGTACGGCGGCGCTATAGTGACTTTGAGTGGCTTAAAAATGAGCTGGAGCGAGATAGTAAGGTATGACCCCATTCCCTGTGTGGAATCTTTGGAGGAGGAGATCTACATAGGCTCAGAAGGAATAAGATTCTAGTCTATAAAATATTAAAAAATTTTTTTAATATGAAATTTATTATACTCTGGTTTCTCTTCAGATCATATAAATCTTTCGCCTTTTAATATGAAATTTATTGTCAAATTGGTTTCCTAAAAAAAATTTTAACGTTTATTTATTTGTGAGGGGCAGAGAGAGAGGGAGACACAGAATCCAAAACAGGCTCCAGGCTCTGAGCTGTCAGCACAGGGCCCGATGCGGGGCTCCCACTCACAGACAGTGAGATCATGACCTGAGCCAAAGTCGGATGCTCAACCTACTGAGCCACCCAGGTGCCACTTTTTAAATTTTTTTAATGTTTGTTTATTTTTGAGAGAGAGACAGACAGACAGAGTGCGAGTGGGGGAGGGGCAAAGAGAGAGGGAGACATAGAATCTGAAGCAGGCTCCAGGCTCCAAGCTGTCAGCACAGAGCCCGATGCAGGGCCCAAACTCACAAACCGCGAGATCATGACCTGAGCTACAGTTGGCCTCTTAACCGACTGAGCCACCCAGGTGCCCCTGTGGTCTATAAAATCTTAAAGGCAGTGGAGAGGCTGAACACTATCAAATCCCAGCACATTGGATCTGGGTGATACCCTTTGAAACTTGAAAGTGGTAAGTTCAGGACAAATTTTAAAAGAAAAAATATTACTTGAATCAGTGGTGAGTAAAGTCATAAAACTTAACTTATATAGGTACTAAAAATATAAGTGTAGATCGTGTCAGAAAAGACCTAGCTAAATTCTTGGATACTAGTGGATTGTTAAAGAAAGTGAGGGATATTTGGAGTTTATTTCCTTTTTTTTTTTTTGAGGTGGTAAATCTGTCCTTCCATAAAATCACTTGGATTTTTTTAATGTTTATTTATTTTTAAGATAGATACAGAGCACGAGCAGGGGAGAGGCAGAGAGAGAGAGAGAGAGAGAGACAGAATCCAAAACAGGCTCCAGGCTCTGAGCTATCAGCACAGAGCCCAACATGGGGCTCGAACTCAGAACGGTGAGATCGTGACCTGAGCTGAAGTCAGACGCTTAACCGACTGAGCCACCCAGGTGCCCCTGGATTCATTTTTGACCTAAGCCATCTTTACTGTTCTTATGGCCTCAGTTCTTACAAGTTGCCAGCTGTGGGATAAGATAGACCCTGGCTAATAGTCTAATAAGAAATGAGGTATACAGTGCTTCACCATCTCGTTCCCTCTTCATCCTCTCCCATGTGGCTGATATTTTGTGTCTGCCTGCAGATTGTAGTACCACCACTGCCTGGGAAAGCCTTGAAGCGTCAGCTCCCTTTTCGAGGAGATGAAGGGATCTTTGAGGAGTCCTTCATTGAAGAAAGGAGGCAGGGCCTCGAACAGTTTATTAACAAGTAAGCCAAGTTCCCGGGGACTCCTCTTGCTCCTTTTGCCATCATGGTCTTTCTGTGTTTTGTCTGTCTCCTCTTTTGTGATGTGTAATAAGATGTGTTGCCGGTTGTGTGGTGAGCTGACTGGACAGTAAAACTCCATTCCTTTGAGCAGAATTCTGATCCTGTACCTCAGGGCCTGAAAAGGCCTTGGATGTGTTTGGGGATTTTCCCCTACCTCACCTGTCTATCTCCCTTCTCCTACAACATCAGGGTTGGAGTGGTGCCTCGTTGCTGTCCTCTACTTACTTGAACCTCTGGAAGAGCTGATGTTGCCCTTTCTCCCCTGTCCACACCCCCATTGCTCTGTGAATTCTCTCTGATCCCAGATACTACTGATAACCATCTTGGTCTCTTTATAGAATTGCTGGGCACCCACTGGCTCAGAATGAACGCTGCCTACACATGTTCCTGCAGGAGGAGGCAATTGACAGGAACTACGTCCCCGGGAAGGTGCGCCAGTAGGAGCCCCTCTCACCACTTGCCCTCTACTTTCCTGCTGAAATGACATTGATTTTTACACTAAGCCTCTCTCTCTGTCTCTTTGATCTGAAGTTGGCTGCCCATCCCCTGGCCTGATAGACTGTCTGGCATTGTGTTTCTTGGTACCTGACTACACCGTGGGCACTCTGCTAGGATCCTCTTCTCTGAGGAGAGGTGGGAGACCACAGGCAGATGCTCTTTGCTTGGGGTGCGGGTGGGGGGATTGGGCTGGAAGGCAATTCCTTGGGCATTTACCCTTGCCAGAAGGCTAATCTTATGGGAGGGGGTCTTGTGCTGGTAGGGCACTCGGATACATACTGATGCTGCAAGTCCAGGGGATTTTCTTACTCTTAGGTTTAACCAGGAACGCTTAGCAGGGAAAAACCCTGCCTTTCCTACCTGCATGAACTTTTTTCTTTTGGGGAAGGTGGTAGAGACCCAGAAGTTCTCCTTGTTTTCTCTAGGCCTGCTCCCAGTTTTCTCAACGGTTTCTTTTGTTCCTTTCTCTCTCCCTTGTTGCTTTTCATGGCAGTAAATCCTCCTGAGTCTAAGCAGTCCGTTGTGTGGAGCAAGATGTGTGGGTTTTCTGGGCCCCTCATCATGGCTGCTTCAGAGTCAGAAGAAAGCCATAGGGCAGTAGGGGAACTCTTGTTGTCTAGCCCCTCTCCTTTATGGCTCCCCACTCTTGCTGCCTGTTCTCGCTCATCAGCAGGTGAGTCAGTACAGGCCAGCAGTTTCCACCCCCCCCCCCCCCACAAGCCCTTGCTACTTTATAGGTTACCTTTGCGGGTTTGATGGCTTGAGGGGTGGGGACAACTCACCACTGCCAGGTAACTCCCTAAAGGGTGGGAGTGGATCATTTTCTAGGTACCTCCCAGTGGTTGGGAAGGGCATCACCACCCTCTTCCTTCCATTCTTCCTCCCCACCCCACCCCCGCCATCCCATTTAGTGCTGCCACAAGGCCGAAGCACATGAACAAACCACACAGTCTCTGACTTCTCCTAAGCACTTTGAGCTGTTGAATGGGGCTCAGGGGCAAGAGTTGTTGCTGCCCTCCCCAGCTTGGTCACAGGGTTACTGAACTGCCTGTACTTGTTTCTCATGGAACTCCAGTAGTCTTCCCATAATTTGAGCTAGAGATAGCAGCTGGGTATGGATGTCCCAAATCTTAAGAGTCTGAAGCAGCTTTCCTGGGCTTCTATCTGGAGGATAGTGGTTTGTTTGCTGGGGCCTGATATCTCTCTCCAGTGGTGGGATGGGAGCAAGTTAACTGGTGTCATGTCAAAAGTGGGGACTCTTTGCTTAGACTCTCTATCATGGAAGGATCGGAATTCTCTGTATGGGGTCTTGGGGAAAAGGATTGTGGAGTCGGACAAGACCCTGATCAGAGAGTTTAGGATTGGATTTTGACATGGGATTTGGAGTCCTTCTCAATGTTGAAGTTCCTTGAGACAGATCAGCTCTCCAGCTGCTGAGCCTGTACCAGGGGCTGAGCAGCCCCTAGAGAGAGGCTGTGCTCCCTTTCCCACCTCCCAAATGTTGGTGTTGTTGCTGCCTTTTTGATTTGTATCCTCTGTTATTGACTTTTTTTTTTTAAGAATTCTTTCATTGTGCACAAGTGTTGAAAGCCTGAGGCCCCATTTCTGCTGTGTATATATCCTGACTCGGGGCTTTTATTCAGCAAACTGTTCATTATTCTGTCAGACAATGTCATATTCAACTCTGTTCATATTAAACCACTGTGAAGCAAGCCTCTGTTTTCCTGCTTAAGTTGTAGTATTTTTTAGTGTCTAGGATATTCTTGGTATTGTGCAGAAATCATACAACATGGTCAGTATCCTGAGGTGATAAGTTAAGTTTGGCATTTAAATTAAAAAAACAACAACCAGAATCCTAGCTGCCTGTAGCGATATTTACCTATCCTTGCAACTCCCAATTGACTTTGTCACCGAGGTAATGCGTCTTCTTGCAGGAAGTAGCCATAGGGCTCAATACCTGTGGTTTGGTTCAGATTTAGCAGATTTGGTTTTTAAGCTTGTGGGTTTCTACTAATTTGGGCAGAATATATTTATAGTGTGTGTGTGTGTGTGTACATATATATGCATATGCTATATGTGTACATAAACACGTGTGTGCAAGTGCTCATCATCCAACCTACCACCTACAAACACTATTTCTTTTATAGTTTTTTTTTTACCTCAATTGAGACTTTTTTCTTTCAAATAGATTTGATGCAGGCAGAAAGGTGAGTGAACTTTGAGAACTTTTTTTTTTTTTAACTCTGAGAACATTTTTTTAGGTTTATTTATAAATATAAATTTGTTTATTGAGATAGAGACAGTGTGAGTTAGGGAGGGGCAGAGACAGGGGGAGAAAGAGAATCCCAAGCAGGCTCCACACTGTCAGCGCTGAGCCCGATGTGGGGCTCGAACCCATGAAACTGAGATCATGACCTGAGCCAAAACCAAGAGTTGGACGCTCAACCAACTGAGCCAGCCAGGTGCCCCTCTGAGAACTTTTGATGGGTGGATATTTTCATCTGACCGATGTGTTCTGAAATGGCTTCCTACACAAAGTGGGTTTTAGTAAAGGTTTGGAATGAGAAGAGGTAGGAGTCTTGGTCATTTGGGAAGGCAAAGCAAGTTTTAATCATGAAGTTGAGCATGGAAAGAAGGTATAGAAAGGGATGTGGTCAAAACATGAATTAAGGTGACATAACAATGTACTTGGGTGTAAGTAGAAGAGTGGCGGCTGAATTGAAGTTAAGAGGTTTTGGTAGTTCGGGAATTAGATGACTAAAGGTATCTGAGGGGATAGGGAAGAATAGAAGTTTCTGTGAGATAAAAGAAAAGAAGAATAATGAGAGAAATGCAACCTTCATAAACAGCAGTGTTAGAGAATGAATTAGAGAATAACTAGAAAAGGCAACTATAGAATAAAGTTTCAAAATTTTGGACAAATGACATTCATTTAACAAGTACCAATTCCTAGCCTTCTGTGTGCCCAGTCTTATGCTAAAAGCTGGATGGGGTGGGGTGGTTGTGGTACAAATAAAAGAGGATTACATTCTCTTTTCTTCATAGACTTTATATTTATTTTGTACACTTTGTAGACTTTATTCCCTCTTTGGAGTCAAATGGGTCATGTTAGCATAGTAACTGGGTCCTGAAAGAGCCCCAAATCTAAGCCCTCGTACCCACCAACACCAAGGAGAAGGTTTCTTTCATGAGGAATTCACATTTCTGCATGTACCTAAATGTTTATCACTAATTAATTCCTTTTATTCATAGCACTGAAGCAGCTCAACCTTATACTGGGACCTGGGCGACAGAGGCTAACCAAAAATTTTAAACATAGTAGCTAGACCCAAAAGAAGTCTAAATCTTCACATTCTGGAGATGACTTATCTACTACCCTTTGACCCATTCTTTGACATGAGGAGTTGAGCTGGTAAAGGATGGAACAGGTGAGCGGCCTTCAAACTATGCTAGAGTTTTTGTTTGATGAGACATCCTAGCTGAGACAGTTCTATCTTCAAATATATGCTGTCATAATTTAAGTAAAATTACTTTTTACTGTGGAAATGCAGACCAACGGCTCACTGAAATGGATATTTCTTCATATCCTGAAGACTTTTGAGTCACCTCTGGTCTTCTCTTCTTAGACACAATAACAGTTCTAATTTTTCCTCACTTGGCTCGTTTTTTACCCTTTTAACTTTATTATTCTGAAATCTCTCCAAGGTCCTTATATGTTCCTAAGTCATAGAGTCTAAAACTGGACACCACTTTAATTATAGCCTGAATGTTAGGTGGTTGTTAGTCCATTTATACATCGCAGTATTCAAGTTTACTTTTAAAATATAAATACTTTGTGACTAATTTAGCTTGTGGTTCTCTGCCACTCCCTTCCCGACCATCCACCACCCTTCATTCCTCTTATCTTTTGTTTTGCTTTGCTTTGCTTTTACAAAAAGAAATAATTGTTCTTATTTTTATTTTCTCTTGCCTGCCTATCTATCTATCTATCATCTATCTATCTATGCTTTTGAGAACAGAAAGCTCATTCCTTACAAAACAAATTGGATAATTATTAACATTACACGGAATAAAGGATTTTTTAATTCACAGCAGGTTTTCGTTAAATAGGTGTTTCCTGCAGTGGTTTTAAGTGTTTGTATATAGATCATCAACTACCTGATACAGAGAAACTGAATGTACAGGATTAAGAGGTACTGCCAATTGAAGAGCAATCAGAAATTAGATAAAACAGTTCTTAAGTGAACAGTGAAATACATTTAGAGTCACAGAAATTTATACATTACTTTTCAAGAAAATGTTATTTTACCCATAATGTTTTTTATCCAAATACAGTCAACTTTTGATCATCTGTGCTAATGGAGAGCTTTTTATTTTGTTATGCATAAGACTTTAAAATATTTCCTAATATGTCATCAGAAGAAGACTCAGGAAGTTCTGAGAAGTAGAAAAGGAATAGTAGGCCTGGAATAGAAACCTGGGTCCTGGAGCCAGCTACGCTAGTTAGCTGGCTATATAGCACCTACAGGCAGATTGCTTCACCCATCTGGACCTGTTTTCTCAACTGTAAACTGAGGGCATTTGACTGAATGGTATCTGAGGTATCCTAAATCTCGATTTTTTTATGATTTCCAACTCTTGCCCTAAGGAACTGAGTAAACCCTGGAGGTGATAATACCAAACAGGCAGAAGCAAAGTTTTCCCCATTTGATGGGGTTTGCTGTAGTGTAGTTTTCTCTCCCAGAAATGAATGACCCTTCACTTACCCTGATTAGAGTTTGTTTGCCCACATCCTGTAGTATCAAGTCATGAGTAGTACCACATTGAAACTCGGTGTTGAATTGATTTACAGTTGCCCTAATTTTATCCTAGGTCTTCTAGTTGAAATTTTTTATGTATTTATTTTTTAAAGATTTTGTTTTTAAGTAATTTCTATACCCAGTGTGGGGCTTGAACAACCCGGGCTTTACAACCTAGAGATCAGGGGTCACATGCTCTACCCGACTGAGCAGCCAGGCACCCCTAAATTGAAATTTTTAAATGAAATAGTCACCTCATTCCTGTATGGAATTATTCTTATTTAAAATGTAGAAATTGTCATTTTGTTCATTGTTCTTATTACAAAAGTGTCTATTTTGTTAAAATGTTTTCTGTGGTGATAAAAATTCAAAAGTAATTAATGCTAGTTGACAAAGTTGAACAAAACATAAATGTGTAAAAAGTGAGATTTCTCTTTATTCCCCTCCCTACACCCATTCTCCAAAAATAACTTAATTTGGTATGTGTCTTCCTGGACCTTTTTCTACGGACAGATATATGTATGTGAATATATACATATATGTATGTATGAATATACACATATTCATATACACATGTACATGTATGAATACCCACACACTTGTATGTCGTGTTTTTTTTAACAAAATGGGAGGCTGTATGTATGCAACTCATTTTTTTTTACTTTGCAGTGTTTTGTGGACTTCCTCTCACATTAGTATATGGAAATTTACCTCATTTTTAAATATGGCAGCATAACATTTCATGGTATGGTTGTAAAACAATTTAGTGATACAGTTACTGTTGGAAATTTGTCTCCAATCATTCATTATTACAAGGAATGCTACATATAACTTTGCTCATGTGTTTAAGTATTTCTGTGGGATAGATTTTGAGAGAAATAAATGCTGGGTCAAAGGATGTGTGTTACATTAGGCCCCCGCTTACAGCAAATGACAATGTCTGTTTTCTTACCAAAAGTGGAGAAATTGCCATTCACCCCTTCCCAAAGCTGCTTTGCCCAAATGGCACAATATTAAACAACTGGTAATTATGCAAACTATTTAGTGAAAATGATATTTCTTAGTTTTAATTAGCATTTTCTGATACTTTTAGTTGTAATGATACCACCATCAGGTTTTTAATTTTTTCCCCGCGCGCGCACACACACACACACACACACACACACACACACACACACACATCATAATAAAAATTTCCCACCCATTTCATTTTAGTCATTCTGGAAGCAGTATTTATCGCTGCTAATTGAGCATCCCTAACGTTCCTCACTGTAGATAAACCAACACTTCATTGAAGCCCCGAGGTTCCCACCTGACTTTGGGGGGAAGTGAAGCAATAAGCCTGGTGGCAAAGCAACATTATCTGAAGCGCTCTCGTGACGGATACTTTTCTCAGATCGGCACTACTTGGGGCGAACGCCAGAGCAGCACTGACAGCTCAATTACAAACTCTTCAGACCTCGGAACCAACCTCCTTGGAAACTCCGGGAAATATTACTGTGCCTCTTGAGCCACCATCTAAAAAGCTTGGACCTCCTTTTTGCTTATTTCTCTCAGGTCCAAACCTTAGATTCCAGGCAGGGACGGGACAAGGACAGGGACCTAGACCGAGATGATGACTGAAACAAGGGGCCGAATCACCAGGCTCTTCTGGTTGGCTGTCCACACGTCAGTCAGAAGTGAGCAAGCTTTTAGTTGGTCCTACACAATGGGAAACACAAGACCCTCTTCTGATTGGCCTTTTAACCGAGGGGCGGGCCACAGAGCTGCTGGTTGGGCTGGAATGGAAGACCAATGGGAGCGCTGTGGCGCTGCTTTCGAAAGCGAAGCCTACCCGAGGGCACCTGGGAGAGGTAGCGAGTCTGGCCTCGGAGCTCCTGTGGCTTACTTGGTAACTGCGTCCTCCTGCGGCGTAGCTGCCGGCTACTCTCCGCCTCCTGTCCCTTGGTCACCGTTCCGGTGTTTCATTGTCTCCCGGTGTGCCGTGGCGATTCAGCGCCGTAGTCTCCTTAGCCTGCAGGTCTCCTTTCACCACCGCCTGCCCAGAACTCTTTCTCCGATGTGGCCGCTGAGGTCCTAGATCAGGGCCGGGGGAGTGGGGATCGGAGACGGGGAGTAGGATGAGAGTTACAGGGCCTCAGGGCGAGATTCATGATGGAGAAAGCGGGAGAAGCTGACCTCTGTGGCCGTGCAGGCCTTCTTTGTATTAAGTCCCTGGAAGGAGGTGGGAAGTGTCTGACCCGGAAAGTTCTGCCATCTAGGTGGCCCTTACCGTTTCAGCCAACCATACCCTCCGTCGCCTGATTTCATCCCTCGTGGCTCCCTCCTAGACTTCACAGCTGCAGAACAGCTGCAGCAAAAACACTGGTCCTCTCAGCCTGGACTCAAAGCGAGTCCCTTTTCTTCCTCAATGTCTGGGCTTGATCTTGTTGCTTTATTCCTTTCTCCTAAATATTTTTAATTGCACTAGTACATTCTCCTTTTTAAGAAAAAACCCTCAAAACATTGCACAAAGATGGGGCTAAAGTATGCTTTGGTCATTACCCACACTCCTAGTCCTTCTTTACCTTTCCAAAGGTAGCCGCTCTTTACAGTTTGCTGTGTATCCTGGTAGCCTTCCAGGTTTTGTGTTGGTTTGCTAAGAAAACACATTGTGTTGTGTTTTTATTTCTACAAAAATTATACCATACTGTACATATCCTGCAAATTTGTTTATTACATGTTTTGGAAATATTTTTATTTTGCTACATTTAAATGTTTTCATTTTCTACTGGCATAATATGCCACAGTATGGCTATAAAATGGCTTATTTAACCATAGCTTATTGATAGACTACTAGATTTTTTCAATTTTTTGCTTTTCTAAGTAGTACTGCTATGAACATTCCTGCTCACAACTCCATGTCAGACTTTCTCTAGGGTAGTGGTTCTCAAACTTTTTGATCTCAGAACCCCTTTATACTCCTAAGAGAAAATGTTTATATAGGTTTATATCTATCACTAGTAAATGTGTTAGAAATTAAAAGGAAAAGTTTAGCTGTTTATTCATTAAAATTAACAGCAATAAGCCCATTGCATGTTAACAAAAATAATATTTTTAAATGAAAAATAACTTGTCCAAAGCAAAAGATATTAGTGAGAACAGTAAAATTGTATTGCATTTTCTGAAAGTCTCTTTAATCAGCTTAATAGGAGACATCTGGGTTCTCATGTCTGCTTCTGCATTTGATTATAATGTTTTGGTTGAAGTATATATCACACAGATGTGTACTTAGAAAAACAAGGAGTAGTTTAATAGCCTTTAAGGTAATTGTGGCTATTTGTTAATACTACATCAATCTTTAACAAGTGGTAGTTTCTTAAAAATGACTTTTAATGTGAATTTTGAAACCATATCAATCATATAAATAAACTTGTCATACTTGATTACATTGAAGTCCATTGGTCTGCCTTGTACTTTAATATGTTGTGGTTTTTTTTACCTGTGCATGACTTTTTAACATAATGCATTGACAGTTTGGAAGATATTGGTTCACTGAGTCATGCAGAACTTTCAAATGTTGATACAGTTCATTGTACGGTGTCAAAAAGTTGCATTCATTAATATCACCACTGCTCTCATCAGAGAAGTCTTAAAAGTATTGGAAAGCTGCTAAGCCTATGGTAGCGGTACAAGTTTTCCAAAGTTCTAATTTTTGCTTGAAAACTCAAGTTTTACCATTAGCACCAGATGCTATTAGTTCTTGAAGTGACAGGCTCACTTTGTTTATTTCTGAGAAAGTGCCTGCCAAATACCCAAGTCTGAATAGCCACAGTTTATCTGTCGGTCATTATTTCAAGAAAAATGGTGTTCTATGAGAAAAGTGACTTCAGCGCACAACTCAGTCAGACAAGTGCTTTTCCTTGGGACAAACGTTGTACTTGAGTATGCAACAGAAGTGCTTTTTCTGTACTTTCTGTTTTGTGACACAGAATGTTAGAAAGCCATGCATTTAGGCATGGAGATTTTAACAACTTTTACTGCCTTATCAAGGACATTCTTAAGTGTGTGATGAGGAAAAATACAATGGCACAGGACAGTTTGGTGACACCAGTATCTTTGATGAGCTTTAAGGCACCAGCAGTTTTATACATCTTTGCTTTTTTTTCCTCCCACTTTTCCTTTTGCATCATCAGTGCAGATGTCAACACAATAAAAAAGGCAAACAACATCTTAATACTATTATGAAAATAGCTTTGAATCTCAAAGACCCCCTGCTTTCAGGGGGAACCACCTGGGAACTATGGACTACCTTTTGAGAGCATCTGAACAACTCTTCTAGGGCATATACCTAGGAGTGGTATCGTAAACTATGTGCACTTATCATCTTAGTAGATACCACCCAGTGCCCCTCCAAATGGCTGGATTTGTATTATCTTACAGCTCTGGAGGTCGGAAGCCTAAAATAGGCATTATGGGCTAAAATCAACATGTTGGCAGGGCTGTGTTCCTTTTGGAGGCTGTAGAGGAGAATCTTCCTTGTCTTTTCCAGCTTCTAAAGACTGCCTGCATTCCTTAGCTCACAGTCCCCTTCCACCTTAAAGCCAGCAATCTCTGCTCTAATCTACTTCTGTCTTCACATCTCTTCTCTCTTTCACTTTAAGGACCCTTGTGCTTATGTTGAGGCCACTAAGAAAGTCTCACTATCAGATCTTTACCTTAATCATCTCTTCAAAGCCTTTTATTTTTCTTCTGCAAAGTCTCTTTTGGAAGATATTCACAAGCTCTGGGGATTCAGACTTGGACATCTTTTGCTATTTGGCCTACCACAGTGGGTTACTTCAGAAGGCTATGCTTATTCATTTGATACCAATTCACAGTGAAGAGAGAAGTATCTTTCTTTTAGGTTTGCAGGATTATTTGCAATAGAATCTGTAACCCTTCCATAATAATTTTCTAATATTCTCTCTGCCTTTGGTTGGATTATAAGAGGAAGCAGGAGGTAGAAGAGCAGAAGTTCACAAAGGAAGCTGAGGAATGGGAAGAGATGGAGGAGGAAAAACAGGAGAAGGAGATATCCTGAAAGCCAAGGGAATATTGGGAAAGCCAAGGGAAAGCCAAGTATTAACGGAAGGAAGGGAGGAGTACATTTAATACTGTATTAAATGCTGCTGAGACACCAAAATAAGATGAGGCCTGAAAGGCATCTGTTAGATTTAGTGACCTTTGCAATAGCTATTTTCGTAGAGTGATGGGAAGTGGGAAGAACATTGAGTACACAGCTCAAACAAGAATATTCTTTAAAAAAAAAAAAAAAAGAATATTCTAGGGGCGCCTGCCTGGCTCAGTCAGTAGAGTATATGAATCTTGAGTTCAAGCCCCAAGCCCCAAGCCCCACATTGGGCCTAGAGCAAATGTTAAAAAAAGAAAGAAAGAAAGAAAAAGAATATTCTATTTTAATGTTTTTTTTTTTTAACATTGATTTATTTTTGAGACAGAGAGAGACAGAGCATGAACGGGGGAGGGGCAGAGAGAGAGGGAGACACAGAATCAGAAGCAGGCTCCAGGCTCTGAGCCATCAGCCCAGAGCCCGACGCGGGGCTCGAACTCACAGACTGCGAGATCGTGACCTGAGCTGAAGTCGGACGCTTAACCGACTGAGCCACCCAGGCACCCCAAAAAAGAATATTCTAAATTTTTCTATGAAGGAATAGAGAATGACAGAATGGATTTGAAAGGACTTTTTCCCCCATAATGTTGAGAGATACTTGAGCCAGTTGAGAGGGTAAGGTTTATGATATGGAAGAGACTTTGAGTTCTCATGGTTTCAGTAACCTGATTTCCAAATGTGTGGTTATAATCAGACATCTCTTCCATGTTCCAAACATGGAATAATCCAACTTCCTATTAAACATGTCCACTTGGAAATCCTTCTCAAACTTAAAATGTCCAATATTAACCCTCTCTTGTTCCTTGCCTGCCCCCCTTCATCAACTCCCACCCCCTTTTATCATTTCCCTTCTGGATTACTAAAGTAGCTTTCAAAGTAGCCTTTTTGTGTCTATACCTACTATCTAATTCATTTTATGCGCAGCAGCTAGAGTGATCTTTCTAAAACATATAGGCAGGGGGGCCTGGCTGGCTCAGTCAGAAGAGCATGTGACTCTTGATCTCAGGGTTGTGCGTTTGAGCCCACATGGGGTGTAGAGATCACTTAAATAAATAAAACCTAAAAAAAAAATAAAACATACAGGCAGATGACTTCTATCAGCTTAAAAAATTTCCTGTTGTTTTCAGTGTAAAAGCCAGATTCTGTACTTATCTACATAGATTCTATGCTTTAAGCCTGGTGGACTATTTCCAGTTCTTAGAGGAAGCTATGTTCTTTTGTACCTCCATGTGTTTGCACATACCATTCCCTCTGCCGCTAATACCCTCTCCATCTTTGTGTTCCCACTCACATTTTATTTTTTGGATAATTTCTAGTCATCTTTCAAAACTCATTTGAGGCTTTCCTTTCTACTTCCTCTGAGAAGCCTCCTTGTTTTTCCTAGGATGGGATTGGATACCTCTCTGTATGCTTATAGCACGTGTACTTTCTTGTATACCCCTGTATCCCCACAGGACCTGTGCCGTCTTTAGTTACCATACTACATGTTTTCTGTGGTTGACCCATTCTTTTAATTTTTTATAAAAATCATGTTAATTTTTCAAATAATACATGAATATGTTTTTGTTGTTGTTGTTGTTTAAGTCAAACATAGTTCTCCTTTCCAACCCCCTGATGCAGGTCCCTGTCCCAGAGGAAACCAATGTTATCAGATGGGTATTTGTTATTCCAGATCATTTTCTTTGTATTTAAAAATAGAAATATAGGGGTGCCTGGGTGGCTCAGTTGGTTAAGTGTCTGACTCTTGATTTCAGCTCAGGTCATGATCTCATGGTTGGTGAGTTCAAGCCCTGCGCTGTTAGAGTAGAATTCTCTCTTTCCCTCCCTCTCTGTCACTCCCCTGCTCGTGTGCATGTGCTCTGTCTCAAAGTAAGTAAATAAACTAAGAAATCCTCACACGTATATGCTTATTATTTAATTTTTTAATGTTTTTACTTTTTTAAATTTTTAAATTTTTAAATTTTTTAATGTTTTACTTTTGAGAGAGAGAGACAGAGCGCAAGCAGGGGATGGGCAGAGAGAGGGAGAGAGAGAATCCTAAGCAGGCTCCATGCTCAACATGGAGCCTGACACAGGGCTCGATCTCACAACCAGGAGATCACAACCTGAGCTGGTGTTAACAACAGTGGGACACTTAATCGACTGTGCCACCCAGGTGCCCCCATTTTAAGAATTTTTAAGCACGCACTTCAGTAACATTAAATACATCCACATTGTGGTGCAGTCATTACCACATCCATCTGCAGAACTTTTTTTTCATCTTCCCAAAACGAAATTCCTTACCTATTAAATAATAACTCCTACTACCTCCTCTCTCCAGCCGCTGGCAACCACCATTGTACTTTCTGCCTCTATAAATTTGACTATTCTAAGCACCTCTAGTGGAATCACATAGAATTTGTTTTATTGTGACTGGCTTATTTCAATTAGCATAATGTCTTCAAGGTTTATCCATGTTGTAGCATGTGCCAGAATTTTCTTCCTTTATAATGTTGAATGATATTCCATTGTATTTATATACCCTGTTTTGTTTATCTGACTATCCATCAGTGAACACTTGGGTTGCTTCTTCTACCTTTTGGCTGTTGTGAACAATGCTGCTTTGAACATGGGTGTACAGATATCCTTTCAAGTCCTTGCTTCTAATTCTTCTGGGTGTATATACAGAAGTGGAATTGCTGGGTCATATAGCAATTCGTTTTTCCCTTTTGATGGACATTTAGATCAGTGCCACTCAAACTGTATTCCAGGGACTGGTGCCGGTCATGAACAACGAGGTAAGTACAGAAGTTGAAAGTAAGCATTTAAAACATTTGTAGTGGGGTACCTGGGTGACTCAGTTGGTACAGCATCTGACTCTCGATTTCGGCTCAGGTCCTAATCCCAGGGTAATAGGATTGAGCCCCACGTTGGGCTCTGTGCTGAGCATGGAGCATACTTGAGATTCTCTCTTTTTCCCCTGCTTTCACTCTCTCTGTCTTTCTCTCTAAAATTAAATAAATAAATAAATAAATAAATAAATAAATAAATAAAACATTTGTGGCAATTTAATGTTGCTGTGACATCTGAGCACATGGTCACTCTTCTAGTAATTCCTTTTTCACTTGGAAATTTACAACAAACAAGCAACCCCACCCCAAAACCCTGGTCCTTTACTGCATATAGCTTGAGAATCCTGAAGGGTAGTTTCTGGGTTTTTGGTTTTTTCCCAAAAAACACACAAGTGTTTCTCTAGGATGGGTAAATGAAGAATAGAATTCCTGGGTTGAAGGGTACACATATTTTACATTTTAAGGTAATACAAAATTGCTCACCAAAGGCCAAATACTTCTTTGTTTTTTTTAAGGCCAAATTAATAACAACAGTATGTGGGAGCACCTATTTCTATAGACTCCTGCCAATACTATCAATCTTCTTTTTTTTTTTAATTTTTTAATGTTTATTTATATTTGAGAGAGAGAGACAGAGACAGAGCGTAAGTGGAGGGGGTGGGGAGAAGGAGGGAGACAGAATCTGAAGCAGGCTCCAGGCTCTGAGCTGTCAGATGTGGGGCTCAAACTCACGAACCCCAAGATCATGACCTGAGCCAAAGTCAGATGCTGGATGCTTAACCTGACTGAGCCGTCCAGGTGCCCCTCGCTATTGATCTTCTTAAACTTTTGTTGATCTGTTAGGCAAAAAGTGATGTTTTAATTCATAATTCTCTGATTGCTAGTCAATTTATGTAGCCTCCTTTCCTGTGTTTATTAGAATTTGCATTTCCTCTTATTGGTTGCTTGTTATATATTTTTCTCATGTTTCTATTGGGTTGTTTTTTCTTATTGATGTGTAGGTGTTCTTTATATGAATGTTAATTATCCATTGTCTATATATGTTACAAATATTTTCTTCTTTATTTTATTACTAAAAATTTTTTTTAGTCTTTATTTTTGAGAGAGAAACAGTGTGAGTGGAGGAGAAACAGAGAGAGAAGGAGACACAGAATCACACAGCAGGTTCCAGGCTCTGAGCTGTCAGCACAGAGCCTGAAGCCGGGCTTGAACTCATGAACCACAAGTTCATGACCTGAGCCAAAGTCGGATTCTTAACCAACTGAGCCAACCAGGTGCCCTGAAATTATTTTCTTCTAATATGCCTTTTCTTTTATATTTATTTACAGTGTCATTAAAATAGAAACTTAAGGGGTGCTTGGGTGGCTCATCAGTGGAGCTTCCAATTTCGCCTCAGGTCATGGTCTCAGGGTTCATGAATTCAAGCCCCATTTTGGGCTCGCTGCTGTCAGTGCAGAGCCCGCTTGGGATCCTCTATCCCCCCCTCCCCGCCCCTCCCTCACTCACACTGTGTCTCAAAAGTAAATAAAACATTAAAAAAAAGAATAGAAACCTAAAATTTTGATATAGTCAAATATATTATTCTTTTCCTTTATGACTTTTCCTTTTATTGTCTTGTTTAAGGAGGCTGTCACTACTCCAAGGGTTTAAACATACTCACTTATATTTTCTTCTCATCCATTTCTTCCTCCTTTAAAAAATTTGCTTTTAATGTTTATTTATTTTTGAGAGAGAGAGAGTGCGAGCTGGGGAGGGGCAGAGAGGGAGACACAGAATCCAAAGCAGGCTCCAGGCTCCAAGCTGTCAGCACAGAGCCCAACGTGGGGCTCTGACCCACGAATTGCGAGATCATGACCTGAGCTGAAGTCGGACGCTTAACCGACTGAGCCACCCAAGCACCCCTGTTCCTCCTTTTTTATAGCTTTACTGAGGTATAATTGATGTACAACAAACTGTACATACTTAAAGGATATAATATGATGGCTTTTGACATATGTGCACACCCATGAAACTATCACCACAATCAAAATAATGAATATGTCCATCACCCCCGAAAGTGTGTGTCCTTTTGTTCTCATACATTTCTTTTTTTTAATTTTTTTAAATTTTTTTTAAAATTTGTTTTTGGAGGAGAGAGAGGCAGAGACAGAGCATGAGTTGAGGAGGAGCAGAGAGAGAGGGAGACACAGAATTTGAAGCAGGCTCCAGGCTGTCAGCACAGAGCTGGACACGGGGCTCGAACTCACGAACCTTGAGATGATGACCTGATCCGAAGTCGTATGCTCAACCGACTGAGCCACCCAGGCGCCACTCTCTCATACTTTTCTAACCTTGTATGTGTGCTGGCGGCTCAGAGCCTGCTTCGGATTCTCTGTCTCCCTCCCTCACTGCCCCTCCCCCGCTCACGCGCACACACTCACACTCTCTCTCTTTCAAAATAAAGAAACATTAAAAAAAATAAAATTTAAATTTTCCTAGTGACTAGTGATGTTGAGCATCTTTGGTATAGTGTGCTCAAATCTTTTGCCCACTTAAAAAATTGGATAATTTGGTTTGTTATTACTGAGTTTTTAGAATTCTTTTTTTTAATGTTTATTTTTGAGAGAGAGAGAGAGAGAGAGAGAGAGAGTGAGTGGTAGAGGGGGAGAGAGAGAGGGAGAACACAGAATCCGAAGTGGGCTCCAGACTCTGAGCTGTCAGCACAGAGCCCCATGCAGGGCTTGAATCCACCAACCGCACTCAGGTGCCCCGTGAGTTTTTAGAATCCTTATATATTCTGGGTACAAATCCTTTATCAGATGTGTGGTTTGCAAATATTTTCTCTCAATCTGTAGTGTGTCTTTTCGTTCTCTTACCAGTGTCTTTTGAAGAGCAGATGTTCACAATTTTGATGCAGTTCAGTTTATTAATGTTTTCTTTTATGACTCACGCTTTTGTTTCATATCTAAGAAATCTTCGTCCAACACAGGTTGTTCCTGAGTTGGTTTTTTAGGTTTTAGTATTTAAACTTCAGCAGCACGTATACTAAAATTGGAACAGTGCAGAGAAAAAAACTGTCTAGAATTTGTTTTTGTGAATAGCGTGAGATATTGCTATAGCTTTTTTCCAAAAAAATAGCTAATTGTCCCAATACTGTTTATTGACTGTCTCCAGTGATTTGAAATACCACCTTTATCACGTACCAAATTCCCTTATACACACGAGTCTGTTTCTGAACATTTCTTTTGTTTCACTGATGTATTTGTTTGTACTTACACCAATATCAATGTCATATCAATATTAAAACAACTACTGTGGCTTTATTATATATTTTGATATGTGATAGGGCAAGGTTTTCCTTGTTGTATTTAAAACATTTCTTCGCTAATCTAGCTCATTTTTCCTCCACAAGAATTTTTAGTATCAGTCAATAAATTCCACAAAACATCTTGTTGAGATTTTTAGTTGAGATTACACTGAACTTTCAGCCTAGTTTGGGGAGAGTAGATGTCTTCACATTATTGAGTTTTCCCAACTAGAAACATGGTATATCCCTCCATTTATGTAGGTCTTCATTAATGGTATGTGTCTCTTTTTGATTAGGCTTCTTTTATGTTTTATACTATTTTTTAATTCTTTGCTTACTTCTTTCTCTTTCTTATCTGTAAACTTTTCAAATATAGGTACCTTTTTGTTTCATCTGTGTATGTATAGTGCCTGGCATATATTAGACTGCTCAATAAATGTTTGATGAATAAGTTACATTACAGTAATTCTTTAAGAATTTGATTAAAAACTGTGGGCTTTAAGGGGTGCCTGGCTGGCTCAGTCAGTAGAGCATGCAACTCTTGATCTCAGGGGCATGAGTTTGAGGCCCACGTTGGGGACAGAGATAACTTAAAAAAAAAAAAAGAAAGAAAAAAATTTTAAAAAACAAACTGTAGACTTTCCCCTCCTGCTGAAAAAATGCCCAGAGATACACAGAATTTTTTATGAAGCTTGAAGGGACACGTGGGCGCTCTCCCTGCTGCCCATCCATAAATCTCATGTTAAGTACCCTAATCAGAAGTGATAACTCCTATAATAGTGGTTGTATAAGTTGCTGTGGAACTTGAGGGAAGGATTTCATGAACTAACACAAGGTATCAAGGAAAGCCTCATTGAAAGATACTTTTTGCTCTGTCACTTAATGATTGATTAGGGGTTTCCTAGACTATCAAGGGTGGGGGAAGGGCATTTTAAGTTGAAGCCTCCAGTTAACTTGAAAGCCAGTTTATCCTGCAAGCCTCTTTGCTCATTTGCCTGTTTATTCACTCTTTCTTGAACCCTTTTGGGCTTCCTGCTACCCTTCTATGCCTTCCTTTACCCCCATTCATCCACCCACTGTTGTCTGTCTTGCCAATCTTTGCACTGTGTTTTCTGGAAAATTGATTCCATTGTAAACAAACTCTACTGTACCCTAGATATCCTCCCCAAAGTATCCTTCTACTTTTTTAAATGTTTATTTATTTTTGAGAGAGAGAGAGAGAGAGAGAGGGAGAGAGAGAGAGAGAGAGAGAGAGAGAGAGAGAGGTGGAGGGGCAGAGAGAGAGAGAGAGAGGTGGAGGGGCAGAGAGAGAGAGAGGGAGACACAGAATCAGAAGCTGGCTCCAGGCTCTGAGCTGTCAGTATGGAGCCCTACGCGGGGCTTGAACTCACAGACTGCGAGATCATGACCTGAGCTGAAATCACACGCTTAACTGACTGAGCTACTCAGGTGCCTCTCTACTTTTTTTCTTTTTTAACTGAAACCTCGCTTCTCCTCCCAAAGTATGCTTCCCTTATTGTTGTGGCCCTCCAGTGCAAGTCTTACATAATGTATTTAACCGATGTTACTTACTGATGAAGGTTTCCATTGCTTGCAGTTTTTTTGTTTTGCTATTACAAACAATGCCACAATGAACATCCTTACATGTATGTTTGTGTATGTGTCAATGTATTTGTAGGATAGATTTACGGAATTGGAACTGCTGAATTGGATGGCAGGAACATTAACAAATTTGATAAGTACTGCCACATTGTTATCCAGAAAATTTTTTCTGGTGTGCCTTCTTACCAACCTTAATGAGAGTGCCCATATTCTAATACCTCACCAATATCACAGAGTTACTAATCTTCTTTAGTCATTGGTCATGGTTATTGGTTTCACAGAAGACATCATTATCATCTTTACCTTCAGATGAAAAGTCTCTCCTTTGAGGCTCCTGCCTTCTGGCAGTATTACCTTTTATTTCTTCTTGATGTAGTCACTTATTAACTTCTTTTTTATTTCCTTATATTCTTTGAGGACTTGGGCATCTGGCTCATTTTCTCCCCTTTACCCAAACTCCTGCCCTTCACCTGCTAGCCAGTCACAGTGCTCTGTGGTTGGATTGGCCAAGCAACACTTTAGTTTCACAGGTCCCTGACCAGCTAGTGCTCATCTTCTGCATGCTATTCCTGCAGCAAAATTGTTCCAGCAGATGCAGGATTTGGTCATTTCCAAGAACTACTCTACTGAAAATATAAAATTCCATTATTTCATTCTCTGTCCTCAACTTCAGATTGTTCTAGCTTTCTCACTAACTTAATCCTTTTGTTATTGACCTTCAGATCCATAACCCCTCCATTTTTTCTAAAATGTGCTCTAATTATTTTTAAAGTATCATGTATTATAAAAGATTTACTTCGGAGTGCCTGGGTGGCTTAGTCGGTTAGGCATCTGACTTTGGCTCACATCGTGATCTCACGGTTCGTGAGTTCAAGTCCAATATCAGGCTCTGTGTGTGCTGACAGCTCAGAGCCTGGAGCCTCCTTTGGATTCTGTGTCTCCCTCTCTCTCTGCCCCTACCCCACCCACGCTCTGTCTCTCTCAAAAATAAACATTATATGGAAACCAATTTGACAGTAAATTTCATACATTAAAAAATAAAAAAAATTAAAAAAATTAAAAAAAAAGAATAAGTATAGAAGTTAACCAGTAAAAAAAAAAAAAGAAAAGAAAAAAATAAATAAACATTAAAAAAATTTTAAAATAATTTTATTTATCTATTTTGACAAATAAAAATTGTATATATTTAAGGGCTGCAATGTGATGTTTTGATTTATGTATACATTGTGAAACGATTATCACAATCAAATTAATTAACATACCTTCTATAGTTACCTTTTTGTGTGTGGTAATAACACATGAGATCTACTCTCCTTTTTTTTATTACTGAAGTTTTTCTTTATTTATTTTGAAGGAGAGAGAGAGAGAGAGAACAAGTAGAGGAGGGGCAGAGAGAGGAGGGGAATAGAGGATCCAAAGTGGTCTGTGTGCTGACAGCAGAGAGCCGGATGCAGGGCTTGAACTTATAAACTGAGATCACGACCTGAGCCGAAGTCAGATGCTTAACTGACTGAGCCACTCAGGTGCCCCAAGATCTACTCTCAGCAAATTTCAAGTATGTAATACATTATTAACTGCATTTGCCATGCTGTCCACTAGATTTCCAGAACTTAATTATCTTAAAACCGAAAGTTTGTATCCTTTGATCAATATCTCCTCTTTTCCCTCATCTCCCAGCCTCTGGTAACCACAATTTGTTTTCTGATTCTGTGCCAACTAATTCACTTTAACATCTGCATACTGTTCCATTGTATACATGAACCATGATTTTATTTAGCCAAACCTACTGATAGGCATTTGGTTTATTCTAATGTTTATTACAAATACTGCTATGTTGTTTGTACAGATAGCTGTGTGCCTCTGTGAATATTTCTGTGAAAATAGGATAAATTTTTAGAAATGTATTGGTGTATGAAATGGTATGCACATTAGAATTTTTTAACTAATTTTTTTAATGTTTATTTATTATTTTTGAGAGACAGAGAGACAGAGTGTGAGTGGGGGAGGGGCAGACAGAGAGGGAGACAGAGAATCCAAAGCAGGCTCCAGGCTCTGAGATGTCAGCATAGAGCCTGATGTGGGGCTCAAACCAATGAACCGTAAGACTGTGACCTGAGCCGAAATCAGATGCTTAACCGACTGAGCTACTCAGGTGTCCCAACAATGATGACTTTTAAAATACATCTCTAGTTCTACATTTATTAGTTAGTATTCTACTGTAAAGAAGAGTTTTCCCTTTACACCGTGCATTGATTGATTGATTGATTATCAGTATGGACACATGGATTCTTATTTAGTGCATAGGTTGTGTTTTACTGTCATTGTTCAATTTGATGCTTAAATGTGGCCAGTGGGAGCCCTTTAAGCTGATGTCTGTGTCCACTGACATGTGCCCACCATTCTTTAGCACTTCCTTACTTTCTGGAACAACAAGAATATCTCCAGGCTTATCCTGTATTTTCCTGCCCCTAGCCCTGGAATCGGCTATTTCTTTAAGGAGCTCTGGCTCCTTTAAGTGAGGAATGATATTTAGAAACCAAGATCTGGGTGCTAGGTTATACTTATTGTTACTGGGGTGTCAAAGCTTTTGGGCTTTTGTTGTTGTTAGCAGAGAGACCTAGGAATTATCCTAGGCTTTTGAATCCCTCTCGATATCCCTACCAAGTCATTACCTAGGTCTGTGCTTGAACACTTCATTATTTGAGGATATTGCTCCAGAGATAGTCTCTGCCACTATCAGTCAGCTCTGATATTTGATAACCCTTTGTATATGAAAACAGTGATCATTGGTTTCCTTTACTAAGTCTTGCTTTCTCTGTGCTAAGTATTAGCAGTTCCTTTACAACCATTATTCTCCTGGTACAGTTTTAAGGTCTACTCATCATTCTGGTTATTCCGTTTTGTTCTGTTCATACTTCAGTTCATTAATATCTCTCTTTAAATGTTGACATCTAGAATGGAATGGACTATTTCAGGTACATGTTCTGATCAGTACAAAGGAGTGGGTCAATGACTTTCTGTGTTCTAGACCTTCTACTACTCATGCAGGCCAAGATTAACTTCACTTTTTCTTTGTTTTGACAGCCGCATCAATCACTCTGTTGACTTATATTGAACCTATAGTTAGTTGAAATCTCTAAGACTTTAACTCTGCAGCTTTGTTCATCCGTTTGGTGCTTGCACAGTTATGTCTTTTTTTTAATTTTTTTAGTGTTTATTCATTTTTGACAGGGGGAGAGAGAGATACAGCATGAGCGGGGGAAGGGCAGAGAGAGAGGGAGACACAGAATCCAAAGCAGGCTCCAGGCTCTGAGCTGTCAGCACAGAGCCGGACACGGGGCTCGAACTCACAGACCATGAGATCATGACCTGAGCTGAAGTCGGAAGCTTAACTGAATGAGCCACCCAGGCGCCCCTGCACAGTTATGTTTTAGGACCTAGTACAAGTCTTCATTTCTTTCTTTTTGGCTTGTTAAATTTAGTCTATTATTCCTGCTTGTCAAGCTTATTGTGGATCTCAAATGTCATCCAGTATACTAGCTATCTTTTCCAGTTTACCATTTGCAAGGTTGATTAGTATGCCATTAATGTCTTTATACAAGTAACTGTATAAAAATAGCAAGAAGGGCAAGGTGGAGCTCAAATCTTTTTAGCCTGACTTGAGACTTTCTCCCATGTTTAAGTCAATCCATCCAATAAGGGTGGCTGCTATTCATCTCCCTTCAGCTGCTGTTGTGTATAGGGTATGAACACACAGACCTGTCACAATACAAAAAAAAAGATCCAATCACTAGTTTTTTCATAGGGTCAGTGCTTCAAGATCATAGGAAGGCTTGTTTATTGTAAAATGGGGGTCTTTCACATAGTCCAGACTTATTCTTGAGTGGAAATTGGCCAGCCTGGCTCAGTCTGTGTCCTCTTTGTTGCCAGAGGCTAAGAGAAATGTTTCAGAGACCCTAGGCTATTCTACCTTAATCATAGAAACTTTGTTGAATCTAAGGAATTTTAGGGGTCAACTAGTTCAAGCTTCAAAAATCTGTCTGATAAAGCCTCCTATTAATGTGCCCTTCATTTTAAATCTGCTGTATCAGTCACGAATACTTACACACTTTATTAAAAAGGAGGAAAGGTGCCTTATAGAAAGGTGCCTCAGAATTATAAATAAGGATTGGAAAAGGTCATTGTCTTAAAGTAAAGTAAAATTAAATGTAATGGATAAAAGTAGCGATCTGAAAGCATACATGTACAGAATTTCTTTTTTTAATATTAAATATAATTTATTGTCAAATTGGTTTCCATACAACACCCAGTGCTCATCCCAACAGGTGCCCTCCTCAATGCCCATCACCCACTTGCCCTCTCCCCCACCCCCCCTCAACCCTCAGTTTGTTCTCAGTATTTAAGAGTCTCTTAATATATGTACAGAATTAACCTACCCTAAGAAAGAGCTTCTAAGTTTTCTTTTAATGAAACTATTTTTCAAGTTGCCATCAAAGACCAGAGTATAGTTTCAGGAGGAAGAGAATGAAATGTAATAATGCAAAGAAATCCTAATTTATTCAATTACCTTATAACTTGTCCACCTGAGATAGTGTTCTGTGAAGAGAAGGGTGATGGGTGGTTATCTGCAAGGAGCCTGGAGGGGAAAGAATAACATTTGGTTTATTTAGCCTTTTCTGGGTGTTCTTTTTGTTGTTTATTTTTAATTATATAGGTAATATGTGAATACTTTTTTTTCATTTTTTGAATGTTTATTTATCTCGTAGAGAGAGAGAGCGTGCGCACGCAAGCAGGGGAGGGGCAGAGACAGGGAGACAGAATCTGAAGCAAGCTCTAGGCTCTGAGCTGTCAGCACAGAGCCCAATGCAGGGCTCAAACTCAGGAACCGTGAGATCATGAGCTGAACTGAAGTCATTTAACTGACTGAGCCACCCAGGTGCCCCACCTCCTCTTGTGTTTTTTATTTTAGTGAATGGCACCACTGTTGACTCTGTTGCCCAAGCCTGAAACCTTCATATCACCCTCCCTCTAGTTATTCTACTACCAAACCCTTTCAGAAGCATTTGCTAAATATGCGTTGAATCCATACGCTTCTCTCTATTCATACTGCCACAATCCTAGTCCAGCCCACGATCACCTCTCACCTGAACTATTGCAACCGTTTCCTACTTTATCTACCTACCCTTTCCACCTATCTTTCCCTTTCCTACCCCAATTCATTCTCTGTACTAGAGCCAGGGAATGCTTTCTAAAACACACCCTTCAGTGACTTCCTAGTCCCATTAAGAGAAGTCCAAAATTCTTGGAGTAGCTTGCAAGGCCCTACATCTTGCTCCTGCCTCAGTTCCATTTACCAAAACTCTCCATCTTAAACTCTGTATCTCAGTCATTCTAAACTCTGTTTTGTATTCTTGGAGAATGCTATGCTCTTTTCCTCAGAATCCAAACCTTCACATGTGCTGTTCCAATGTCTGGTTGCTCCAATTTTAGTGATGTGGTTAAGGGATGAGTACAGATTGGTGACCTCTTGACTCTTCCATTGTAAAGTTTCTCATTTGTCTTTCTCTTACTGGTTTCAGCATCCATTGATGATCATCATTCAAATCAGTGATTTTTCTAGTCCTGTCATTCCTTCTACACCTATTAGCTGGAATTCTTTTGTATAGAATTTTCCTTATTGACTAGATCTATTTGGTATCCTAAAATACAGTGTGTGCATGATTGGAAAGGTAAGTGTTTGATTCTTTTGTGATTGTATCTTTTAAGTTTATTTAAATGAATGATTTGGAGTTTGGGGCAATTTTATCAGAGAAACCATTTACAAGTGGCATTTATGTTTCCAGAATAACAGATAAAAGCCTACTTAACCCACAGCATAAATGAAACATTACACATAAGCAATGAAAAATAAAAATATTTTTGTAATATTAGTTATTAACATAAAATTGAATATGTTTTTAAAGTTTAACTTAAGTACTAGTACTTGAGAGAAAGGCAGCCTTAATTAGAGGAAGAAAAGGTAGATGGATACTTATGGTGATTTGAAGGGATCTGCTGAGTGCTTTCAAGAGCTTTTAGAATTTGATGGTACTTGTTCTTATGCCTAATTTCACTAAGGTTTTAAGCTATTTCCATTTTTGTGACTGGTGTAATACCAACACTGCTCTTACACTCAGCAACCAGGGCCCACAATCATGGCAAAATTTCAGCTTGCAAATGGAGACAGGCACATTTTCCAGCATGCCACGTATTAAAGGGCAGTTAGGTGGATGTAAGTGAGTGAAACTGAGCTGAGAGTGGTAAAAGATAAGAGAAAGGACTTTAATGCTAGGACTGTAAGGTCTGAGGAGGGACCAAGGCCAGGACTAGGGAGAGACAAATGAGATGCCTGTAGTGCCCATCCTACACTCACTTGGACCTGAGGGTGAGTGCCTTCGTAAATGTTGTGCCCTATGATAGTGACTCTGAGGTCCGTCAGTGGGAAAGAGAGCAGTGAGAGCCATGGAAGGACTAGATAGTAAGGCTTCTATGAATTCCAGTAACAGGGGTCCTGGGGACAGGAGTTCAAACCTAAGCAAAGACTCTAAAGGCTGCAGATAGGAGCCCAGGCATTTTGTGATGGGAGAATAAGTTTCAAAAAACCAAAGTAGACTAAACATTGGAAGTCAAGAAAGGCTTCACGGAGGAGGCTTGTGTTGGAATCAGAAGACTGTTCTCAGGCCTGAAAGGTGTGGGAGGAAGTGTGATAATGAAGATGGAGGAAACAGTAGATGCAGAGGCATGGAGATATGAAATAGGTTTAGTGGCTGTAATTTAGGGCGTGGTAAGTGGTGAGGCTGGGGACCATGTTATGGAGGGCTTTCTAGACCCTGTTGTAGATTTGAACTTCATGTCTGTGAACCTTGAGGAACCACTGAAGGTTTTTTATGATTGGAAGTTACATGGTCGGATTTGTGAATTTAAAAAATTATTAAGTATTTTCGGGGGCTGGCTCAGTCAGAGGAGTGCGTGACTCTTGATCGCAGGGTTATGAGGTCAAGCCCCACATGTGTAGAGATTAATTAAAAATAAAACCTTACAAAAAATTAAAAATAAAAAATTATTAAGTATTTTCAAATGTGCTCATAAGTAAAGCAAATAGTACAGTGAACCCTCATATGTTAACCACAATGTTAACCACATTCAGTAATTATCAAGATTTGGCTGATCGTGTTGCAGCCATCTCTTTTTTTTTCCTTTCCTTTCTTTTTAAAAATCTGCTGAAAGGGGGCGCCTGGGTGGCTCAGTACGTTAAGCGTTTGACTTTGGCTCAGGTCATGATCTCACAGTTCGTGGGTGTGCTATCAGCTGGAGGCTGCTTCGGATGTTGCGTGTCCCTCTCTCTCTGCCCCTCCCCCTCTCACATTCTGTCTCTATCTCTTGAGAATAAATAAAATGTTAAAAATTGTCAAACAAAATAAAAATAAACAAGAATTTGCTGAAGTATTTTAAAGCCAATCTCAGACATTATGTTATTTCATCCCTGCTTATTTCATAGGCATGTCTCAGATGTAGACATTTTCTGGTGTAACCATGCTGTCATTATGCTGTCTTACAAAATTAGTAATAATTAATGATAATAATTAATTAATATTAATTAATTAATTAATAATTCCTTAATAGACTCTAATACCCTAGTTCATTATAAAAATTATCATATTATCTCAAAAGATTATCTGACAGTTGGGGCGCCTGGGTGGCTCAGTCAATTTAGTGTCTGACTTCCGCTCGGGTCATGATCTCACGGTTTGTGAGTTCGAGCCCCATGGCCGGCTCTGTGCTGACAGCTTAGAGCCAGGGGTCTAGCTTTGGATTCTGTGTCTCCCTCTGTCTCTGCCCCTACCCCGCTTGTTCTCTCTCTCCCTCTCTCTCTCTCTCTCAAAACTAAATACAATATTTTTAAAAAGATTATCTAACAGTTGGCCCATACATTACATTGGGTTACTGTCTCATTTTTTTCCAACTTTATTGAGGTTGCTCTAGACTAAATGTTTGTGTCTCCCACACATTCATATGTTGAAGCCTACCCCCCCCCCATGTAATGGTAATCCCAGGTGGGGCTTTTGGGAGGGGATTAGATCATGAGGATGAGCCCTCATGAATGGCATTAGTACTCTTATAAAAGAGACTCCAGAGAGATCCCTCACCCCTTCCACCATGTGAGGACACAGGAAAAAGAAAGTCAGCTATGAACCAGGAGACAGGCTTTCACCAGACACTTAGTTTGCCAGTGCCTTGACTTTAGAATTTCCTGCCTCTAGAACTGTGAGACATAAAAGTTTATTGTTTATAAGCCACTTAATATATGGTATTTTGTTATAGCAGCCCCGACAGACTAAAATAAGGTATAATTGACAATTAAAACTTGTATGTATTTAAGGTGTGTAACTTGGTGATTTCATATATTTGTGGAATATTCACCACAGTCGAAGGGAAGGGGGTAAAGTGGGAAAAGTTGGTCAAGGGATACAAAGTTTCAGTTATGCAAGATGATTATTACTTTTTAAGTTTCTTAATCTAGAGCAGTCTGCACCTCACTTTTTCTCTTTTAAGCCATTGACTTATTGCATAAAGAGGGTCAGTTGTCCTAGAGAAAATCCCACATTGTGGATTTGTCTCTTCTCTTTCTTATGCTGTCATTTACTCTGTTCCTCTGTACTCCATATTTTTCTATAATGGATGTTAGCTTTAAAGGCTTGGTCATATTCAGATTCAACTCTTTTTTTTTTTTTTTTGGTTAAGAATACTTCACAGAGGTTGCCGTGTAATTCACTTAAAACATTTTTTTTCACTCCTATGTGGATCCTGAGAAACTTAACAGAAGACCATGGGGGAGGGGAAGGGGAAAAAAAAGTCACAGAGAGGGAAGGAGGCAAACCATAAGAGACTCTTAAAAACTGAGAATAAACTGAGGGTTGACCGGGGGTGAGGGGGGGGGGGGGGAAAGTGGGTGATGGGCATTGAGGAGAGCACCTGTTGGGATGAGGGCTGGGTGTCATATGGAAACCAACTTGACAATAAATTTCATATTAAAAAAATAAAAAATAAAAATTTTTAAAAATTATTTTTTTAATGTTTATTTATTTTTGAGAGAGAGAGACAGACAGACAGATTGTGAGCAGGGGAGGGGCAGAGAGTGAGGGAGACACGGAAGCCTAAGCAAGCTTCACGCTCTGAGCTGTCAGCACAGAGCCCGATGTGGGGCTTGAACTCACGAACCACGAGATCATGACCTGAGCCGAAGTTGGATGCTCAACCGACTGAGCCACCCAGGCACCTTAATTCACTTTGAATCATATCTGGAGGCGCATGTCTATTAATGAACAAGTGACACCTGATTCTTTCATTATGATATTTCTGATCCATCTTTTATCTAATGGTTTAGTCCATTGATGATCATTGGCAAAAGTAATTATTTTACTGGGAGTTTCAAAATGATGATTTCCTAATTCTATATTCTACATTAATTACAAGTTTCTGAAAGTAAACTTTCCCTCACCAACTAGGGTTTATGGATTACCTGTAAAGGGAAGGCAGGAGAAATGCTTGAATATTGATCTTGGACTTGATTGGCAATTTTCAGAATAAAGTGTTAGTGCCCTAGTTACTTATTTTCAGTGATATCTAATGTATTGTGCTTGTTCTCTATCATTGTGAACTCATTTTTTAAAATGTATTCGATGGGTTTCAATTGATTGCATTCATTAATTATTCTTGTTAATGCTCAAATTGTCCCATATTTTGCCAGAGCGTTATCTCCTATATCCATCCCTCTGACACTGCTCATTAGGGTTCCATATTTGCTCTATTTCTGGAACAAAGCTTACATGTATATTTCTTGCTCCAGGCCTGCCATTTCTCTAAGGAACTCTAGCTTAGTTGTATTTTCTTTTTTAGCAATATCTTTATTGATGTATAATTTACATAACACAAAATTCATGTATTTAATTTTTTTTAACGTTTATTTATTTTTGAGAAGAGAGAGACAGAGCATGAGTGGGGGAGGAGAGAGAAAGAGGGAGACACAGAATCTGAAACAGGTTCCAGGCTCTGAGCTGTCAGCACAGAGCCTGACACAGGGCTCGAACTCACGGACCGTGAGATCATGACCTGAGCCGAAAATTCATGTATTTAAAGTATACAGTTCTGGGTGCCTGGGTGGCCCAGTTGGTTGAGCGTCAACTTGATTTCAGATCAGGTGATGATCCCAGGGTCATGGGATCAAGCTCTGCTTTGGGCTCTGGTGCTGAATGTGCAGCCTGCTTAAGATTCTCTCTCTCCCTCTGCCCCCTCCCCAGCTCGCACTCTCTCCCTCTAAAATAAACAAACAATTCTATGATTCAATTTAAATAATATAATTTAGTAAATTTACACAGTTGTGCAACCATGACCACAATCCAATTTTATTTTATTTTATTTTGTTTTAATGTTTATTTTTGAGAGAGAGAGAGAGAGAGTGAACAGGGCAGGAGCAGAGAGACAGGGAGACACAGAATCAGAAGCAGGCTCCAGGCTCCAAGCACAGAGCCTGACACAGGGCTCGAACTCACAAACCACAAGATCGTGACCTGGGCTGAAGTTGGATGCTCAACCGACTGAGCCACCCAGGCGCCCTGACTACAGTCCAATTTTAGAATACTTCTATCAGGCTACAAGATCTCATGTACCCTTTTCAGTCATTCCCCTTTCCCACCCCTAGCTCCAGGTGGCTGCTAACCTGCTATATGTCTCTATTGACTTGAATTTTCTAGAGATTTCATGAGTGGAATCATACACTATATAGTCTTTTGCATCTGGATGCTTTCATTTAGCATTAGTTTTTTTTTTATTGAGATAGAATTCACATACCATAAAATTCACCAGTTTGAAGTATATAACTCAGTATTTTGTAGTATAGTCACAGGTTGTGCAACTGTGCCAGTATATAGTTCCAGAACATTTGTTTCACACCAAAAAGAAAGTCTGTACTGGTTAGCAATCACTTCCCACTTCTCCTTCCACTTAGCCCCTGGCAACCAAGAATCTATGGATTTGCCCACTCTGGACAGTTCATATAAATGGAATGATACCACATGTGGCCTTTTGGCCTGGCTTCTTTCACTTAGCATAGTGTTTTCAAGGTTTGTCCATGTTGTAGCAGGTATCAGTACTTGATTCCTTTTTATGTCTGAATAGTAGTCTATTGTATGAACACACTGTCCATCTTAAAAGTAAAATAGCCAGTTATTTCACCAGCAAAGGGGGTTTATTCAGGAGTAGCAGAGGAATTGCAATTTGGGACAAGCGAGCTATAGCACAAGCCATAGCCAAGTCCAGAGAACAAAGGAGAGAAAGGCTCCTTTTTAGAGGAAAGGGGAGTGTTGGGAAGGGCTGTTATAAACAAAAAATCCATTGGAGTAAACTGGGAATTTGAAGTGTAGTGGCTTTTCATTGGCTGAGTTGTAATAGATTCTCATTGCCTGGGCTGTTGCTGGGCAAGGAGAAAATCTTCTTCATCCTGCTGAGATAGTAAAGTAAGTTTCTTACCAGTTGGGTCTACAGAGGGTTGCAAGGAGTGGTATGGCACAAGAGCTTCCCCTTCTGGCTTCCTGACTGCTTTTATTTTATTTTATTTTATTTTATTTTATTTTATTTTTATTTTGGAGAGAGAGAGAGTGCAAATGGGGAAGGGGCAGAGAAACAGAGAGGGAGATAGGGAATCCAAAGCAGGCTCCAGGCTCTGAGCTGTCAGTGAAGAGCCCCCCTGACTCAGGGCTCGAACTCATGAACTGTGAGATCATGACCTGAGCCGAATTTGGTTGTTTAACCTGACTGAGCCACCCGGGTGCCCCTGTTTTTTTTGTTTTGTTTTGTTTTGTTTTAATGATTTGCCTGGACTAATTCTGTAGATTCTGTTTTCACAGAATGTACACACTGTGTAGCCCATTGATGTTTCTCTTCAGTTTTTAAAAAATTCTTTTTATTTTTAAGCCTGGCTTTGTAGGTGTCCTACCTGGGTCAGGGTAACTTAACGGTCGGCCAGTGCTTTTTTAGAGGTTGTCCTTAAACACCTTGGACCAGTATTGTCTTCCACTATTTGTTGATGGCATTGTGTGTGGATTGGGCCACAAATTCAAAGTTCAGGGAGTTTACAAGTCTTCCCTGATTTTTATTTTGTGCTGGGCTTTCTCATGTCTCTTCTGTGCCTAAGCAAGACTTCACATTCAGCCAGAGAAATGTAGATAACTAGGGCCCTCTCCAGTACCCTGAGTTCGAGTGCAGCCTTGCACATATGCACAGCCTTCTAGATCACCAGGGATATGAGTGAGCTTATCAAGTCCCACTAGTGCTGTCTTGTTTTCTGGATCTCTCTGCTGAACTTCAGCAGGCCTGCTCTTCTGTGACTTGCCCCAACCAATATTGTGACCTCAGGTAACTGATGTGTTTTTCCCTGATCTAGGGAGTTTGCTATTGTTTTCAATACCTCTGGGCATAGGACTTTTTTGTGCTCATTCCTGAACAAGTAATTCCCCTCTAGCAGCTAAGTTGTTAGTTTTTATGGTTTGTCTTGCCCTGCCCTTGTAAAATCAGCTCCCGTGGAGTTGGGAAGGGGGTTGGTTCGGGGATGTGAACAGCCTCAGGCTAAAAACACCATAGATTCCCACTGTTCTTGCCCAAGGTTCAATAGGTTTTCTTGAACATTTCTCAATTTATTGTTTAGTTTTTGTCTATTTCCAGAGTCCTGAAACCGGCTGTTTTTGACAAGTTTTTATGGTTACATTATTGTTTTTGATGTGGAGAGGATTTGCTGAGCCCCTTACTCTGCCATTCCTGAAGTCCTGCCTAATTGATATCTTATTTTATAATTTTATTTATTTTGAGAGAGAGAGCGAGAGAGAGCGAGCAAACGCGGGAGGGACAGAGAGAAAGGGAGATAGAATCCCAAGCAGGCTCCGCGCTATCAGCAGGGCTCAAACTCGTGAACTGTGAGATCATGACCTGAGCTGAAGTCAAGAGTCTGACACTTACCTGACTGAGCCATCCAGGCGCCCCTAAGTGATATTTTATTTTTTAATGTGTATTTATTTTTGAGAGAGAGAGATAGCGAGCAAGTGAGCGCGCGCGCATGAGTTGGGGAGGGGCAGAGAGAGAGGGGGAGACACAGAATCCAAAGCAGGCTTCAGGCTCTGAGCTGTCAACACAGAGCCTGATGAGGGGCTCGAACTGACGAACTGCGAGATCATGACCTGAGTCGAAGTTTGATGCTTAACTGACTGAGCCACCCAGGCGCCCCCGCTAATTGATATTTTAAAAGATAATTCTGACAGCAGTGGAATGTCAGTTGGGTGGTGAGGAAACTGGTGGTCATTGGGGGTATAGGATTTTACTCATTAGTACTTTGTTATTTGTAAATAGGAATGGAAAATGTAAATAGTTGAGTTGGTTTGTGGGATTGGCAGAATAGGTATGATGGAAAATCAAGGGAATAGGACAATTGAGAGTGCTGGTTAATGAAGCCTTTCTGTCCCTGGAATGTTTCCTACGTAGAGAATTAAGTGCAGTTCAAAGGGACATGGTGGCCTTGAAGAATAGATAAGAGGGCTGATGAACTAAAGGCCTTGAAAAAGTTGAAGGGTAAATTTAAGGAGTGTAAGATGTAGCAGAGGTAGATAATCAAGTAGTTCTGAGAGTAGACTTTGTGTTCGGTGTTAGGGGTAGAATCATTCCAGGTATCACTACAGAAACAAATGATTGAAACAGTTGAGATGAAGAAATTAGAATAGAATGTGTCAAGGAGCTGTGAAATTTGGATGTTAGATCATCCAGGGGGGATGATGAAGGCTTTCAGGATGAAAAAGTGAAAGGAAAGCAGTTAGTATTAAAGTCCTTAGTAAATGTAGGTGGGGGGAGGGAGACCTGGAAGTTGACATTTAACATTGAAAGGGTGATAAAATTGACTAGTAGGAACTTGGAAGAAAGAAGGGTTGTTGAGGGAAGATGGTGAAATCATACTTTGGGGATCCAATAAAGAAGACATAGGAAGATGCTAACCTGATTTTGACTTATGGGAAGTGGTGAGTAAAGGAAAATGAGCAGTCTCTGATTAAGAGCTCTGCAAAGGAAACAGTAGAATTTGGGACACAGAGTTAAGAAGAGGGGGTGGAGGCTCAATGGATGAAAAAGACCAAAAGCAAGAAGGTTTTAGGAAATGGTGTATAGTTTTGTTTGATTTGTTTTTGTTTAAGCATAAGGTGCAATTAGAGGTATAATAGGAGGTAATATTGGAATCTATGTGATTAGTTTGGATCTAAAATATAACTAGGGTCGGGGCACCTGGGTGGCTCAGTCAGTTGAGCGTCCGACTTCAGCTCAAGTCATGATCTTGCAGTCTGTGACTTCGAGCCCCCCGTTGGGCTCTGTGCTGACAGCTTGGAGCCTGGAGCCTGCTTCAGATTCTGTGTCTCCCTCTCTCTCTGCTCCTCCCCCACTCATGCTCTCTCTCTCTCTCTCTGTCAAAAATAAGTAAACATTAAAATATAACTAGGATCATTATTGTTTAAAATATTTATTAGTTAGATGGTATACGAAGGCAACTTTTTGAAGTTCTTTTGCTTAGATCTTAGAGAAATTTTGGAATTGGTATTCGTAGCCGGGAAGCAATTTGACAGCTTTGGAATATTTTGACTGTGACAAGTGGGAAATTGGTATATATTTGGTAAGTTATTAATGCTACCGTTGGAATTGAAATTGGCTATGGATCATAATTTTGATAGGAATGTGTCTAGTAGACTATGATGAATTTTGGCTTTTTTGTAATTCGAAGAGTGGAGCTTTAAAAATGTATTGATTTTGGGGCGCCTGGGTGGCTCAGTCTGTTGGACGTCCGACTTCGGCTCAGGTCATGATCTCACGGTTTGTGAGTTCAAGTCCCGCATCAGGGTCTGTGCTGACAGCTTGGAGCCTGGAGCCTGCTTCAGATTCTGTGTCTCCCTCTCTCTCTGCCCCTCCCCTGCTCATGCTCAGTCTGTCTCTATCTCTCAATAATGCATAAATGTTAAAAAATGTATTGATTTTTTGGAATAATCTTTTTCTGTTCTTTTCCAGAACCATTTGAAACCCATAGTATTTGGGAGACTGTGTAGGATCTGCTTAGTGTGAGAGTTTTGATCCCAATTGCCCTGACTCTGTTTGATATGATTGTGTCTATGTCCAAGTAAGATATTTAGCTAGAAGCATATGGGAAGAGAAAACATAAAGCAAAAATGAGACTGAATTGGAAACATCAGAGCTCCAGTTATGAAAACCTTAAGAAGATTAACTGCTGTGATGGTAATCTGGCACATATTCAGTTCTAGCTATCATTTGTTATGAACTGAAAGAACATTGAAATAATTGGATGCTGAGGTGCATAATTGCCAGCAACGGGCTGGAGGAGGGGAGTTGGTTAGCTGGCAAGGAGCTGCAGAGGTGTTTTTATATTAATAGTGTGTATTTGGTATTGGTTGATAGCAGCATAAGAATTATTTATGATCATGCTGGGGCCTTATTACATTGATTTCTACTCTGTAATAATATGAAAGAGTTTAATGGTTACTCATAGATGTAATATTTCTTTCTTTCTTTTTTTTTTTTTTTGTCATTCTAGCAGCCGTCAGGAAAGAGATCACAAAAGAGCTATTGCCTGTACAATCCTCTTCATCATTTGTGACCTGGGATATTGAGCTCTTGGGCTGGCAGAATTCCAGTTCATGAGACAACCTGTGTCATTCTGGTCTAGCCAGATGAGTAGTCCCTATGGACTAGTTTCTTGTTCTCTTGAAAAGAACAAGGAAAAATAGCAAAGAAAGGTAATGTGGAAAAATATAGATATGAATCTTAGGCCCTACAGGATCAGTTAAGGCCTGGGCCATAAGCAAAAACATGGGGAGAGGACCCTGGGGGTTATGTACAAGTTTGGTAGAGTGGTATTCATGAGATTTTATAAACACTGAGAGAACTAAGTCTGTTTTGGGACCTGGCTTGGCTTCAAGAATGAGGAAACTTAGATTGAACTGCAATAAAAATATCTGTGAAGGCAAGGTTAAATAGGAAGGAAGTATGCTTTTGGAAGTATGCTTTGAAGCTGAAATGGATAGAAATGTAATTGTAATGAAGTGTCTTTTCCGATGGAATATTAGCTATATAGAGATGATAATCATATTTTAAGGATTTCTTTATGATTTTTTTTTTAACGTTTATTTTTTAGAGAGAGAGAAGACAGAGAGCGAGCAGGGGAGGGGCAGAGAGAAAGGGAGACACAGAATCCAAAGCAGGCTTCAGGCTCCAGGCTCCACACTGTCAGCACAGAACCCGATGCGGGGCTTGAACTCATGAACCATGAGATCATGACCTGAGTGAAGTCATTCGCTCAACTGACTGAGCCGCTCAGGCACCCCAGGATTTCTTTATGGTTTAAGAGTTAAGAGAATGAATCCTGGCTCTTTTACTTACTAGCTGTGTGATCATGGGAAAGTGACTTACCTTCTCCAAACCTCAGTTTCTTTACCTATCAGATAGATTAAGTATACTTAAATGGTTATTGTAAGAATTAAATGAAAAAATATATAGAGAGAGAGTGTGTAGCATGATGCCTGGCACATACTTAGAACTCAATATATAGTCACTGTTATCAGGCAGTGGAAGGGAGAATTAGCAAGATGGATGTTCAATAATGAGATGAATTATTCTTCACAGGTAGGTATGCAATTAGTTATTTCTTGTCAGAGAGGCTTGTGGCAAGTAGTTTCAGGGTCAAAATCTCTTGGAGATCAGGCTACAGTGAGTGCTAATTAGGCCAATTCAAAGGTGGCTGACTTCCTGTTTCCTGAGTTTGTAACGAACTAGGTCTCCCGTAACACTTTCTTTCCGGAATAGTGCTTTTAACATTAGCATTCTTACATAGATTTACCATCAGTGTTTTTTAATATTTGTGTTTGTTTGACTCGGATCTTAACTTTTCAGGAGGAAGGCAAAATGGCGGACAGGTTAGGTGGACAGGGCATGCTGGTTGAAAACACAGAAGATGGTAAGAGTGTAAGGGGTGAAGATTTCTCCATAGTTAGTGCAGATCACCTTCTGGATTGGATTTATGAGCTCACTTGTCTGGGAAGAAGAATGCCTGGAGCTGAAGTGTCACAGAGGTTCTAATGTGGCTCTCTGGCCAACCTGTTCAAGTTAAAGAGGAGGAGGTTGGCCTCTCAGTCTATAGCAAAGGAGGACATGGACTGTGCTTTTTATGGACACATAAAAGGCCGAAAAAGGAGCCATGGAAGAGAAAGTTTAAAGGTACAGGATTTTTGTTAAAGGTACAGGTTGTTATTTCACATTCTGTTTGAAGCATCTCTGATTTTCATTTTTTTCCCCCTAAGTGGGCTTTATTTTTAGAGCAGTTTTAGATTCATGTTAAAATCGAGCTGAAAGTACAGAGAGTTCCCATATACCCCTGACCCCTCACCCAAGCCTCCCTCACAGATCAACACCCTGCACCAGAGTGGTACATTTGTTACAATCGAGGAGCCTACATAGACACACCGGTATCATCCAAAATCCATAGTTTACTTTTAGGGTTCACTCTAAAAGTGAAAGGTGTTGTGCATTCTGTGGATGGTGACAAATGTATAATGACATACATATAGCCACCATTATCGTATTACAGAGAATAATTTCACGGCCCCAAAAATCTTTTGTGCTCTGCCTATCTGCCTATTCATCTCTCTCCCCTCCTTAACCCCTGAGAGTCACTGATCTTTTTATTGTTTCCATAGTTTTTTGTGTTTTTTTTGTGGTTCTTTTTGTAATCTCTGTGCCCAACGTGTGGCTCGATGTCACGACCCCCAGATCAAGAGTCACATGCTCTACTGATTGAGCAAACCAGGCACCCCTGTTTCCATTCTTTAAAAACAGCTTTATATTTTGGGATGAGCACTGGGTGTTGTATGGAAACCAATTTGACAATAAATTCCATATATTAAAAAAAAATAAAAAAATAAAAAAATAAAAACAGCTTTATTGAGGTATAATTCACACACTACATAATCCACCCATTTAAAGTGTACGAATCAATTGTGTAAATCAATGTATTGATCTTTTCAAAGAACCAGCTTTCGGTTTCATTGATTTTTCTCTATCAATTTCCTGTTTTCAATTTTATCGATTTCTACTCTAATTCTTATTATTCCTTCTGCTTACTTTGGATCTAATTTGCTCTTCTTTTTCTAGTTGTGTAAGGAGCAAACTTAGATTATTGCTTTTAGACCATTCTTCTTTTCTTTCTTTTTTTAAAAAAGCTTATTTAATTATTTAAGTAATCTCTACACAAACATGGGGCTCAAACTCACAATCCCGAGATCAAGAGTCGCATGTTCTCTGACTGAGCCAGCCAAGCACCCCTCTTCTTTTCTAATACATGCATTCGATGCTATACATTCCCCTGTAAGCACTGGTTTTGCTGTATCTCACACATTTCAGGAAGTTGTGTTTTCATTTTCATTTAGTGGAAATATTTTCTAAATTTCTTTTGAGATTTCTTCTTTGACTTGTGTGTTACTTAGAAGTGTGTTGTTTAACCTCCACATATTCGGGGATTTTCCAGTTATCTTTCCGTTATTAAGTTCTGGTTTAATTCCACTGTGGCCTGACAACAGAAATTGTATGAATCCTATTCCTTTAAATTCTGTTCTTTAAATTGTTAAGGTGGGTCGCCTGGGTGGTTAGTCCATTAAGCATCCAACTTTGGCTCAGGTCATGATCTCATGGTTCGTGAGTTCAAGCCCCGTGTCAGGCTCTGTGCTGACATCTCAGAACCTGGAGCCTGTTTCAGATTCTGTGTCTCTCTCTCTGCCCCTCCTTCACTTGTGCTCTCTCTCTCAAAAATGAGTAAACATTAAATTTTTTTTTAATTGTTAAGGTGTGTTTTATAGCCCAGAATGTGATCTGTCCTGGTGAATGTTCCATGTGAACTTGAGAAGAACTTGTAATCTGCTGTTGCTAGATGAAGTAGTCTACCAATGTCAATTATATCAAGTTTATTGTTGGTGCTGTTGAGTTCAACTATATCCTCATTGATTTTTTGGTTGCTGGATCTGTCCATTTCTGACAGAGGGGTATTGAAGTTTCTAATTAAGACACTTAATTCATCTATTTCTTTGAAATTTTATTAGTTTTTGCTTCACATAATTTGATGCTCTGTTGTTGGGTGCATATTCGTTAAAGATTGTTACTATCTTCTTGGGAGAAATGACCCTTTTATCATTATGCAATGCTCTTTTTTATCCCTGATAACTTTCCTTGTTTTGAAGTCTGTTCTGTATGAAATTAATGTAGCTACTCCTGATTTCTTTTGATTAGTGCTAGCATGGAATATTTTCCTCTACCTATTTACTTTTAATCTATATGTCTTTATATTTAAGGTGAGTTTCTTGTAAGCAACATATAGCTGGATCTTGTTTTTTGATCCACTCAGACAGTCTCTTGTAATTGGTACATTAGACCATTAACATTCAAGTGATAATATTTACCACTTTTGTTAGTGTTTTCTTTGTTATCCTTGTCATTTTTTTCTACATTTTCTTCTACTCTTTTTCTGCCTTTTGTGTTTTTTTTTTAATTTTTTAATGTTTATTTATTTTTGAGAGGTAGAGAGACTGAGTGCAAGCGTGGGTGGGGCAGAGAGAGAGGGAGACACAGAATCTGAAGCAGGCTCCAGGCTCTGAGCTCTCAGCACAGAGCCCGACGCGGGGCTCAAACTCAAGATCATGACCTGAGCTGAAGTCTGATGTTTAACCTACTGAGCCACCCAGTCGTCCCTGCCTTTTGTGGTTTTAATTAAGCATTTTATATGATTCCATTTTGTCTCTGTTCTTAGTATATCGATTATATTTCTTTTTTTTTACCTTTTTTTAGTGATTGCCCTAGAGTTTTCCATATACAGTTACAGCTAATCCAAGTCCACTTTTCAAATAACAAAATAACAACACTATACCACCTCACAGGTAATGTGCATACCTTATAATAACAAAATAATCTTAATTCTTCCCTCCCATCCTTTGTATCATAGCTGTCATTCATTTCACCTATGTTAAGCATACAGACATACACGCACACACATACACACATAATTGAATACATTGTTGCTGTTATTATTTTGAGCAAACTGTTAGATTACTTAAGAATAAGAAAAATTTCTTCTATTCCTCTTCCTCTTTCTTCTCCTGGTATTCCCATCATGTATACACTATACCTTTTTTGTTTACCCACAGTTCTTAGATTTTTTGTCCCCTTGTCTTAAGAAAGTCTTTTTCACTTTGTTTTTCATTTCTGGAGTTTTCTTTTTTTTTTTTTTAAAACTTTTTATTTATTTATTTATTTTTAAGAGACAAAGAGAGACAGAACATGAATGGGGGAGGAGCAAAGAAAGAGGGAGACACAGAATCCGAAGCAGGCTCCAGGCTCTTAGCTGTCAGCACAGAGCCTGACGGGGGGCTGGAACCCACGAACTGTGAGATCATGACCTGAGCCGAAGTTGGATGCTTAACCGACTGAGCAACCCAGGCGTCCCTCATTTCTGGAGGTTTCTATTGAGTTAGTTTCAAGCTCAGAGATTCACGTCCAGTCTACTAATGAGCCTGTCAAAGGCATTCTTAATTTTCGTTATTGTATTTTTGATCTCTAGCAATACTTTTTGATTCTTTTTTAGAATTTCCATCTCTCTACTAAAATTACTCATCTTTTCTTGGGGTGCCTGGGTGGGTCAGTCGGTGAAGTGTCTGACTCTTGATTTTGGCTCAGGTCATGATCTCACAGTTTGTGAATTTGAGCCCTGTGTCGGGCTCTATGCTGACAGCTCAGAGCCCACTTAGGATCCTTTCTCTCTTTCCCTTTCTCTCTGCCCCGCCCCTGCTTGTGCTTTCTCTCTCTCTCTCAAAATAAATAAACATTAAAAAAATTTCTAAAAAAAACATTACTCATATCTTCTTGCATGTTATCTTGCATGTTATGCCCTTAGCATATTAATCATAATTGTTTTAAGTTTATGGTCTGATCATTCCAACATCTGAGTCTGGTTCTGATGTTTGCTCTGTCTCTTCAAACTGTGTTCTTTGCCTTTTGGTATGGCTTGTAATTTTTGGTGGAAACCAGACATGATGTGCTAGATGAAAGGAACTTTGGTAAATAGGCCTGTAGTAATATATTGGCAAAGTGTGGCAGGAGGGTAAGCATTTTATCATCCTATGATGAGGTCTCAGTTTTTTAGTAGCCTGTGCCCCTGGGCTGTGAACTTGTGTCTCTCAATTTTTTCCTTCTACCCCTTAGGTGATACAGTGTGGCTAGAGGGGTCAGGAGTTGGGTATTTCCCTTACCCCATGTTGGTTATGCTCTGATAAAACCCCAATAGGTTAGGCTGTCATAAAGTAGTTTCTTTTCAAGGCAGGTCTTGTTAGGTAGAACAGAATGACATGGCATATTTTTAAATGATTACATTCCTCTCCTCTTGCTAGAATCCTGAGGAGATTTTTTATTAGTATGCCCTATGAGAATCTGGAGGTAAAACTCACAAAATTATGGGGATCCCCCAGGACTGGGTCTCCCTGGATTTTTTAATCTCTCAGGCTTGTCCACTCTGAGCCTCCAGCATTTCATCAATTATAGTTCAGATTTTTCTTCTATTTTTTAATGTTCATTTATTTTTGAGAGAGAGAGATGAGGGGAGGGTTAGAGAGAGAGGAGGGACAGAGGATCCAAAGTGGGCTCTGCACTGACAGCAGTGAGCCTGATGTGGGGCTTGAACCCACGTATAGTTCAGATTTTTCTATGCCAGTACTGGTTCCTACAGAAGTTTCTGTTCATGGGTTTCTGTTGTGGCAAGTTATAATTCTCTGTGTCTGCCTACCTCTCCAATTTTGGGGGCAATGGTTAGCCTTGTGACCTTACTTTTCTGACAGATCCAGGAAGAGTTGTTGATTTTTCAGTTTATTAAGCTTTTTACTTGTTAGGACAGAATGGTGACTTCTAAACTCCTAATATGCCAGACTGGATATTGGAAGTCTCCTTTGACGATTTTTTAATTGGACTATTTATCTTATTATCAAGTTGTAAGAATTTATATACTAGCCCCTTAACATATATATACATATATATGTTGATTTTATATATATGTATGTATGTGTTGATTATATATATGTTGATTTTTATATATGTTCATTTTATATATATGTTGATTTTATATCTATATCTATATCTATATCTATCTATCTATATATATATAATTCGCATGCAAGTATTTTCTCTCGTTCGGTGAGTTGTCTCTCTCTTTTTTTTCTATTGCTCCCTGGAAGTTTAGTACCTTCTTTCCTCATTGTCCTGGAGAAGCTTAACCTTATCCTCCAAATTTGAGTTATTTTTCCCCATATCTTTGAACCACTTTCTCTACGAAGACCTTTTGATAAGCTGTCATCACTCAAACAAGATCTGATGGCACTAACTGGGGGATTTTTGTCTTCCATGTGTTTGATAACTTCTTTTTTTAGGTTCTGTGACATAAAAGTCATTGAAGTCCTTGGGTTAGGGAGCCAAGATTCAGGACACATGGTGTGGTCACTAATTTAGAATGGGGAGGTTTTAACACCTCTCACATTTTGACTCTTGAAAGCAGGGAGAGTAAAATACAACTTACTGTCTAAATAAATCATCTTCTGAATTCTCCCTAAGTAAATTTTTATGCTTTAAAACATAGTTTCCCTGCTGAATTGTCTTTTTATTTTTTATTTTTAATGTTTATTTATTTTTGAGACAGAGAGAGACAGAGCATGAATGGGGGAGGGTCGGAGAGAGAGGGAGACACAGAATCTGAAGCAGGCTCCAGGCTCTTAGCTGTCAGCACAGAGCCCGATGTGGGACTCGAACTCACAGACCATTAGATCATGACCTGAGCCGAAGTTGGACGCTTAACTAACAGAGTCACCCAGGCGCCCCTCTTTTTATTTTTTTTTAATTTTAAAAACTTTTTCCATAAAGTTTATTTATCTATTTTGAGAGAGAGAAAGAGCAAGGGAGGGGCAGAGAGAGAGAATCCCAGGCAGGCCCTGTGCCATCAGCGCAGAGCCTAATGCAGGGCTCGAACTCACGAACCATGAGATCATGACCTGAGCCAAAACCAAGAGTCAGACGCTTAACCCACTGAGGCACCTGTGCACTGCTTTCCCTAAGCAGTTATTCTCACAAGTAAATTAGTGTCTCTGATATGTTGTATATTTTCTCTGAGCATTCTAAAATTTAGGCATGTGAGATTACATTCAAGAATAAAGTTAGATAAGCTGATTGCATTTACAGAAAACTTCATAATCCTGGTTGTCTTGGGCTTAAAAACTATAAGAAAATAATTTAGATGCAGTTTATAGCTACGACTTCTTTCTCTTCCTTGTTTAAGCTCTTAAGTCTCTATTTATATTGGGAATTTCATTTCTTATCCTCCTGGGATGAAGAGGGAGAATCTTTTTACTCTCTTGATATGCCCTTTGAAGCACCAGAGTTTTTAATTTTGGTTAAGTACAGCATATCTGTTTTGTTTTTGTTTTTGTTTTTGTTTTTTTGTCTTTTTTGGTTACTTGTGTTTTGGTGACATACCTAAGTATTCATTGCCCAATCCAAGGTAATGAAGATTTACGTTTATGTTACCTTTAGGTATTTGATCCATTTTGAGTTAATTTTGTCTACGATGTGAGGTAAGGATCCAATTTCATCTTTTGCATGTGGCTCTCCTGGGTACCTTGAATTTCCATATGAATTTTAGGTTCAGTTTATAAATTTCTGCAAAAAACCCCCAGAATTTTGAGGGAGATTGCATTGAAGCTGCAGATCAGTTGTGGGGATATTCACATTTTAACAATGTTATATCTGATAATCCCTGAAATGGGATGCCTTTCCATTTATTTAGGTCTTATTCCAGTTCTTTTAGCGATGTTTTATAGTTTCCAGACTATAAGTTGTGTACTTCCTCATAAATATATTCATAATTGTTTTATTCTTTTTAATTCTATTGCTAATGGAATTGTTTCCTTAATTTCATTTTTGGGTTGTTCTTTGCAAGTGTATAAGTGTATAGAAATACACTTATGTATCTCATATTTTGCAACCCTGCTAAATTCACTTATTAGTTCTACTTGCTTTTTAGTGGATTTCTCAGAATTTTCTACATATAAGACAATGTCATCTATAAACAGAGATATTTTTACTTTTTTTACAGTCTGGATGCCTTGGATTTCTTTTTCTTGTCTAATTGCCCTGGCTAGATCCTCCAGTACAATGTTGAATACAAATGGCAACAGTAGACATATTTGTCTTGCTCCTGAACTTAGGGAAAAGCCTTCATTCTTTCACCATGAAAAGTCATGTTAGCTGTTGGTTTTTCATACATGCCCTTTACCAAGTTGAGGAAGTTCCTTTTGCTCCTACTTTATTGAATGCTTTATTATAAAGAGGTTTTGTCAGTTTTCTGTGTCTATTGAGATGATTATGTGCTTTTTGTTCTTTATTCTATTGATATGGTATTTTACGCTAACTGATTTTTGGATGTTAAATCAACATTGCATCTTTGGGATAAATCTTATTTGGTTGTGGTCTATAATCCTTTTTAGTGTGTGTGTGTGTGTGTGTGTGTGTGTGTGTGTGTGTATTCATGAGAGATTATGGTCTGTAATTTCATTTCCAGAAACGTCTTTGATCTTGGTATCAGGGTAATACTAACCTCATAGGGTGAGTTGGGAAGTGTTCCTTCTTTTATTTTTATTTTTTTGGAAGAGTTTGTGAAGAATTGGTATTAACTCATAAGTGTTTGGTACAATTCCCTAGTGAAGCCATCTGTGTCTGGGCTTTCCTTTATGGGAAATGTTTTGAGTAATACTTCAATCTTTTTACTTATTTAGATGTATTCAGATTTTTTATTCTTCTTGAGTCATTTTAGTTATTATATATATTTCTAGAGATTTGTCCATTTCATCTAGGTTATCTAATTTGTTGACATACAGTTGTTCATAGTACTGCCTAATAATCTTTTTTATATTTCTAATGTGAGTAGTGATTCCCTACTTTCATTCCCAATTTTAGTAGCTTGAGGCTTTTTTCCTTTTTTCCACATCAGTCCAGCTAAAGGTTCGACAGTTTTGTTGCTCTCAAAGAATTGACTTTTGATTTTTCTCTATTGTTTTTCTAGTATCTATTCTATCTTATTTTTTTTTTAATTTTTTTAACGTTTATTTATTTTTGAGACAGGGAGAGACAGCATGAACGGGGGAGGGTCAGAGAGAGAGGGAGACACAGAATCGGAAGCAGGCTCCAGGCTCTGAGCCATCAGCCCAGAGCCCGACGCGGGGCTTGAACCCATGGACCGTGAGATCGTGACGTGAGCTGAAGTCCAACGCTTAACTGACTGAGCCACCCAGGCACCCCTCTTATTTTATTTTTTAATGTTTATTTTTGAGAGAGAGAGAGAGCACATATGCATGTTTGAGGGAGGGAGAGAGGGGCAGTGAGAGAGGGAGAGAGAGAGAGAGAGAATCCCAAGCACACTCTGCGTTGTCAGCACAGAGTCCAATCCAGAGCTCAATCCCACGAACCTGAGATCATGACCTGAGCTGAAATCAAGAGTCAGAGGCTTAACAGACTAAGCTACCCAGGCTCCCCAGAAGTGGTGTTCCATGGACGTATGTTTGGTCTAATTTGTATATAGTATTGTTTAAGTCTTCAGTTTCTTTTGTTAATCTTCTGTACTGTTTTTCTATCCATTATTAAAAGTAGGATATTGGGGGTGCCTGGGTGGCTCAGTTGGTCAAGTGTCCGACTTCTGCTTGGGTCATGATCTCCCGGTTTGCAAGTTCAAGCCCTGTGTGGGGCTCTGCACTGACAGCTCGGAGCCTGGAGCCTGCTTCGGATTCTGTGTTTCCCTCTCTCTGCCCCTCCCCTGCTTGTTCTCTCTCTCTCTCTCTCTCTCTCTCTCTCTCTCCCTCCCTCCCTCCCTCTCTCTCTCTCTCTCTCTCTCTCTCTCACACACACACACACAAATAAATAAATAAACTAAAAAAAAGTGGGATATTGAAGTCTCCACCTATTATTGTTGAAATGTGTATTTCTCCCTTTAATTCTGTCAATTTCTGCTTCACATATTTTGGGGTTCTTTTGTTAGGTGTGTATATATTTTAATTGTTATATAGTCTTGATAGCTTTATTATTATAAAATATCTCTCTTTATGTCTAGTAACATTCTATTCTTTTTTAATGTTTACTTATTTTAGGGGGGAGAGAGATAGAGAGGGGGGACAGAGGATCCAAAGCAGGCTCTGTGCTACCAGCAGAGAGCCCGACGTGGGGCTCGAAATCAGGAACCGTGAGATCATGACCTGAGCCAAAGTTGGACACTTAACCGACTGAGCCACCCAGGTGCCCCATAACATTTTATTCTTAAAGTCCATTTTGTCCAGTATTAGTCTAGCAGTTCCAGCTTTCTTATGGTTGCTGTTTGTGGTATGTAGTTTTTGATCTTTTTACTTCCAGCCTGTTTGTATCTTTAAACTAATGTTTCTCTTTGGGGCGCCTAGGGCACTCAGTCGATTAAGTGTCTGACTTTGGCTCAGATCATGATCTTTCAGATTGTGAGTTGGAGCCCTGCATCAGGCTCTGTGCTGACAGCTCAGAGTCTGGAGTCTGCTTTGGATTCTGTCTCCCTCTCTCTCTGCCCATCCCCCTTCACAGACCGTCTCTCTCTCCCTCTCCCTCTCCCTCTCTTAAAAAATAAATAAACACAAACTAGTGTTTCTCCTGCAGATAGCATATAGTTGGATCTTGTTTTTTAATCCATTTGACAATAACTGCCTTTTGATTGTATTCTTTAATTCATTCACATTTAATATTACTGATATAGTTGATTATATCTGCCATTTTAGTTTTTGTTTTCTGTATGGTTCATCTCTCTTTTTTTCTTTCTTTTGTTTCTCCAGTCCTCCTTTACTGCTTTGTTTTGTATTAAGTGAATATTTTCTAATGTAACACTTTAATTTCTTTAATTATTTTTGTAGTTGTTGTATCTAATGAAGGATACATCTAATGTGCAACCTTGTAGGTGGCTCGATATCCCATGAATTTCTCTGTATTTAATTAGGATTTAGAAAATAACCTTCCCAGGGGCGCCTGGATGGCTCAGTCGGTTGGGCATCTGACCTCGCTCAGGTCATGATCTCATGGTTCCTGGGTTCAAGCCCCCTGTCAGGCTCTGTGCTGACAGCTTGGAGCCTAGAGCCTGCTTTGGATTCTGTGTCTCCCTCTCTTTATAACCCTCCCCCCACTCATGCTCTCTCTGTCTCTCTCTCTCAAAAATAAATAATAAACATTAAAAAAAAAAAAAGAAAGAAAACCTTCCGGACCACCTGGGTGGCTTAGTTTATTGAGCATCTGACTCTGAATTTTGGCTCAGGTCATGATCTCATGGTTCATGATATTGAGCCCTGCTTGGGGTTCTGCACTGATGACATGGAGCTTGCTTGGGATTCTCTTTCTCCCTCTCCGCTCTGCCCCACCCCTGCCTGCACAGGGGCACATGTGTGTGCACTCTCTCTCAAAATAAATAAATAAACTTAAAAAAAGAAAAGAAAAGAACCTTCCTCTTCTTAGAAGGAGTATTAAGGTGAGTTGAAACTAAGATTAAAAAGCCTTAGCTTAGGGGTAGCTGGGTGGCTCAGTCAGTTAATCGTCTGACTTCGGCTCAGGTTATGATCTCATGGCTCATGAGTTTGAGCCCTGAGTTGGGCTCTGTGCTGACAGCTTGGAGCCTGGAGCCTGCTTTGGAGTCTGTCTCCAGCTCTCTCTGCCCCTCCCCCACTCACACTCTGCCTCTCTCTCTCTCAAGAATAAATAAACATTAAAAAAAAAAGACTTAGCTTAGAGGGGCACCTGGGTGGCTCAGTTAGTTAAGAATCTGAGTCTTGATTTTGGCTCAGGTCATGATCTCATGGTTTGTGAGATCAAGTCCCCTGTCAGGCTCCGTGCTGACAACATAGAGTGTGCTTGGGATTCTCTCTCTCTCCCTCTCTCTCTGCCCCTCCCCTGCTCTCTTTCTCTTTCTCAAAGTAAATAAATAAACTTAAAAAAAAAACCCTTAGCTTAGAAAACTTGTTTCAAATTTCCCCAGCTCCTTATCTTCCAAGACTCCTTTTGGCTAGCATAGTGACTTGTTGCAAAGTGTGTTTAATGGACACCAGAGGGTTTTAGTAGCAGTTGGTAGCACCTAAAACTAATACTAAGAACAGTTTGGGAAAATTGATGATTTGGGCGAAGCACATAGGCAGGAAATTACAGATCTTTTTGTTTCTTCCAAAATGACCTGAGAAAGTAACATACTATATTAAGGCCAGATCACTTCATTTGAAGAATGTATTTATCAGAGTTATTACAAGAAGTTGTTGTGGGGGGAGAAAGTTGTTGTGGGGCATCTAGGTGGCTCAGTCGGTTGACTCTTGATTTTGACTCAGGTCATGGTCTCACAGTTCGTGAGTTCGAGCCCCACATCAGACTCCATGCTGACGGTGCAGAGCCTGCTTAGGATTCTCTCTCTCTCTCCATCTCTGCCCGTCCCCTGCTTGCTCTCTTTCTCTCTCAAAATAGATAAGTAAACTTAATAAAAAAAGAAATAAATTGGACAGGTGAAACTGCTACCTATAAGGGAACCATTCTTAAGAGCTGGATTTTGGAATATAGGGCAATACCTAGTATACTTTTTTCTTCTGGTGTGAAAACCATCTAGTCAAGGGTCCTTCTAGAATATTTGAAAATGTAATATGTACAAAACTTTAGGGAATAGAAAGGTCAATGAAGTATAGCTAATGGGGGGGGGGATAAAAATATATGTTGTATTAAAATTAAATTTCTTTGTACAAGCTCAACTTATTCCCAGTCTTGAGTAAAGTCAGCCATGTGCTGGGGCGCCTGGGTGGCTCAGTTGGTTAAGCGGCCGACTTCGGCTCAGGTCATGATCTCGCGGTCTGTGAGTTTGAGCCCCGCGTCGGGCTCTTTGCTGACAGCTCAGAGCCTGGAGCCTGTTTCAGATTCTGTGTCTCCCTCTCTCTGACCCTCCCCGTTCATGCTCTGTCTCTCTCTGTCTCAAAAATAAATAAACGTTTAAAAAAATCATTTAAAATAAAGTCAGCCATGTGCTTTTGCCCTTATACTTCCAACATGCCCAGCATTGCTGTAGTAAATATCATAGTCCTACTATGGATCATAGTATGGATCATAGTCCATACAGTAGTCCATATAGGAGCTACTGCACAATTAGTGTTCCCAGATTCAGTTGGTTTTGCCATACTGTTCTGCAGCCTTGTACTTTTCTGTTGTCAACCCTTTCTCACTCTCCTGTCTACCTCTTCTAAGAATTTGTCCTTCTTTTTTTAAGTTTATTTATTTGAGAGAGGGAGAGAACAGGGGAGGGGCAGAGAGAGAGGGAGAGTGAGAATCCCAAGCAGGCTCTGAGCTGTCAGCACAGAGCCCGATGTGGGGCTTGAACTCACAAACTGTGAGATTGTGACCTGAGCCAAGATCCAGAGTCGGTCACCTAACAGACTAAGCCACCCAGGTGCCCCAAGAATTTGCTATTCTTCTTAAGCCCTCCATTGTGGCCTTATTCTTTCATGAGCCTGTCTTCTGCTTCAGAGAACATACTAATCATCAGATGAGAAATTTCCTCTCTTTACCTCCAAGCTGACTAGTGGTAGCACTCATCTTTCCCTCCTTCTCTTTAGACTCAGGCCTTCTTGTCTAAAGCTAATGCTTCCACCTGTTTTTTTTTTTAATTTAAAGTAATTAACTTGCTGGTTTTACAAAAATGTTACACACTTATTATGGAAAGTTAAATAATATAATAAATAGAGAAAAGCACTGTCTATCTTAGCTCTTGATGATCCCCTCCCTGTTTCTCCATATCTTACTCCATCAGCTATCATCATCTCTCTTGTATTTTTATTCTCTTCCTCTTCATTGCTTTCTTCTTCCCTCTCTACAAATATATTCAAATCCTTAATTCAAAAACAATGTTCTACTTCTTCTCAAACTATAATTTTCCTCTTTCCTTTCACTCAATTTTTGGATAAATTTGTCAAAACATTGATACTGAGGCACCTGGCTGGCTCAGTCAGTGACTGAGCATGTGACTTTTGATCATAGGGTCATGAGTTCGAGTCCCACATTGGACGTAGAGATTACTTTAAAAAAAAAAAAAAACAACATTGACACTGGGTATCTGAGTCTGCCCTTTCTCACCTTCCAGTAGTTTTCTTCTCAACACACTGCAAGATGTCTTCTACCTGTCCTACTCTAGCAAGGGAGACCAAGGTAGATCAGTATTGGTCGTTAGTTCTCCGACTTTGATGAACTTTGGACAGCACTGAGAAGTAACAAGTGGTGAGTGGCTAGGACTACTGGGAACTGCTAACCCCTATCAGTGCTGTGGTCATTGGAGAAGAGTCCAGTAGGGCTCTAAGGACACTATAAGAAAAGATAATAGTCAGAATTTCATCTTAAACAGATCATTGTGGTGGGGGGAGTGAAGAGCCTTGGCCAAGATCCAAGGCTAGGAGACTGGTGAGGATACAATTGTTATACCATGTACAAGATGATGAGGGCCTGAACTAGGGCAGTTGGAGGGTTGGAGAGGATGCATTCAAGATCTTCAGAAGAGTAGAATAATAGCTAATGAGAGGGACACCTGGCTGGCTCACTCAGTAGAGCATATGACTCTTGTTCTTGGGGTCATGAGTTCAAGCCCCACGTTGGACATAGAGATTACTTAAAAGAAAAGCGAAACCCTAGTGAGGAGTAAGATGTGTATGTTGCTAGCAGCACTGTTGAGTAAGAGGGTGACTTTCAGGTTTCTGGCTTCACCTAGGAGGAAAATTGTACCACCAACTGAGATGAGGAACATAGAACGAACAGGCTTGGTGGTCAGGGTGATAATAAGTTCAGTTTTTGACATGTTTAGGAGTATTCAACAAGAGGCATTAGTCAGGCAATAGGATATGAGATTTTGAAGTTGAGAGGAGAGACAAAGGTAGGAAGTCGAGATTTAAAAACTCTCAGCACTGGAGTACCTGGGTGGCTCAGTCAGTTAGGCATCCAACTTTGGCTCAGGTCATGATCTCACAGTTCATGAGTTCAAGCCCCGCATCAGGCTCTGTGCTTCAGCTTGGAGCCTGGAGCCTACTTCGGATTCTGTGTCTCCCTTTCAGACCCTCCCCAGCTCACACTCTGTCTCTCTCTTGCTCTCAAAAAAAAAAAAAAAAAAAACAAAAAAAACAAAAAAAACCCAAAAAAAAACCCACCTATCAGCACTTAGGTAATTGTTAAAAGCTTGGTAAATATGAGTTGCTTAGGGTAATTATAACAAGAGGAATGGGCTAAGGTTGGTTCCCAAAAGAATGTTTAGAGGATGGGTTAAGGAATACCCCAAAAAGGAGATTTCAATCCTTGATTCTTTTTTTTTTTTTTTTTTTGTCTTATTTACACATTCTCTGTGAGAAATCTCATTTATACCCATGGCTTTAAGTACCCTTTTTTTCAAGATCCATTTTAATATTTAAAAAAAATTTTAGTCACCCAGTGCTCATCACAACAAGTGCACTCCTTAATCCCTGTCACCTGTTTCACCCATCCCCCCATCTCCCCTCTGGTAACCATCAGTTTTTTTCTCTATAGTTAAGAGCCTGTTTCTTGGGTTGCCTCTCTCTCCCTTTTTTCCCCTATGTTCATTTGTTTTGTTTGTTAAATTTCACATATGAGTGAAATCATATCATATTTTTCTTTCTCTGACTGACTTATTTCGCTTAGCATAATACTCTCTAGCTCCATCCACATCATTGCAAGTGGCAAGATTTCATTATTTTTGATGGGTAAATAATAGTCCTGTGTGTGTGTGTGTGTGTGTGTGTGTGTGTGTGTGTGTGTATCACCTCTTCTGTATGCTTTATCTGTCAATGGACACTTGGGCTGTTTCCATAATTTCACTATTATAGATAATGCCGTTATAAACATCGAGGTGCATGTATCACTTTGAATTTGTATTTTTGTACTCTTTGGGTAAATACCTAGTAGTGCAATTGCTAGATAGGGTAGTTCAGTTTTTAACTTATTGAGGAGCCTCCATACTGTTTTCCAGAGTGGCTGTACCAGTTTGCATTCCCACCAACAGTGCAAGACGGTTCCCCTTTTTCTACATCCTTGCCAACACCTATTGATTCTTGTGCTGTCGATTTTAGCCATTTTGACATGTGTGAGTGATAGCTCATTGTAGTTTTTTTTTAAGATTTTATTTTTTAAGTAATCTCCATATGCAATGTAGGACTCAAACTCACAACCCCAAGATCAAGAGTTGCATGCTCCACTGACTGAGCCAGCCAGGTGCCCTGATAGCTCATTGTAGTTTTGATTTGCATCTCCCTGATTATAAGTGAATTATAAATGATGATGAGCATCTTTTCATGTGTCTGTTGGTCATCTGTATGTCTTCTTTAGAAAAATATTTGTTCATGTCTTCTGCCCATTTTTTAATCGGATTATTTGGATTTTGGGTGTTGAGTAGTATAAGCTCTTTATATATTTTGGATGCTAACACTTTATTGGATATATCATTTGCAAATATCTTCTCCCATTCCATAGCTTGCCTTTTAGTTTCGTTGATTGTTTCACTGTGCAGAAGCTTTTTATTTTTTAAATTTTTTATGCTTATTTTGAGAGAGCATGAACAGGGGAGGGGCAGAGAGAGAGGGGAACAGAGGATCTGAAGCAGGCTCCGTGATGACAGCAGAGAGCCCGATGTATGGCTCAAACCCACGAACCATGAGTTCATGACCTCAGCTGAAGTCTGATGCTTAAGTGACTGAGCCACCCAGGCAAGGGCAACACTTTAGAAGGATATTCCAAAATGAGGACAGGTTTACCTAGTAGAATAGAAGAATATTAGTATTCTAGGCAGAGGGAACAGAAAATATGAAGACACAGAAGTGCAAAAGGGAAGTTTTACATTCAATATGTTTAGAATATTTTTAAGAGGAAGTGCATATGTACTGAGACTATAGACCTTTTTAGCTGCTCTTCCTTGCCTCTGCCGGTCTCTGTGCCTGCAATGTTTCCCATCATCTACTGAAAACCTACCTATTTGACAAGGGCCAGAATACTCTCATCTCCTATTGCTACCTTTTCTGATCGCCATGGCTGGAAATAGTCCATTTCATGTTCTGTTTTCTATTATAGCATGAGATTTTAAGATCAATAAGATCCAAAGATTAATGAGAACTACTCTTCACCTTGAAAACTCTGTCACCGGGGGGGCTCATAACCTAGGACAGGGGTTTTCAAAGTCTAGTGAATAAAAGTACCACGTAGAGGGATGGTTGAAAATCTTTGGGGCCCACCTCCAATGATCCTGATTCAGTAACTGGGAGTGGGACCTGGGAATTAACAATACTTATTTTTTAAGTTTTTATTTAAATCCCAGTTACTTAACATACAGTGTAATATTAGTTTGGGGTATACAATGTAGTGATTAACACTTCCATGCAATATCCAGTGCTCATCACAAGTGCCCTACTTAATCTGCATCACCTGTTTAACCCATCCCCCCACCCCTTCCCTCTGGTAACCATCAGTTCTCTATAATTAAGAGTCTGTGTCTTGGGCACCTGGGTGGCTCAGTCAGTTAAACGTCTGACTTCAGCTCGGGTCATAATCTCACAGTTTGTGATTTTGAGCCCTGTGTCAGGCTCTGTGCTGACAGCTCAGAGCCTGGAGCCTGCTTTGGATTCTGTCTGTCTCTCTCTCTTTCTGCCCCTCCCCTGCTCACATTCTGTCTCTCTCAAGAATAAATAAACATTTTTATAAAAGAGTCTGTTTCTTGGTTTGCATGAGGGCAACACTTTATTTGTTAATTTTTTTAATGTTTATTTATTTTTGAGAGAGAGAACACAAGTGGGGGAATTGAGAAAAAAAGTACATTAAGAATAAAAAATATGAATAGGACACAGCTTTTGCTGTAAAGGAAGAAAGAAAATGTAGTAGTAGGAGGAACATAAATGTAGAAAATGTGATAAAGTGTAACAATGGAGAGTGAGATTAGAGACATCCTCACAGAGAAGGTAATTAAATGGAGACACAGAGTGGGTAAGCATTTACTAAGTACACAAGGTCAGGAAGGGCATTTCAGGAAGATATTAAATTACCCAGGCATGCTGTCATAAAGCAGCATGGCCCATTCTTGTCACTGAGAATAGATTGTATAGCTGAGAGGCACCTGGCAGGCTCATTTGGGGGAGCGTGCAACTCTTGATCTCAGGGTCGTGAGTTTGAGTCCCACGTTGGGTGTAGAGATTACTTAAAAGAAACAAACAAATGTTAGATTGTATAGCTGAACTAAAGGTATGGAATGAGGAATTGATAGAAGACGAAGTTGGATAGGTAGGCAGGGGTCAGAGCACAAAAGGGCCTTGCATGCCAAACCATGAGATATAATTGTTATCTATTGAGGAATTTTAAAGGGGAAAGTGAGCTGTGTTTTAGACACCTGTTTACATTGTGAAGAATAGAGTGGGTAGGGGAAAGATCAAAGGAAGGGAGACAAGCTGTTGGAATTGTCTCAAGGGAGGAATGAGATCCTGAACAAAAGAGAGGCAGTTATAGATTCAGGAAGGTATTTTTTTTTTAGGTTTTTTTAAAAGTTTATTTATTTAAAGCTTATTTACTTATTTTGAGAGAGACAAAGAGAGAACAAGTGGGGAAGGGGCAGAGAGACAGGGGTACAGAAGATCCAAAGCAGGCTCTGTGCTGACAACAGAGACCCCTATGTGGGGCTTGAACTCATGAACCGTGAGACTATGACGTGAACCGAAGCTGGAAGCTTAACCTGCTGAGCCACCCAGGCACCCTCATTTATTTATTTTGAGAGAGAGAGTGAACAAATGGGGGAGAGGCAGAGAGAGAGGGAGAGAGACAGAATCTCAAGCAGGCTCCATACTGTCAGCGCAGAGCCCGATGCGATGCAGGGCTTGAGCTCCCGAACCGAGATCATGACCCGAGCCAAAGTCCCAAGTCCATACTTAATGAAGTCAGACGCTTAACTCAGACACTTAATTCAGGGAGGTGTTTCTGAAGAATTGATAGGCCTTTGCTGACTAAATGAATATGGAGAGTATGAGAAGAGTTAAGGGCTTAAAACCATTAAATGGCATTCGAATGGCTTATAGCTTGAAAGGGCCCTGGTGTAGGAGCCTAGATCTATGGTGAGACCATGAACTAAGAATGAGACTATTGGCAGTAAAACAGTAACTAAGCAGTAAAACCAGTTTGGAGCCTGGTGACTGGGATATAGTAATTGCTAACATTTACTGAGAGCCCACAGTGTGGCAGGCACTATACTAAATGCTTTATATGTACTTGTAACGTTTAATTCTCGCAACAACCTTAAATGAGGTAAGTAGTACTATACTAGTATTTAAGGGGTAGGTAGAGAATGAGGAGTCAGTGAAGGAGATTGAGTTTATGTACATTGAATATTTATGAATTTTGTTCTTTTAATTTTATACACTCATCAGCTTGGGAACATACTTATTTGGGTTCTTTATGCCCAGCTCCATGCCAGGTGCTTTGGGAGCTGTGAGATACCTTGTGTGCTCAAGGTTACAGTGATTGAAAAAAGCATCACCGAAAAGGTGGGACTAGGGTGGGTTATTAAACAAGAGAGGGTTTAGATAGAGAGAGGTGATGGGAGGGCCTTCTAAGAAGAGGAAACAGTATGACGAAAGGTATGGAGACAGGAATGTTCCTGGTATGATCCAGGAAGAGTGAGGAGGAAATTGGTGTAACGTATTGGCAGTTGCAAGTGTGAGAGTAACAGGAAATAAGGTAGTATTGTGTTTGTAAAAGGAGAGCAAACAGTAGAAGACTCAATAGCTGTGTATAAGATATTCTGGAAACCATAGGGGCGCCTGGGTGGCTCAGTCGGTTGAGCAGCCGACTTCGGCTCAGGTCATGATCTCGCGGTCCGTGAGTTCAAGCCCCACGTCGGGCTCTGTGCTGACCGCTCAGAGCCTGGAGCCTGTTTCGGGTTCTGTGTCTCCCTCTCTCTCTGACCCTCCCCCGTTCATGCTCTGTCTCTCTCTGTCTCAAAAATAAATAAACGTTAAAAAAAATTTAAAAAAAAAAAAAGATATTCTGGAAACCAGCAAAGGGAGACCGGCTAGAAATCTGTCATGGAAATCATGTTAGGAAGCAATGAGATCCTAGATGGTAGTGGCCCCAATAACATTGAAGAAGAATATATGAGACACATTAGGATGGAATAAATGAGAAATTGTGTTTTTTGTTTTTTGGATTTTTTTCTTTTAGAGAGAGAGAGAGCTTGAGGGGGATGGGTAGAGGGAGATAGAGAGAGAGGGGGAATCTTAAGCAGAGTCCACGCCCAGCTCAGAGCCCAATGTAGGGCTCGATCTCATTACCCTGGGATCATGACCTGAGCCAAAATCAAGAGTTGGACATTCAAACGACTAAGCTACCCAGGTGCCCCAAGAGATCTGTTTTTGAACCCTGTATCCAAAGATGAGGCCAAGACTTTTACCTAAAATACTGGAAGAATTGTGGTACAAAGGACAGGGATGGTATACTTGAGAAGGGGAGCCCAGTGTTAGGGTAAATAATCTATTCTAAATTATTAAAAATTCACAATAGCTGTGGCTTGGTATATGATGTTGATTCTCTGAATTTATCATCTTCCTAAGATACAAGCAGGAACTAGAAAATATTAGAACTCTATATTTTTGTATGTCATTTATTTGTTCACCCAACACCAATTTACTTGTAGTCTGGTGAGATTAGAATGAGAGTTTGGCACAGTAGGAGTTCAGTTGCAGATAGGCTAGACAGAAAGAAGGTATCAAGGAGGACGATCCATGATGTGCTAAGGAATTTTGACTTTATTTTGTAACGGGGAACCATCAAAGGGCTTTTGAGCCCAAAGGGAAACATAATCAGATCTTTTTTTTTTCAGCACTAGACTTTGAGTTTCTTGTGGACAGAGACCATGTATTATTTATCTTTGAGCTAGTCAGTGGGGATGACATATTGCCTTTTGTTTATTAAACATCTACTACGGACCAGGTACTCTCCTAAAGGTTTAGTGGTAAGTAACAGAACCACTTGCTACTCTCAAACAACAAACAAAAATGCACACAGATTCTGTTTCTCTCCATTTCTACCGCTACCACCCTACTCCAGGTTGATTAAGTTCTATCTGGATTATTATTATTTTTTAAGTAGGCTCCATGCCCAGCGTGGAACCCAACGTGGAACTTGAACTTATGACCCTGAGATCAAGACCTGAGCTGAGATCAAGATTCAGATGCTTCCAACTTCGGCGCAGGTCATGATCTCGTGGTTCGTGGGTTCGAGCCCTGCGTAGGGCTCTATGCTGACAGCTCACAGCCTGGAGCCTGCTTCTGATTCTGTGTCTCACTCTCTCTCTGCCGCTCCCGTGCTTGTGCTCTGTCTCTGTCTCTGTCTCTCTCAAAAATGAATAAACATTAAAAAAAAAAAAAGAGCCAAACACTTAACTGACTGAGCCACCCCGTCTGGATTATTGCAATAGCCTAGTTTCACTGCTTCCACTTTTGCCCTTCTGTAGTCTGTTTTCTCAGAGTAGATATGCTAATCTTTTCAAAAGGGTACAGACTTACGCTTCTCATTATGGTCGAGTAGGAAGGCCTGGCTTACCCTTTGGCCTTAACTATAAAACTGATTAAAATACATGAAACAACAGTTCAGAGAGAAGGAAACTAGCTAGAGCCTAGCAGTCTCTCTAAGTTTGGGAGACAGAATTGAATATTCAAGAAACCTGAAGTGACTAAAATTTGCAGGACACAGTACCAAAGAGAAGATACCTGCAAAGAAAGATTGAGAGATCGAGGTCGAGAGAGAGAGAGAAAATATTGACTCAGAAGTGGAGACAAATTAGCTCTAGACTAAAGGTTACTCTGGTCCTGCCTAACAAAACTTAAGAGAAAGCCTTGAAAGGATTAAACTGTTTTTGAGTAATTTAATTGTATCCTAGAACAAATTTCAAAAGTATTTATTTAAAAAAAAAATTTTTTTAATGTTTATTTATTTTTGAGACAGAGAGAGACAGAGCATGAACAGGGGAGGGGCAGAGAGAGAGGGAGACACAGAATCGGAAGCAGGCTCCAGGCTCTGAGCAGTCAGCACAGAGCCTGACGCGGGGCTCGAACTCACAGACTGTGAGATCATGACCTGAGCCAAAGTCGGATGCTTTACCGACCGAGCCACCCAGGCGCCCCTCAAAAGTATTTAAAGGAGCAATAAAGGAAAGAACCCAGCACACAACAGTATCAAATCCACAACGCTTTTCATCCAATAAGAAATGATAAAGTACACAAAGCAGGAAAATATGAGGAAAAATCAATCTACAGTTACAGACCCAGAAATAACACAGATGGTAGAATTAGTAGATAAGGACATTAAAACAGTTATTATGAATATACTCTATGTGTTCAATAATGGAGAGGAAAACACTAATGTGTGATCATGTCGAGGAGGGACAAAGAGGATATAAAAGACTGAAATTAAACTTGTAGAAATGATCAATACAATGTCTGAGAAGATATACTTGATCAAATTAGACATTACTGAAAAAAAGATTAGTGAACTTGAAGACACAGCAGTACATGCCACATTTTCTTTATCCATTCATCCATTGATGGACACTTAGGTTGTTTCCATGTCCTGGCTGTTGTAAATAATGCTGCTATGAACATGAGGTTACAGATATCTCTTTGACATAATGAGAAACTTTGTGTTTTGAAACAATTAAGACTTATAGAAAAGTTGTAAAAATAGTGTATATAATTACCTTATATGTTTCACCCAGATTCCACAGATATAAATACTTTACCACATTTGCTTTATCATTTCCCCCCTCCTTTCTCTTCCTCCTCTCTTCTTTCTCCGTCTCTCTCTCTCTCCAATTAATTCTGAATCACACAAATTGCACACATAATGCCCCTCTACCCCTAAATATTTCAGAGCATTTTTCCTAAAAGAATAAGACGTTCTCTTATATAACTATAGTACAGTGATTAAAATCAGGAAATTAGCATCAACATGATACTACTATCTGACCTGCAGACCTTTCAAAGTTATAGTTAAGGGATTGAATTATTCAAATTTTACCAATTATCCCACTAGCATTCTTTATTTTTTATATGAAATTTATTGTCAAATTGTTTTCCATACAACATCCAGTGCTGATCCCTACACAGGTGCCCTCCTCAATGCCCATCACCCTCCCTCCCCTCCCTCCCACCCCCCATCAACCCTCAGTTTATTCTCAGTTTTTAAGAGTCTCTTATGGTTTGTCTCCCTCCGTCTCTAACTTTTGCACTGCAAAGGAAATAATCAACAAAACTAAAAGGCAACCAAGGGAATGGGAAAAGATATTTGCAAATGACATATCAGACAAAGGGCTAGTATCCAAAATCTATAAAGAACTCACCAAACTCCACACCTGAAAAACAAATAATCCAGTGAAGAAATGGGCAGAAAACATGAATAGACACTTCTCTAAAGAAGACATCCAGATGGCCAACAGGTAAATGAAAAGATGCTCAACGTCACTCCTCATTAGGGAAATACAAATCAAAACCACTAACGTTCTTTATAGCAAAAGAAAAAAAAAGTCTAGCCCAGGATTCAAATCAAGATAATAAGTTGCACTGAAGTATCATGCATGTCTCTTTTAGTTTATTTTTTCAAAATTAAGGTAAAAATTCACCTAACACTGTGTTAAAGTAAATGACCAATTGGCATTTAGTACATTTGTGATGCTGTGCAACCACCACCCCTATCAAAAATGCTGTACAATCACCACCCCTATAAATTTCGAAAACATCTTAATTACCCCAAAGCAAAATCCCATATCCATTAAGCAGTGTCTCCCCATTTGTCTCTCTCCTTCCCCTCCCACCCAATACCCAGTGTCGGGCAACCGCCAACCTGCTTTCTGTCTCTGTGGATCTACCTATTTTGGACTTTCGTACACATGGAATCATACAATATGTGACCTTTTGTGGCTGGCTTCTTTCACTTAGCATGATGTTTTCAATGTTCATCCATATTGTAGCATGTGTCAGTGCTTCATTCCTTTGTGTAGCTGAATAATAATAATCCATTGTTTGGATACACCACATTTTGTTTATCTGTTTAGTCATTGATGGACCTTTGGATTGTTTCTACCTTTTAGCCCCTGTGCATAGCACTGCTATGAATATGTATGTCAAAGATTTTGTTTCAACACCTGTTTTCAGTTCCTTTGGGTACATACCTAGGAGGGAAATTGCTGGGTCATGTGGTCATTTTATGTTTAGCTTTTTGAGGAACCATCACCCTGAGTTTCTTTTAATCTGGAGCAGTTTTTCAGTCTTTCTTTGTTATTCATGGCTTTGGTATTGTTTTTAGTACAGACCAGTTATTTTGCAGAATTCCCCTCATTTTGGACTTATCTGATTTTTCCACACTGTGAGATTCAAGTTATGCATTCTGGACAGGAATTACCACAGAAGTAATTTGTGTCCTTCTCGGTGTATAATATCAGGAGGCACATGACACCTGTTTGTGTGATTACTGGCGATGTTAGCTTTGATCAGTTGGTTAAAGTCTCCCAGGTTTCTCCACTGTAAAGCTACTGTTATTCCCATTGCAGTAAATAAGTAATTTATAGAGGGATATTTTGAAAATACCTTGTTTTTGCACTAGTTTTACATGTTATACTTGTTTACACTAGTTTTAACATTCGTTGATAATTTTTGCCCCAAATAATTGTTATTGTGGTGCATGCAAAATATAGCACAATAAAGGTTTTTTTAGTATCCGAACCTTATTTCATGCCAGTATTGTGAATACTATGACTACCTTTACCTTCTTGAGAAGATACCCCTTAATCAGTAGCTAACCATATGCTAGGCTAAGGAACAAATAGGGACTTGGAGAGAAAAGAAACAGAACAATTCGTAGAGGGGGAAGCAGATACATAATTTACTCTTCTACATTCACTGCCACTAATGTCACATCACTGTTGTATAGAATCCATTTGCAAATTACTCATTAACACTTTTGCATAGTAAGTTTTTAATAATATATCATACCTACTATACATAGCATGATTACACAGATGGACATAAAGGAGCATGGGTTCTCCATATTGTTTTCCATAGTAACTGTACCAATTTGCATTCCCAACAACAGTGTACAAAGGTTCCCTTTTCTTTACATTCTCATCAACACTTGTTATCTCTTGTCTTTTTTATGACAGCCATTCTTATACATGTGAGATGATTGTGGTTTTGATTTGCATTTCCCTGATGATTAGTGATGTGAGTGCCTTTTCATGTACCTGTTGGCCACCTGTATGTCTTCTTGCAAAATGTTCAGTTCCTCTGCCCATTTTTACAGTCAGATTTTTTTTTACTATTGAGTTGTATAAGTTCTTTATATATTTTGAATATTAACCTCTTATCAGATGTACGATCTGCAAATCTTTTCTCCCTGTGAGTAGGTTGCCTTGTCATTTTGTTGATTGTATCTTTTTCTGCGCAGAAGGTTTTTAGTTTGATATAGTCCTACTTGTTGATTTTTGCTTTTGTTGCTTGTGCTTCTGGTGTCATATCAAAAAAATCATTGCCAAGACCAGTGTCAAGGAGCATTTTCTCTATGTTTTCTTCTAGGAGTTTTATGGTTTCAGGTTTTATGGTTAAGTCTTTAATCCATTTCGAATTTATTTTTGTAACTGGCATAATATAGGGATCTGATTTAATTCTTCTGCATGTGGATATCCAGTTTTCCCAGCACAATTTATTGGAGAGACTATCCTTTCCCCATTGAGTATTCTTGGCTCCATTGTCAAATATTAGTTCACTGTATGTGAGGGTTTATTTTGGGGCCCTTGGTTCTGTTCCATTGGTCCATTTATTCTATTCTATTCTATTCTATTCTATTCTATTCTATTCTATTCCATTCTACTCTATTCTATTCTATTCTATCCCATCCCATCCCATCCCATCCCATTCCATTCGTCTATTTTTATGGCCAGTACTATACTGTTTTGATTACTATAGCTTTGTAGTATATTTTGAAATCAGGAAGTGTGATGCCTCCAGCTTCATTCTTCTTTCTCAGATTGCTTTAGCTACTTGGGATCTTCTGTGGTTCCTACTAATTTTAGGATTATTTCTATTTCTGTTCATTGATTCTATAGATGACTATGGGAGGTACAGACATTTCAACAGTATCAATTCTTTCACTCCTTGAATATGGCATATATTTTCATTTGTTTATGTCTTCTTCAATTTCTATCATCAAAGTCTTATAGTTTTCAGTATAGAGATCTCTCACCTCCTTGGTTAAATTTATTTCTAACTATTTCGTTTGTTCTTGATGCTATTGTTAATGGGATTGTTTTCTTCATATCTTTTGACATGTTTTATTGTTAGTGTGTAGAAATGCAACTGATTTCTATATGTTGATTTTGTATCCTGCAGCTTTACTGAATTTGTTTATTAGTTCTAACAGGTTTTTTTTGGTGGCGTCCTTAGGATTTTCTCTATGTAAAATCACATTATCTGCAAACAGATGCAATTTTACTTCTTCCTTCCTAATTTGGGTGCTTTTTCTTGTCTGATTGGTCCGGCTAGGATTTACAATACTATGTTAATTTTTTTAATGTTTATTTTTGAGAGAGAGAGAGAGAGAGTGAGCAGGGGAGGGGCAGAGAGAGAGGGAGACACAGAATCCAAAGAAGGCTCCAGGCTCTGAGCTGTCAGCACAGAGCCCTACGCAGGGCTCAAACTCACAGACCATGAGATCATGACCTGAGCTGAAGTCGGATGCCCAACTGACTGAGCCACCCAGGCGCCCCACAATACTATGTTGAATAGATGTGTTGAGAGTGAACATCCCTGTCTTCTTTCTGATCTTAGACGAAAAACTTTCAACCTTTCACCACTGAGGATAATGTTAGCTGTGGGCTTGTCATATGTGGCCTTTATTATGTTGAGGTATGTTCCTTCTATACGTAATTTGTATTTTAATAGTTTTTATAATGAAAGGATGCTGTATTTTGTCACATGTTTTGTCTGCAACTATCGAGATCATATGATTTTTTTTTCTTTCATTCTATCAATGTGGTGTATCACATGGATTTGCCTATGCTGAAGCATATTAGAATCCCAGGGATAAATTGCTGTTCATCATGGTGTATGATCCTTTTAATGCACTGTTGAATTCAGTTTGGTAATATTTTGTTGAGAAATTTTGCATCCGTATTCCTCAGGGGTATTGCGCTGTAATTTTGTTTTCTTGTAGTCTCCTAATCTGACTTTGGTATTGGGATACTGCTGGCCTCATAAAATGAGTTTGGGAGTGTTCTCTCTTCAATATTTGGAAGATTTTGAGAAGGATTGGCATTAATTCTTCTTTAAATGTTTGGTAACATCCACCATTGAAACCATCTGGTTCTGTGCTTTTCTTTGTTGTGAGGTTTTTGATTACTGATTCAATCTCCTTACTTGTTATTGGTCTGTTCCTATTTTATATTTCTTCATAATTCAGTCTTGGTAAGTTGCATGTTTCTAGAAATTTATCCATTTCTTCTAGGTTGTCCAGTTTGTTGGCATATAAATGTTCAAAGTAGTCTGTCATGATCTTTTTGTATTTCTGTAGTATCTCTTGAAATGTCTTCTCTTTCATTTCTGATTGTATTTAAATTCTCCTTCCATTTTTTCTGAGTTGGTGTAGCTGAAGCCTGTCAATTTTGTTTATTTTTTTAATTAAAAAATTTTTTTTAATGTTTTTATTTATTTTTGAGACAGAAAGAGACAGAGCATGAGCAGGGGAGGGGCAGAGAGAGAGGGAAACACAAAATCTGAAGCAGGCTCCAGGTTCCAAGCTGTCAGCACAGAGCCCGATGTGGGGCTCAAACTCACAGACTGCGAGATCATGACCTGAGCCGAAGTCGGACGCTGAACCGACTGAGCCACCCAGACGCCCCATTGTTTATTTTTTTGAAAACCAGCTCGTAATTTCATCTTTTCTATTGTTTTATGATCTCTCTTTCATTTATTTCTGGTCTGCTGTTTGTTATTTTCTTCCTTCTACTAACTTTGGGCTTAGTTTATTCTGTTTTTCCTAGGTCCTTGAGGTGTACAGTTAGGTGGTTTGAGATCTCTCTTTGTTCTTTTTCTTAAATGTTTATTTATTTATTTTTGAGAGAGAGAAGGAGAGAGAGAGAGAGAAAGCACATGGGAGTGGGGGAGAGGCGGAGAGAGGGAGACAAAGAACCCCTAGCAGGTTCCACACTATCAGCGCAGAACCCCATGCAGGGCTCAAACTCACGAACCGTGAGATGATGACCTGAGCTGAAATCAAGAGTCAGATGCTTAACTGACTGAGCCACCCAGGCATCCCTCTCTTTGTTCTTAATGTAGGCATTTATTTCTGCAAACATCTCTCCTAGAAGTCCTTTTGTAGTGTTCCATACATTTTGGTATGTTGTGCTTCCTTTTTTCCCCCAAGATATTTCTTGATTACTTTTTATTTTTTCTTTGACCCATCAGTTGTTCCACAGTGTGTTGTTTGATTTCCACAAGTTTGTGATTTTTCCAGCTTTCCCCCTGTTACTGGTTTCTTGTTTCATACCATTGTGGTCAGAAAAGATACTTGGTATGATTTTAGTCTTCTTAAATTTGCCAAGACTTGCTTTGTGACCTATCGTATGATCTGTTCTAGAGAATGTTCCATGTGCACTTGAGAAGAATGTGTATTCTGCTGCTTTTGGATGGAATGTTCTGTATGTGTCTGTTAGGTCCACTTGGTCTAAAGTATGCTGCAAGGCGAGCATTTCCTTGTTGGTTTTCTGTCTAGATGATCTATCCATCGTTTATGGTGGGATATTGAAGTCTCTTACTATTATTTTTGTCTATTTCTCTGTTTAGATCTGTTAGTATTTGCTTAATACATTTAAGTGCTTTGATGCATGATACATATACATTTACAATTGTTTTATCTTGCTTATATACTGACCCCCTTATCATAAAATAACCATCTTTGTTTCTTGTCACTGTTTTTGGCTTAAAGTCTATTTTCTGATATAAGTATACCTTCACTTGCTCTCTTTTGGTTTCTGTTTGCGTGGTGTATCTTTTTCCATCCCTTCACTGTGAGCCTGTGTGTGTCCTTAAAGTTGAAGAAAGTGTCTTTCAGTTAGCTGTAATTGGGTCTTGTTTTTTTTTTTTTTTTTTTAATCCATCTAGCCACTCTATGTCTTTGGACTGGAGGTTCAATCCATTTACATTTAAAGTAATTAGTAATAGGTAAGGACTTACTAATGCCACTTGATTAAGTGTTTTCTAGTTCCCTTTTTTCTTTCTTCTTTTCTTTCTGCCTTCCTTTGTGAATTGATGATTTTCCATAGCAATATGTTCTGATCCCTTTCTCTTTATCCTTTATGAATATACTGTAGGTTTTGCTTCATAGTTACCATGGAACTTACATAAAACATCATTCATTTATATATATTCATATATAATATATTCATATTATATATCATATTACATGAATATATATATGTATGTGTATATACACAGTCTGTTTTATGCTGATAACAATATATCACATACAAAAACTTTGCATACAAAAACTCTATCATTTTACTTCCCTCCTTTTATGTTTATGATGTCATTTACATATTTTTATGTTGTGTATCCATTAACAAATTGTTGAAGCTATAGCATTTTTTAATACTTTTTGTCCTTTAACCTTTATACTAGAGTTAAGTAGTTAACACGTCACCATATTACAGTATTAGAGTATTCTGAATCTGTCTATATACTTACTTTTTACTAGTGTGTTATATTTTTTTATGCTTTCATATTACTAAATAGCATCTTTTGTTTAAGCCTGAAGAACTCCTTTCAGCATCTCTTGTAAGGCACATTTAGTGGTGAGGAATTCCCTCAACTTATATTTATTAAAGAAAACCTTTGTTTCCAAAGGATAACTTTGCTAAGTAAGTATTCTTGGTGTGCAGTTTCTTTCTTTCAGCCCTTTCAAAATATCATCCCATTCTCTCCTGGTCTGTAAGGTCTCTGTTATGAAACCCACTGATAGTGGCATCTGGGTGGCTTAGTCAGTTAAGATCAGCTCAGGTCCTGATCTCACAGTTCGTGGGTTTGAGCCCCACATCGGACTCTGTGCTGACAGCTTGGAACCTGAAGCTTGCTTCAGATTCTGTGTCTTCAGCTCTGTCTCTGTCCCTCCCCTGCTCATGCCCTATCCGCCCCCCCCCCCGTCAAAAATAAACAAACATTGGGGCGCCTGGGTGGCGCAGTCGGTTAAGCGTCCGACTTCAGCCAGGTCACGATCTCGCGGTCCCTGAGTTCGAGCCCCGCGTCAGGCTCTGGGCTGATGGCTCGGAGCCTGGAGCCTGTTTCCGATTCTGTGTCTCCCTCTCTCTCTGCCCCTCCCCCGTTCATGCTCTGTCTCTCTCTGTCCCAAAAATAAATAAAAAACGTTGAAAAAAAAAAACATTAAAAAAAATTTATAAAGAAACCCACTGATAGCCTTATGAGGGTTCCTTTGTATGAGAGGATTTTTCTCTTGCAGCTTTTAAAGTTCTTTTTCTTGATTTTAGATAGCTTTATTATTATATTTCTTGGAGAAGATCATTTGAATTGAAATTTTGAGACAGCCAATTAACTTCATGAACTTGGATATCCAAAACTCTCCCCAGGTTTGGGAAGTTCTCAGTCATTATTTCTTTAAATAAGTTTTTCACTCCTTTCTCCCTCTTTTTTCCTCCTGGGACTCCACTGATGCATATATTATTTCTCTTGATGGTGTTCCATAACTCCTGTAGGCTTTCTTTATTCATTTTGATACTTTTTTTCTTTGGCTCTTCTGATTGGATAATTTGAATTCATCTGTCTTCTATCTCATTGATTCTTTCTTCTGTTTGGGTCTGCTATTTTAGCTCTGTATTGAGTTCTTCAGTTCAGTTATTGTACTCTTCAGCTCCAAACTTTCTGGATTTTTTTCTATTTTTTAATTAATTAATCAATCAATCAATCAATTAATTAATTTTGCTAATCTCTACATACACTGTGGGGCTCTAACTCATGGCCCGAAGATCCAGAGTCACATGCACAGGGTACCTGGGTGGCTCAGTTGGTTAAGTGTCCGCCTTTGGCTTAGGTCATGATCTCACGGTTTGTGGGTTTGAGCCCCGCATCGGGCTCTGTGCTGGAAGCTCAGAGCCTGGAACCTGCTTCAGATTCTGTCTCCCTCTCTCTCTGCTCCTCTCCAGCTCGCACTTTGCCTCTCTGTCTCTCTCTCAAAAATAAATAAGCATTAAAAAATTTTTTAAAAAGAGTCACATGCTCTACCTCAAATTTCTGAGTTTTAAAATTGTTTTTCTTTTCATTGAATTTCTTATTTTGTCCTTGTATTGTTTTCTGATATTGTTAAGTTGCTTATCTGTGTTCTCTTATAGCTCTCTGAGCATCTTTAGAGCAATTCTTGGAATTCTTTATTGCATAATTCTTGGATCTCCATTTCTTTGGGGCCTGTTCTTAGAGATTTACTGTATTCTTTTGCTGGAATCATGCTTCCTGTTTTCTTTGTGAGCCTTGTAGCCTTGTGTAGGTATCTGCATATTTCAAGAAGCAGTCACCTCTTACAGACATTATTGACTATCTTTGGTAAGAGAATCGTTTCACCTGGGGATGCATGCTCCCTTGACCATGCTGTGACTCCAGGTCTAGTGGTGTAGGGCACCAAGTGCAGGGGCATGTGATAGCCCTGGGTCCAGGGTTTGTGATATTTCTTTGGCTCAGGCCGTGCAGTTCCACAGCATGGACAGCTCCATGGTCCTTGGTGATCACTGTTGGCAGTCCACAGTGGCTTCAAGGGGTATTAGGACCCTCAGCATTATCTTCTGTTATCATGGCTAGGGACCAGGGCATGTGTCAGTACTGGTGGTGGTTGGAGCCAGTGGTTATGTACATTTAGTTATGGAAGTCAGCTGCAGGTGCCTTGGTAATGGCAGGGGCCAGATGCAAACACACATGCAGTGGTGGAGGCCAAGGCGTGTAACAAAGGCTGGGACCAATTATGGACTCTCTGGCATCTGTAGGGGCCCTGGCTTTCTCATGTCCATACAGTCTTTCCTAGGCATGTACACTGCAGTGGAGACCAGTGATAGACGTCAGGCCAGCAGCATGTAGGTGCACACCTGGAAGGGCTAGACTCAGATGTGCACGTGGCAGCAAGGGTCAGCTGTGGGGGCCCTTTGCTGGTGTCTTGCACTTATACAGCCACAGAGGCCTGGGCTGGATGCCAGTGTGGTTCCTCGGCTTTGGTGGGAGAGGGGGGTGGAAAAGGACTTAGACAGCTGGTGGTGTCAGTGAGAGTGAATACCTGTAGGGCAAAAAGATGGTGAAATTTGTAGATCTATGGCAGCTGTGTTGGCTTTTAGTTTCTTTGGTGGTCAAATCTCTTGTGTTTTTCTGCAGAGCAAGTCACCATGAACCATGATTGTTTCCACTGTGTGACTGCTTAAGTAACCCCTGCTTTTCTTCCTTGTTCCTAGCCATCCCTTTATGTCTCAGCTTTGCTGGTCTGGGTTGAGCGAAGCTGAAGTGGGACCTTGGTGCAGTGCCCAGAATCCTGGGCACTGACCCTATTCTTCGTTACCTGGTGAAGGGAACCCTTTCTAACTGGGAAGTTCTTTCTTGGTGCTGAGCAATGCTGACTTGGGGGATGGGATGATACAGGCAAAATTAAGCTGTCTTCTTTCTCTTTCTGTGTGATTATTCTCAGGTTTTTTGTTCCACTGTGTTGCTAAAGCTTAAGTGGATTCCAGGGGCCCCTGAGTGGCTCAGATGATTAAGCGTCCGACTTTGGCTTAGGTCATGATCTCATGGTTAGTGAGTTCAAGCCCCACATTGGGCTGTGGGCTGACAGCTCAGAGTCTGAAGCCTGCTTTGGATTTTGTGCCTCCCTCTCTCTCTGCCCCTCCCCCGCACTCTCTCTCTCTGTCTCTCTCTTTCTCTCTCTCTCTCAGAAATAAATATTTAAATTTTTTTTTGATTATTAAAAAAAAATAAGTGGATTCCAGAGCTCTCCCAGGCTGTTTTTGTTAACAGCTGTTTGTTGATCTATGTTGGGAGGCAGAGGCTGGGGTCTCCTACATCACCATTTTGGTGACTTTGATAAATTTTATTGTTCGAATTTTTTCTATTATAGCAGTTATCTTGTTTATTTTAAATTGTTTAGAAAATATAGGTAAGCATGGGACGCCTGGGTCTCTCAGTCAGGTAAACACCTGACTCTTGATCTCAGCTCAGGTCTTGATCTCAGGGTTGTAATTTCAAGCCCTGCATATAAGTAGGCTCCACACCTACTTAACAAAAAGAGAGAAAGAAAATACAGGTAAACAAAAAAAAAAAAAAAAAGAAAAAGAAAAAGAAAAAGAAAAGAAATGAAAACTGGTAACCCTATTCCCCAAAGATAACCAATGTTAATATTTTGGTATATGTTCTTCTAGTCTTTTTTTCTATGTGCAATGGCTGTGCATATAGCCAACCCCCAGTACCACTTCCACAGGGCTTCCTTCTTTCAGATTCCAAATGGTCCCACTAAGGTTTCTGTATTATTTATTTGATAAGCCGCACAGTGCACTGATTATGATGTTATTTCCTCTGGGAATCACCAGGGAGTCTCACATTTTTGTTTTCTGTACATCCTAGATTTGAAAGCAACATATCACTAAACCATCTGTTTCAAGGATTCTAATTTTTTCTTTCCTGCTACTGGACATGAATATTTTATAATTCTCACTGGGAATTGATTAGTGAATAGATACTGTCAGATGAACTGATTAGTGTTATAATGAGTATGTTGGAAGCTAAGAACTTGGAAAAAGAAATGTTGAAATTTTAATAACAATAGTCATCTAAGAGATGAGATTAGCCATCTGTAGTAGTGGTTTACAAGTATGTTGCTAACACAAACATGGGAAACAAACATATTAATCAAGGTACAACTTTAGAAATGGGAGATAACAAAAGAAAGCATTTCTGTAAACATTTTATAGGCTTTTAAGATTACTACAGTATTTCCGCATGTCTTTTAGTTTTTAACAAAAAAGTATGTAGAAATATTTTCTTGTGTACATATTACATCTGCCTCATTTTTTTTGCTGTGGTAAAATGAACATAGCCTAATTTTACCATTTTAACTATTTTTCAGTGTGCAGTTCAGTGGTATTAATTAAATCCACATTGTCATACAACCATCACCACTCTCCATGTCCAGAGCTTTTTTATCATTCCAAACTGGCACTCTGTACCCATTAAACAGTAATTTCCCCATTCCTCCCTCAGACACTGGAAACCACTATTCTACTTTTTGTCTCTATGAACTTGACAACTCTAAGTATCTCATATCAGTGGAATCATAAAATATTTGTCCTCATGTCTTCACACCTCATCCGTGTATCAGAATTTCCTTTCTTTTTAGGGCTGAATGATATTCCATTGTATGTATATGCCACATTTTGTTTATCCATTCTGTCGATGGACATTTGTGTTGTTTCTGCCTTTTGGCTACTGTGAATAGTGCTGCTGTGAACACAGATGTACAAATACCTGTTCACGTTCCTGTTTTCAGTTCTTTTCAGTCTATACCTGCAAGTGGAATTGCTGGATCATATGGTAATTCTTTTTTTAAATTTTTTAAATGTTTATTTATTTTTGAGAGAGACAGAGTGCGAGCAGGGGAGTGGCAGAGAGAGAGGGAGACACAGAATCTGAAGCAGGCTCCAGGCTCCAAGCTGTCAGCACAGGGCCCAACACAGGGCTTGAACCCACAAACCGTGAGATTATGACCTGAGCCAAAGTTGGACCCTTAACTGACTGAGCCACCCAGGCACCCTTCATCCGGTAATTCTATGCTTAATTTTTTGTGGCATTGTCATAGTGTACCATTTTACATTCCTACTAGCAATGCATAAGTGTTCCAATTTCTCCACATCCTCAGTAACACTTGTTGTTATCTTTTTTTTTAAACAATAGCCATCCTAATATTCTAATGGGTGTGAAGTGATATCTCATTGTGGTTCTGATTTGTATTTCCCTGATGATTAGCGATATTCTCCATGTTTTCATGTGCTGGTTGGCCATTTGTATATCTCCCCAGAGAAATGGCTGTTCAAATCTTTCGCCTTTTTTTTTTAATTGGGTTGTTTTTATTGTTGATCTCCTTCACTTTTGAAGAATAAATTTGCTAGATGCAGAATTCTAAGTTGGTGATTTTTCTTTCCACACTTTAAATGTTTCACTGCACTCTCTGCTTGCTTGCATAGTGTCTGAAAAGTCTGATGTAATTCTTATCTTCATTCGTCTATATGTAAGGTGTTTTTACCCCTGAATTCTTTAAATATTTTGTCCTTGTCTTTGATTTTCTGTAATTTAAATATGACTTTCCTGGGTGTAGATTTGTTTGATATTTATTCTGATTGGTGTTTTCTGAGCTTCCTAGATTTGTGGTTTGTTATCTGTCATTAATTTTGGAAAACTATCAGCCATTATTAGTTCAACTATTTCCTCTGTTCCTTTTTCTCTTTCATCTCCTTCTGGTATTCCCATTGTAAATATATTACAACTTTTATAATTATCCCACAGTTACTAGATATTATATCTTTTTCATTCTTTTTTCTCTTTGTATTCCAGTTTTAGAGATTTCTATTTACATATCTTTGTATTCACTGATTCTTTCCTCATATATGTCCTGCCTACTGATGAGCCCATAAAAGGCATTCTTCATTTCTGTTATAGTGTTTTGATTTCTAGCGTTTTCTTTTTATTTTATCTTAGCTTAGAGTTTCCATCTCCTTGCTTACACCACCCTTCTGTTCTTGTATGTTGTCCAGTTTTTCTAATAGAGCCCTTAGCATATAGTTATTTCAAATTCCTGTTCCAGGAATTCCGCAATCTCAGCCATATCTTAGTCTGGTTCTGAGTTTTTCTGTCTGTTTATACTTTTGTTTTTGCCATTTAGTATGTCTCATAATCTCTTGTTCAAAGCTGGACATTATGTACCGGGTAAAAGGAACTCAAGTAAATTGGCATTTAGTGTGAGAATTTATTTTTATCTGACTAGGAGTTAGGCTGGGTTTGCTGTTTACTGTAGCTGTGTCAGAGATAAAATTCCCTCTGGTGCCCTTGTTTTTATCATCCCTGTTGTCTTTGGATTTCCCTAGAGCGTTGTTTTTAAGTAAGGTCCGAGATGTACAGTTCTTTCTGTTGTAATCCTGTTATTATACAGGAGCCTTATTAATATGGTGGTATGGTGTCAGAGGAGGATTCTATATTCCTATGTTTAGGTCTCAGTCTTTTAGTGAACCTGTGTTCCTGAGCTGTACTCTTTATAAGTGCTTTTCATTCTACCACATCCCCCAGCTTAGGTGAGACAGGGAAGCTAGAAGGGGCTGGGATTGGCTATTTCCATTCCTCCAGATTGGCCAGGCTGTGGTACAACCCAAGGTGGTTAGGGTCTGATACAACAGATTACCTTGAGTGCAGGCTTTATTTTGTTAAGAACAGAATATTCTCAACATATCAGAATGGTTCCCCTCCACAACCATCAAAATTTTGAGGGAATTTTTCTCCAGTCTTCACACTGAGAATTTAGTGGGGCTCATGTAGGTAAAACTCAAGAAAAGTGTCGGGGCCTCCCTAAGATTGGGCCCTTCCTTTGGATTTTTTAGCTCATGCTTGTCCACACCGAGTTTCCAGCAACTGGTCAGTTACAGCTTAAGTTTCCCTATTCCAATACTAGCTCCAGTGGTGGGCTTCTGTGCTCAAAAGCTGTGATTCTCTGTATTCACCTGTCTCTTTACTTTTGGAGGCAGTGGTTTGCCCTGTGACCTCAATTGTCTGATGAACCTAAGAATAGTTGTTGATTTTCCCATCTTTCAGCATTTTTGTGTGTGTGTGAAGATAGGAGTGATGACTTTCTGAGGTCTTTAGGTGTTGGACCTGATGTTTTTGAAAATAATTTTGTTCATGTTTTTCCCTCATGTTCATCATTTTTTTACTGTAGAGAAGATTAGGATGGCATCTAAGGTTCTTTCCAATACTAAGATTGTTTTTTACACAATGAAAGATTTCAATCAGCAGTGAAGTCTTACGGAGTGATGCTTTTGCTAAATGCATTCCTATATCGCAACTGGTTAGATCTGCTGCACTTTTATTTTCTCAACTGTGGCATAATGAAGCTTAAATCTCATTTGTACTTTGTCATTTCTAATGCTTTCCTACAACCTCTTATATGTGTGAATTTTTCTTTTCTCTTTATGGTTGCAAAAAACACACACCAAAAAAGTTACTGTTTTAACTGTTTTAAAATGTATAACTCAGTGGTTTTAAGTATATTCATGATGTTGTACAACCATCGCCTCTTTCTAAGTTTTTCATCACTCAAAATGGAAACCCTGGACCCATCAAGCAGTCCTCAGCTCTTGGTAGCCACTAGTCTGCTTTCCATTTTAGGATTTACCTAATCTGGATATTTCATATAAATGGAATCGTACAATACATTATCTTTTGTCTCTGACTTCTTTGACTTAGCATGATGTTTTCTCTTTTTTCCTCCAACTTTATAGAGGTATGATTGGCAAACATTGCATATATTTAAGGAGTACCATGTGATATTTTGATATATGTATACAATGATATTATATACATTGTGAAATGATTAGCCTGATATTTTTTTTAATTTTTTTTAACATTTATTTATTTTTGAGACACAGAGAGACAGAGCATGAACAGGGGAGGGTCAGAGAGAGGGAGACACAGAATCTGAAACAGGCTCCAGGCTTTGAGCTGTCAGCACAGAGCCCGACGTGGGGCTCGAACTCACAGCCCTCACGGACCGCGAGATCATGACCTGAGCTGAAGTCGGCCGCCCAACCGACTGAGCCACCCAGGCGCCCCTAGCCTGATATTTTTGAGGCTCATCCACACTGTAGCATGTACCAGGACTTCATTAATTTTTATGACTGAATAATATTCCATTGTAGGCATACTCCACAATTTGCTTATCCGTTCATTCATTGATGAACATTTGGGTTGTTTACACCATTTGGCTATCATGAATAGTGCTGCTATAAACATATATGTTTAAGGTTTTGTTTGGGCTCCAGTTTGTAATTCTTTTGAATATATACCTAGGAGTGAGATTGCTTGGTCATGTAGTGATTCTATGTTTAACTTATTGAGAAATTGCCAAACTATTTTCCACTGTTTCCCACAGCAGCTTGTATCATTTTGCATTTCCACCAGCAATATGTAGGGGGCTCCAATTTCTCCATATCCTCACTAACACTTGTTATTATCTGTTATTTTAATCGTAACTATCCTTGTGGTTTTGATTTGCATTTCCTTAATGATTAGTAATGGTTAACATCTTTTCATGTGCTTGTGGGCCATTTGTATATCTTCTTTAGAGAAATGTCTATTAAAATCTTTGCCCTTTTAAAAATTGGGTTCTCTTTTTTATTATTAAGTTGTAGGAATTCTTTATATATTCTGGATACACACACACACACACACACACACACACACGTGTGTGTGTGTGTGTGTGTGTACAACCATATATCAGATATATGATTTGCGAATATTTTTTTCTATTATGAGGGTTGTGTTTTCATTCTCTTGATATATTTTTTCAATAGCTGCTTTATTGTTATTATTACATAATTCACATACTATACAGCTTACCCATTTAAGGTATACAATTAACTGGTTTCTAGTGTGTTCACAGAGTTGTACAACTATCACCACAGTTAATTTTCAAGTATTTTTATCTCTCCAAAAATAAACCCCATACCCATTTGCAATTGCTTCCCCACTGTTCTGTTCTTCAAGGAAGATTTTACTTGGTGTATTTGTAGTTGACCTTAAGAGCTGCTGAGCTGCGTAGTCAGCCTGAGAGCTTATGGTAAAGTTTCCTACTCAGTAATATAGAGAAAATAGCTTTCCTGGTATAAATGGGTTTAGAGTATTTGGAAATTATCTCCTGAAATATTACTTTATAAAAACAATAGCCTTGAAATTATATGTCTTAAGAGATCCATACCCTAATTAATGCCATCAGAGGCCAAATACACACACTAGAGTCACTTTCAGAAGACCCATTCATTTCAAGTGGATTGTTTTATGGAAGGATTATACTAATTGACTTCTCATGTTTCTTCTATCTCTGAAATTCATTCAAGAAAGTACTGAAAGGAAAGGAAGTAAGAAATTCCTTATTTCTAAATTTAGTATTCACTGTTCTTAAAGTTGGAGTTACCCACACTGCAGCTTAAAGAGAGATCAGAAAGGAGTCAGTAGGCTGCTTTACACAGAACCTTAAAGATGCCATTATCCTTTTTTTTTTTCTTAAATGTTTGTTTATTTTGAGAGAAAAAGAGGGAGCGAAAGCGAGTAGGGGAGGGGCAGAGAGAGAGGCTGGGTCCTTGCTGTCAGCACAGAACCTGACATGGGGCTTGATCTCATGAACTGTGACATCATGACCTGAGCTGAAATAAAGAGTCTGATGCTTAGCTGACTGAGCCACCCAGGCACCCCTCCTTGTGGCATTTCTAAGACCAAGGTCTGATCTGTTGTTTTGTAGGTCCAGAAACCTAGTTTGGTCAATTCGTGCAAAGATGATCAGATTCAGAACTAACTTGAATTCTGTGGCCAATAGATCAGAAATACCACTGTATTAATTTTTCTTAAACGTATATAGAATTTTTAAGTAATCTCTACCCCCAGTGTGGGCCTCGAACTCATGACCCCAAGATCAAGAGTTGCATGCTCTAAATGTATATATCATTTTTTTATTTTTCCTTTCTAATAACTTTTTTGTAATGAAAACTAACACATTCAGGAAAAAAAAGTAAGTTGAGAAGCAAAATCTAAAATATGATTTAAAATACAAAATAGCAGTCCCACTCCTGGTTATATACCCAAAAAAATGAAAGCAGGGACTTGAAAAGGTATTTGTGCTTTCATCTTCATAGCAACATTTATCCACGGTAGCCAAGAGGTGGATGCCACCCAAGTGTCTATCAATGAATGAATAGATAAAGCAAATGTAGTTTATACACAATGAAAACTGTTCAGCCTTAAAATGAAGGAAATTCTGACACATACCACAACACGGATGAGCTTTGAAGACATAGTGCATGAGATAAGCCAGTCATATTAGGACAAATATTGCATGATTCCACTTACATGAGGTACCTAGAGTAGTCAAAGTAGAATGTGATTGCCAGAGACTAAAGGAGAGGGAATGGGAAGTTATTATCTAATGGGTATGAAATTTCAGTTGAGGAAGATGAAACAATTCTAGAAATGGATGGTGGTGATGGTTGCACAACAGCATGAATGTGCTTAATACCACTGACATGTATGCCTAAAAAGAGTTAAAATGGTAAATTATATATTTTGTATATTTTACTACAATACAAAGCCATTCACCTGTATAAACATGATTAAGTTCTAATATCATTGCTCTGAAATAAATAGCAGCACTTGAGAAACAAAACAAAAACATGATGTCCCTAGTGCCACTTAAGGAAGTATATATATGTCATATGGCCCACCATACATGTGGTTAGTAACAGTACCTACATCTTAGAGTTGTGTGAATTAAATTAAATCAGCCATATCATACATATAGTTTAATCTTTGAAGCATAAGCAACATTCAGTAATTGTGAGCTATTAGTACTTGTATCTACTAACCAGGTTCTTCCCTTCATGGCTAGCCCTGGAAATACACTGACATATTCTTTTCCTGCTCCATTTTTGCCTAGATGGCATATAGACAACTTCCTTTCTATTAATACTTCATTTCTCCCAGATAGATTACAATAGACTTAATTAGGTTATACCATCCTTCAGTTGATCATACTAACTCATTCTAAATCTAGTACAAATTGGGGCATCTGGGTGGTTTGGTCGGTTAAGCATCCAACTTCAGCTCAGGTTATGATCTCATAGTTTGTGGGTTCAAGCCCCAGGTAAGGCTCTGTGTTGATAGCTCAGAGCCTGGAGCCTGCTTCGGATTCTGTGTCTCCCTCTCTCTGCCCCTCCCCCACTTGCACTCGGTCTCTGTCTCTGTCTCTCTCAAAAATAAACATTAAAAAAAACTGAAATCTAGTACAAATTTATATAAAAATATTAAGTTCTCAGTAGCTTATCTACTCATTTCTCTAGTAGGGAATACAGGGAAGTGTCTTCTACAGTGTCTTCCCTTAGACTAGACCCCTTACCACCATACCCTGTTTACCCAGTCTTGGGCAGAACTAATTGCTCTGAGATTTGTATCCCTATAAGTATGCATACTTCTACTATTGCATATATTCTGTTTTATTATGGTGTATAGTCTGTGAACTTCTCAAAGATAAGAACTGAATTTTAATTTATTTTTCTATCCCAGATCTTTAGCATGGTTTCAGGGACATAGTAAGAAGTCACTGTTCACTGAATGACTAATGACTTCAGTTTTGAACATGTCAAGTTTGAGGCACTGGCAAGGCACACAGTATCTTGCAAGTAGTTATAAACTTGTTTCTGAAACTCACAGAGGTTGAGGGTACAAATAAACATTCATGAGCTGTTCATATGAGTGAGACTGTGAGTACATCAATGGATAAGTTTGCTGAAGGAAGGAAAGACAGAATAAGAGGAAATTCAGAATCCTCTATTAAAAAATTTTTTTTTACTGTTTATTTGTTTTTGAGAGAGAGAGAGACAGAGCGTGAGCGTGGGCGGGGTAGAGAGAGACACACAGAATCTGAAGCAGGTTCCGGGCTCTGAGCTGTCAGCACAGAGCCTGACAGGGGGCTCGAACTGTGAGATCATGACCTGAGCCAAAGTCAGCCTTCCAACCCACTGAGCCACCCAGGTGCCCCAAGAATCCTCCATCTTTATACTAAGAATGAGGCCTTAGGCCCATGTTCTCAAAGTGTGGACCCTCTGCATTACCTAGCATGCTTATGTAAAATACAGAATCCCAGATCTACTTAATCCATTTCTTGGGTTAGAATCTAGGAATGTGAATTATAACAAGCTTCTCTGTTATGTGTATTAAGACTTCATGTGATTTTATGCACATTAATGTTTGAGAGAGCCTGCTTTAGAGAGTGAATATAGACAGGATCACCTGGAGGACTTCGTTTGCCGTATTTTCTATAATGAACAGGTTTTATTTTATTTTATTTTATTTTACTTTATTTTATTTTATTTATTTTTTAAGATTTTATTTTTAAGTCATTTCTACACCCAACATGGGGCTCAAAGCTACAACCCCGAGATGAAGAGTCTCACACTCCACTGACTGAGCCAGCGAGGCACCCCTAAATCATGTATCATTTTAAATGGAAAACATCTTTTAAAATATTGGATACTGATGTTTAGTGAACTCTCAGGTTCATAGTTCTTTTTACACACCCTATACCTTCACATTTGCCTTTTTTTAAAGTGAGGCACATTTCCCTTCTTCCTGTCCCCACATTTGCCTAATCCTGTCTGGCTTTCAAATTCAGGTGGCTAAAGGAAGAGAAGCTTAGTAAAGAGACTTAGGTTTTGTTTTTTTTTTTTAATCTACTACTTCTTTCTTGGTACCATTTCCCATTCCCCAAACAATAACTAAAAAAGCAAACACTAATTCTCAATGGAAACCCTTTTATATTAAGTTTCATGGAAGGTCAGTGTCATACTGCATATTCATGGATTGTGGGAGCTGTAGCCCTGCATTTCTCAAGAAAGAGAGCCCCTAGAAAGCTGGAAACATTTGACCTTGATGCACTTATTCCTTTCTCAAGGTGCTCCAACCAAAGATCACACAGAGATAGTATACCACAAGGGTTGGTATTTAGTGTGAAGAGAAAAATAGGCATATAGAGGGATAGCTCCAAGTCTGTCACTTCAGGGACCTGCAGCCTTTTCCCAGTTCTCTCTGTCTGCCCAGTCAGCATTCCTACAGGAAGTAGGACTATCATCATGGCTGACCTTAAGCCAAAGAGTTTAAATGTTTTCTGTGTAAGATTTGTATGGTGATAGTCAACCCAGTTCTCTCTCTTTCCTCTCACCTGCATCTCTGTTCCCTACTACCACTAGCAACCTTTTACAACTACTCTGCCTTATCTACAAGTGAAATACCAATCCAGAGAGTTCCCAACTCCAACACAGAAATGAAACTTCAGCAGAGCAATGTCCATTCTGTTACTCGAGTCCAGGGCCCTTTTTGCCGTTCCCAGAGGCAGGCAGAGGCCATAATTCTTGAGTTTATTCTCCCCAGATAGTCAGAAGAAACCAGACAGACAGAGAAGATGGGCAAGGAGGCTTGGTCCACAGAGACAAGTGGGTGGGCAGAGCAGTCGACTTAGTGCCAATTGAAAGTAGATTGGTCTCACCTTAAACCCTTCTAATTAGTTCTGTCCCTATCCTTGAAACCTTCATGACTCTGGCCTTTGTATTATTTTCTAGGTGACCAGAGTGATGTCTAAAAGAACACAGGAAGCTGTAGTAACATGCAAAGTAGACTTGCCTTTAGGGAATGCTCTCCTTGGCTCTAGATTCCAGACTTCAGTCTTTTCCATTTAACTTACATTTTATGTGCACTTCTGTATGCCAGGTATTTTCTGAGACTTTGAGATAAGAAATTGGGTAAGGTTTAGGCCCTGTCCAGTAATGGTTCATAATTTGGTGGGAAACACAAAAATATGAACAAATAATTACCACATTATAAAGTACAAGTACTGTGGGTGGCTCAGCCAGTTAAGCGCCCAAGTCTTGATTTCGGCTCAGGTCATGATCTTGCGGCTTATGGGTTTGAGCTGTGCATGGGGCCCTGCGCTCTCAGTGCAGAGCCTGCTTGGGATTCTCTCTCTCTCTCTCTCTCTCTCTCTCTCTCTCTCTCTTTCTCTCTGCCTCTTCCCTGCTCATGCTCTCTCTCTAAATAAATAAACTTAAAAAAATCAAGTATGAGTACTAGAATAGAGCTGCTATAGGAGTACTGTTAGAAAAAAAATCCTCAAGCCAGAATCCAATTTTAGGTCAGATCCAGTCTAACTCTGGCTGGTTTTCTGACCCAATCCAGAGAAAAATGCTCAGGTGGAGTCTGAAAGCTCTTTTTTTTTTTTTTTTTTAATTTTTTTTTCAACGTTTTTTATTTATTTTTGGGACAGAGAGAGACAGAGCATGAACGGCGGAGGGGCAAAGAGAGAGGGAGACACAGAATCAGAAACAGGCTCCAGGCTCCGAGCCATCAGCCCAGAGCCTGACGCGGGGCTCGAACTCACGGAACGCGAGATCGTGACCTGGCTGAAGTCTGACGCTTAACCGACTGCGCCACCCAGGCGCCCCTGAAAGCTCTTAAAGCTAATGCTGTGGAGCTGGGATGGGTGTGATGGACTTGCCCACCACCTCCAGAGGCAGTGAGGGGGTGATGAGCTCAAAGGGATCAGCAGGTGCCTTCTGGTTACCTGTTGTTCCTGGGGGCCCTTGGGACTCTCCTTCAGTTCCCTCTTCTGACACTAGTGCTGTTGGAAGATAAATTCAGGCATATTAAAAATTTTGGAAGTTGGGGCACCTGGGTGGTTCGGTTGGTTAAGTGTCCAACTCTTGGTTTCGGCTGGGGTCATGATCTCGCAGTTTGTGGGTTCAAGCCCCGCATGGTGTTCTGCACTGACAGTGCAGAGCCTGCTTGGGATTCTTTCTGTCTCTCTCCCTCTCTCTCTCCTCTCAAAATAAATAAATAAACCTGAAAATATTTTGGAATTTTGAGCAAAAATCTATTCGAACTGGAGGTGGTTAGGACTGATAGCTTAAAGCCTGGTTGGCTGTTTGTAATTGAGGGTCCTTAATGCTTGGATTTGGTAACCCTGAGGCATTCATAGGCTTAGATTTTGGTTTACTTATGTAGGCCACCATTGGCATGAGAGCTGTCTGATAGCCCCCTTATTTAATTAATTTTAAAGCATACATATAAATATTTATAAATGTATCTGGGGGCGCCTGGGTGGCTCAGTCGGTTGAGCGTCCAACTTCGGCTCAGGTCACGATCTCGCGGTCCGTGAGTTCGAGCCCCGCGTCGGGCTCTGGGCTGATGGCTCAGAGCCTGGAGCCTGCTTCCGATTCTGTGTCTCCCTCTCTCTTTGCCCCTCCCCCGTTCATGCTCTGTCTCTCTCTGTCCCAAAAATAAATAAACGTTAAAAAAAATTTATAAATGTATCTGTATTATGCTCAACATGAGTGTATACTGATGTCTCCAGTTCTTATCCATTTCCATTTGGATCATTTTAGCCTCTTCCCTTTACTTATCTGTACACTCCCATTCCCACAGTGAGACACCTGGCTCCCACAGTCCATCATCTGGTTATTTAATTGTTCAATTCCAGTATACACGTATAATGGTTTCAAATTATTAGCGTGTAACTTCATAGGAAACAACTGTTTTAACCACAATGGAGTGCTTATATATAGCCCCTTTTGCCTATAATCTTCCAGACCTCGCCCATTTACAAAAGTTCCTTACCTGTTTCAGCAAGGTTATTTCATACATTTGTAATATATTTAGATTCTTTTTTCACACTCTACATTCTGACCTTGTATCCCTTGATCTTCTAAGTGATTTTTTGTTTTAATTGCATACATTAACTTTCACTCTTTGTGCTGTAAAGTTCTATAGGTTTTGAAAAATGTGTAAAGTATCCACCATTACAGTATCATGGAGAATAGTTTCACTGCACTAACATATTCCCCTATGCTTCACCTTTCAACCCTCCTCCTCTTCCCCAAATTCCTGGAAACCATTGATATTTTTACTGTCAATCTAGTTTTGCCTCTTCTGGAATGTCACATAAATGGAATTATACACTATGTAGTCTTTTCAGACTGGCTTGTTACACATAGAAATATGTGTTTATGATTCATGCATGCTTTTGCATGGCTCGATAGCTCATTTCCTCTTATCACTCAATAGCATCTCATTGTTTGGATATACCACAGTTTGTTTATCTGGAAAACATCTTGGGGTGCCTGGCTGGCTCAGTCGGAGGACCGTGTTTGACTCTTGATCTCAGGGTTGTGGGTTCAAGCCCCACGTTGGGTGCTGAAATTACTAAAAAGTAATAAACTTAAAAAAATCTTGGTTGGGGGCACCTGGGTGGCTCAGTCGGTTAAGCATCGGAATCTCGGTTTCAGCTGAGGTCATGATCTCACAGTTTGTGAGTTTGAGCCCCACATTGGGCTCTGCACTGACGATGTGGAGCCTGCTTGGGATTCTCTCTCTCTCTCTCTCTCTCTCTCTCTCTCTCTCTCTCCCTTTGTCTCTGCACCCCCCCTTTCAAAATAAATAAATAAACTTTAAAAGAAATCTTGGTTGTTTCTGGGTTTCGGTAATTATGAATAAAGCTGCTGTAAACATTCACATGTAAAAAAATTCCTCACAGAAAGAAATATTTGACCTGAATATTGAAGGGAAAGGAGGAGTTTACTAGATACAAGAGTAGAACTGCATGAGGAGGGGCAGAGAAGAATGAAAGAACACGGCATGTTTGGAGGTCGTCAGAAAGTTCTTTCTCTTTCTTTTCTTTTTATTAATCTCTATGCCCAATGTGTCAAACTCACATCCCCGAGATTAAGAGTCGCATGCTCCACCGACTGAGCCAGCCAGGTGCCCCAGAAAATTTTTTCTAATTGGAATGGTGCATTTATGATTGTAAATTTGGAAATGTAGGATGGGACCCGACCATAAAAACTCATGAAGTTGGGCTTTGTTCTTGTAGACCAACTTCACTGAATCATATCCTACCTTCACCATTTTAATTTCTTAAATTTAGGCAATAATATCTTAGAAATCTTTTTTTATTTATGTTTTATTTATTTTTGAGAGAGAGAGAGACAGACAGAGAGACAGAGTACGAGCAAGGGAGGGGCAGAGAGAGGGGGAGACACAGAATCTGAAGCAGGCTCCAGGCTCTGAGCTGTCAGCGCAGAGACCAATGTGGGGCATCAACTCGTGAACTGTGAGATCATGACCTGTGCTGAAGTCAGACACTTAACCAACTGAGCCACGCAGGTGCCCCGATATCTTAGAAATCTTGAATTTAATACATTTTCTTATGGGTGATGGGCATTAAGGAGGGCACTTTTAGGGATAAGCCCTGGGTGTCATATGTAAGAGATGAATCACTGGGTTCTACTCCTAAAACCAAGACCACACTGTATGTTAAACTAACTTGAATTTAAATAAAAAAAAGAAATTTAAAACCAAAATATGCCTATTAAAATAAAAATATATTTATTTGTGTACCAACAGTACTACACTGTAACTGTTTAGAAAGATAATTCTGAGAGCATTGTGCAAGAGAGATTGGGTAGAGTAGTAAAACAGGGGATCATTTTAAAGGCTATCGAAACACTGAGAGATGATGTCCTGAACTAAAAAAAAAGCCTTATTGGCAGAGGTGGTAAAGAGAGGAAGGGATTTAAAAAGAGATTTAGGAACTAGAATAGACAAGATTAATGACTAATTAGAGGAAGATAGGATATTTATGAACTAAAATCTGGATCTGGTGACTAATTAAGTAGAAGGGTGGAAGATTACAGAAAAGGAAGCATCTAGAATTACTTTTAGGTCTCTTGTCTTGAGAGTGAATGATGATACCAATTCACTAAAGTAGAGAACAAGAGCAAAAGTAAATTTGAGGGAAAAAAATTTTCCTCAAAAATTTATTTGATTGCAAGTTTTCTTTTAAATTACAAATACAGTATGTTCTCACTGTAACAAATGAAATAATCCAAAAATACAAGAAGATAAAGTTAACAATCTCTCTTTTTATATCCCCCTCCTGTCCCCCTTGTAACATTGAGGGGACCAATTTGTGTAGCCTTTCACACCATCTTCACGAGAGTGTATGTGTATATATATGTATATGTAGGTATACGTATGTGCCTATGTGTGTATGATTTTGATGATTATTTTTTTTATAAAAATGAGGTTATGGGTAGATATACATATAATCTTGCAACCTGATTTTCTCATGAATACTTCAGTGGATTATCCCAGATCAATATATTAATCTAACCCATGCTTTTTTTAAAAAAATTTTTTTTTTAATTTTTTTTTTCAACGTTTTTTATTTATTTTTTTTGGGACAGAGAGAGACAGAGCATGAACGGGGGAGGGGCAGAGAGAGAGGGAGACACAGAATCGGAAACAGGCTCCAGGCTCCGAGCCATCAGCCCAGAGCCTGACGCGGGGCTCGAACTCACAGACCGCGAGATCGTGACCTGGCTGAAGTCGGACGCTTAACCGACTGCGCCACCCAGGCGCCCCTAAAAAAATTTTTTGAATGTTTATTTATTTTTGTAGGAGAGAGAGTGTGTGAGCAGGGGAGGAGAAGAGAGAAAGGGAGACACAGAATCCAAAGCAGGCTCCAGGCTCTGAGCTGTCAGCACAGAGCCTGACATGGGGCTCAAACTCACAAACCGTGAGATCATGACCTAAGCCAAAGTGGGACGCCTAACCCACTGAGCCACCCAGGAGTCCCTAGCCCATGCTATTTTTGATTCAGGTTTGCATGGTTTATCCTTGTATATACTTTTACTTTCAACCTACCTATGTCATTGTGTTTCAGGTGAGTTTCTTATGGACCGCATATACTCACTTCCTGTTTTTTAATCCACTCTGCCAAGCTCTGTCTTTTAATTTGGTGTGTTGGGGCCATTTTCATTTGAGGTAATCATGCTAGTTTCCTAGGTCTGCTGTAACAAAGTAACATAAGCTGGGTAGCTTAAAACAGCAGAAAATTGGGACACCTGGGTGGCTCAGTCAGTTCAGTATCTGACTTTGGCTCAGGTCATGATCTCACTGGTTGTGGGTTCAAACCCCGTGATGAGCTCTGTGCTAACAGCTTGGAGCCTGGAGCTGCTTCTCATTCTTTGTCTCCGTCTCTCTCTGCCCCTCCCCCATTCATGCTCGCGCGCGCTCTCTCTCTCTCTCTCTCAAAAATAAATAAACATTAAAAATTTTTTTAAAAACCAGAAAATTAATCTCACAGTTCTGGAGGCTAGAAGTCTGAAATGAAGGTGTCTGCAGGGCCATGTTCCTTCAAAACTCTAAGGGAGGATCCTTCGTTACCTCTTCCTCTTTCATGCATTTCTTGACTCGCAGCAGACATGACTCCAATTTCTGTCTCTGTCTTCACATGGCCCTCTTCCCTCTCTGTGTTTCATGTGTCATGTGAAGACATGGTGTTCTCCTTTCTCTGTGTGTCTATGCCCATGTTCTCCTTTCCTTATAAAGACGCCAGTCATACATACGGTATTAGGATCCAGCCTAATGACATCATCTTCACCTAATTACATCCGTGAAGACATTTGTGTCTCCCCCCCAAATTCATATTTTGAAACCTAATTTCTAATGTAATGATATTTGGAGATAGGGCTCTTGGGAGCCGATGAATTCATGAGGGTGGAGTCCTCATGAATGGGGATTAATGCCCTTTTAAAAAAGACCTCAGAACCCTCCCTTGCCCTTTCTGCCATGTGAGGAGACCACAAGAAGTCCACAGTCTGCAACCCAGAAGAGAATTGTCACCAGAACCTGAGCATGCTGGCACCCTGATCTTGAGCTTCTAGCCTCCAGAACTGTGAAAAATAAATGTCTATTGTTTATAAGCCACCATCTGTATAGTACTTTGTTATAGCAGCCTGAGCTGACAAGGACAACCCAATTTTCACATAAGGTCACATTCACAGGCACGAGGTGTTAGAACTTCAATTCAAACCTATAGTAGTAATTATTATTATTATAATTATTATTATTATAATAGTAATTATTGATATGTGAAGGCTTGAGTCTGCCATTTTATTATTTGTTTCCTGTTTGTTTCCTCTGTTTCTTGTTCTCTTTCTCTTTTTATGTTTCTTTGTGTTTACTTGAACATTCTTTAGGATTCTATCTTCCTTTCTTTCTTTTTTAAAAAATTTTGTAATGTTTATTTATTTTTGAGAGAGAGAGACAAAGCATGAGTAGGGGAGAGGCAGGGAGAGAGAGGGAGACACAGAACCTGAAACAGGCTCCAGGCTCTGAGCTGTCAGTACAGTCCCCAACTCAGGAACAGAGAGATCATGACCTAGGCCAAAGTCGGACTCTTAACCAACTGAGCCACCCAGGCGCCCCTACCTTAACTTATTTCTAGTATTTTTGAGCACACTGCTCTATGTATCTGTCTTAAGAAGACCCAGTTGCCTAATGGATAAGGCATTGGCCTCCTATATAAGTTGTCTTAGTTGTCGATCCAGGTATTACGATATAAATATGTAATTTATTACAGTCTACTGGTATTGGTGTTTTATCACTTCAAGTGAAGTGTAGAGGCCTTACTTCCATTTAGATTCCTTTGCTTTCCCCACTTAAAATATATATATAATTGTTTTGGGGCGGCTGGGTGGCTCAGTCGGTTAAGCATTGGAATTCAGCTCAGGTCATGATCTCACAGTTCATGGGTTTGAGCCCCGCATTGGGCTCTGCGCTGATCGCTCAGAGCCTGGAGCCTGCTTTAGATTATGTGTCTCCCTCTCTCCGCCCTTCCTCTGCCCTTGCTCTCTCCCTCAAAAATAAATAAAACAAATTTTAAACGTATATAATTGTCTTAAGTATTTCTTTTACATGTATTGAGCCACCACATCAGATGGTGTTATAATTTTTGCTTTACCTATCAAATATGATTTAAGAAATTCATGAAGAGGATAATATACCCCTATTTTTGCACGTTCTGATGTTCTTTCCTTTCCAAAGTTCCAGGCCTTCTTCTTTTATCATTTCTTCTCTGTTTAGAGAATTTTCTTTAGCCATTCTTTAAGGGCAGATTCGCTAGCAACAAATTCTCTCAGTTTTCCTTTATCAGATGGATAGTTTTACCCAATTATAGGATTTATTATTGACCAGTTCTTTTCTTTTTGCTACTCTTTATTTTCTAGAACAGTTTTAGATTTACAGAAAAATTGAGAAGATAGTACAGAGAGTTCCCATGTACCCCATACTCAATTTCCCCTATTGTTAACATTTTACATTAGTATGGCACAGTTGTTATAACTTGCAAAGGAATATTAATACCTTATTATTAAAGTGCATACTTGTTCAGATTTCCTTAGTTTTTACTTAATGCCCGTTATCTATTCCAGGACCATCTAGAACACCACATTACATTTAGTCATCATATGTCCTTAGGCTCCTCTTGGCTGTGACAGTATCTCAGACTTTTCTTACACTTGTTGACCTTGATAGTTTTGAGGAGAACTGGTCTGCTATTTTGTAGAATATCCCTCTGTTGGAATTTGATGCATGATTATACTGGGGTCATGGGTTTGGGGGAAGAAGACCACAGAGTTAAAGTACCATTTTCATCACAACATATTAAGGGTATATGCTGTGCAAATGACTTACCACTTTAAAGAAAAAAAAAAAGCTCTACACGCGATACGAGGCTTAAACTCACAACCTCAAGACCTAGAATAACATGCTCTATGGACTGAGCCAGCCAGGGGCCCCTGTGATTGACTACTTTCGATGTTCACCTTGAACACTTGTCTGAGGTGGCATTTGTCAGGTTTCTTCACAGTAAAGTTGCTCTTTTACCCTCCCTTTCTATATTGTGCTCTTGTACACCCAAGCTTAAGGAATAGAGAGTTAAGCTCCACCTCCTTGAGAAAAAAGTAGCAACATAACTTATTCAGAATTTTTCATGGGAGATTTGTCCCTTTACTTTGATGTATATATGTATATTTGTTTGTATGCATTTATCCATCTAATCAGCCAATCATATATTCATATCGGTACAGACTCATGGATATTTATTTTATACTTTGGTTTATAATCCAGTACCACATTACTGTGTTGCTCAAATTGTTCTAGTTTTGGCCATTGGGAGCTCTTTTATTTGGCTCCTGATCCCTTGGACATACCCCTATTGTGTGTGTGTGTGTGTGTGTGTGTGTGTGTGTGTTTCTTTTGAGCTCTTCCTTACTTTCTGCCACGACAAGTTGTTCTAGACTCATACTGTATATTTCCTGCCCTACTCTGACACTTTTCTGCGCTTGAAAAATTTTGTGCAACTTCCTTCTGGCCTGCATGGTTTCAGATGAGAAATCTGCTATGATTCAAATTAACGTTTTCCAGGGGCACTTGGGTGGCTCAGTCAGTTAAGCGTCCAAATTCAGCTCAGGTCATGATCTCACCATTCATGAGTTTGAGCCCCGCATCATGCTCTGTGCTGACAGCTCAGAGCCTGGAGCTTGCTTTGGATTCTGTGTCTTCCTCTCCCTCTACCTCTCCCCAACTTGTACTCTATCTCTCAAAGATAAATAAACATAAAAAAATTTCAAATTAATGTTTTCCTATAAGTAATGCATCTTTTTTCTTTGGCTTACTTCAATATTTTTTCTTTGTCTTTTGTTTTCAGAAGTTTATTCTATGTCTTAGCATGTATCTCTTTGTAACTCTTTCTTTCTAATAAATGCATGCTATTCCAAATGTGGATATACCACAATTAAAAATATATGCTACATGGGGCACCTGGGTGGCTCAGTCAGTTAAGCATCCAGTTTAGATTTTTAAAGTAAGCTCTATGCCCAATGTGGGGCTTGAACGCTATGAGTTCAACTCTGAAATCACGAATCGCATGCTCTGGGAATGCAAACTGATGCAGCCACTCTGGAAAACAGTATGGAGATTTCTCAAAAAATAAAAATAGAACTACCCTACAACCCAGCAATTGCACTACTAGGTATTTATCCAAGGAATACATGCATGCTGTTTCGAAGCAGCACATGCACCCCAATGTTTATAGCAGTACTATCAACAATAGCCAAAGTATGGAAAGAGCCCAAATGCCCATTGATGGATGAATGGATAAAGAAGATGTGGTATATATATATATATACAACGGAGTATTACTCAGCAATCAAAAAGAATGAAATCTTGCCATTTGCAACTACATGGATGGAACTAGAGGGTATTATGCTAAACAAAATTAGAGAAAGACAAATATCATATGATTTCACTCATATGATGAATTTAAGATACAAAACAGATGAACATAAGGGAAGGGAAGCAAAAATAATATAAAAAATGGGGAGGGGGACAAAACATAAGAGACTCAAACATGGAGAACGAACAGAGGGTTACTGGAAGGGTTGTGGGAGGGGGGATGGGATAAATGGGTATGAGGCATTAAGGAATCTACTCCTGAAATCATTGTTGCCGTATATGCTAACTAACTTGGATGTAAATTAAAATAATAATAAAATAAAAACTTCAAAAAATAGAAATAAAGAAAGAAAGAAAGAAAGAAAGAAAGAAGAAAGAAAAGAATCGCATGCTCTACCAACAGAGCTAGCCAGGCACCCCTGTATTTTATATTTTATTAGATATTGCCAGATTACTTTCCTAAAAGGTTATAATGGGTACGGTCATACCTGTACCAGCAGTGTATGAGACTGCCTGTTTTCCTTAATCTCCACCAACACTCAATGTTATTCTCGTTAATGTGCCTGTCCTTGCGAGAAATATTGCATTTATTGCTTTAATTTGCATTTTCCTGATTGCGAGCTAAGGCTGGGCATCTTTTCATATGTTTTTGACAATCTGAATTTCTTCTGTAAGTTGTCTTGTTTAGAATTGAATTCTGAATGCATTGAGTTTGTGACAGCTAGGGGTATCCAGATGACTTGTCTAGGAGGTAACTCAAAATATGAGTCTATTGTTCCAAAGAGAATTGGAGTTGGGAGATATCAAATTGAGAGTTGATGGTTTGTAGGTGATAGTCAAAGTCATCTAAATAGGATCTAAAAGATAGAATCATCCTTGAAAACAGCATAAAGTGAGAAAAAGAGCTGAATAGAACCTCTGCAAATCCAACAATCAAGCAGCAGATAGAAGAGGACTCAGGAAGAATGTGAGAAGGAAAAGTCACAGAGGAAGAGAAGCAGCAGACAGTGATTCCCAGGGAAGCCAAGGGAGGAGAGAGTTTTCAAAGAGGAACATGTGATCAGTTGGTATCAAAGGCTATAGGGAGGTCCTGGAAAGTTAGGACTGAAAAGTATCCATTAGATTTGGCAATTAGGGCATTATTTGTCACCTTAGTGAGTGTAGTTTCAGTAATATGGTGAGGGCAGAAACCCGATTGCAGGGGGTCAAGAAGAGACTAGGAGGTGAGGAAGTGTAGGTATAGTGAAAAAATGGATGATCCTTTAAAGAAGTTTGGACTTAAAGGAAAGAAGAAAGGGCAATAGTTAGAGGGATTTTGAGGTTTAGAGAGGGCTACATTTGTTTTAAGAAAGAAGAGACTTGATCATTTAAGCAGAATGAGAGGAGAGGGGAGAGGTTTAGAGAGTTTTTTTTTTTAAGTCTAAAGCAGAACTCCTGATTTCCCTTCCAAACTTGCTTCTCCCCCAAGACTTTCCAATCTTAGTAAATGGCATTACTGTCGCTTAGTTGCTCAACCCCCAAACCTGGATATGACCCTTGAGTCCTCCCTTTCTCTCATTCCATTTTCTGAGCAAGTGGGACAGTTCAGAGAGCACCGAATTTCTTTTCTTTCTTTTTTTTCAGTAATTTTTTAGTAATTTTATTTTTAAGTAATTTCTACACCCAACCAGGGGCTCTAGCTTACAACCTTGAGATCAAGAGTCATATGCTCTGCTGACTGAGTCAACCAAGTGCCCCAAGAGAGGACCTCAGTTTTTAAATACCCTAACAATTTCACCTTGCCTACAGAAACCCTGCCAAAGGAGGATGTAGGAACCACGCAGGTCAGGGTCAGAAAGAGGGTGGGCTTGCTTTTTATTTCCTGACCATGTTCAAGGATAATAGTCCATTTTGAGAACAGGGTAAATGCCAGCCTGAACTAGCTAACAGAACTTCTTTTGATTGTTAAGAACAATACATTGGCTTCAGTGCTGTATTTAGAAATAATGATGAGAAGCATTAGCAAAAATGGCACAAACTGGTGATGTAGCTCCTTTTCATAATAGGTATTAATTCTGCTCTTCCTTCCAGTTCTCTGGTAAGGAAGAGAGGATTAGGACCCTGTCTGATAATAATGAAAGGGAAGAACATGGCGGGGAGGGGTGGGGGGACTGTGAAGGAAATGAGCCTTTGTTTGAAAATATACCACGTGTGCCTTCAAACTCACTAGACTTGAATCTTTAACAGCAAGCATTCTGTCTCTACCTTCAACATCTGGCACATAGTGTAGGTGCTCAATAAATGTTTGAATCTAAACCATTAAATTACCTCACTTAATCCCTGCAGTAATTTAGGAGGTCAATAATTTTATTTACACTGTACAGAGTAGGATACAAAGGCTTATGGAATTTCGTAGCTTGCCCAAGTTCAGGCTCACGGGCATGCACACGCGAAAAATCTCGGCAGTGCAGTGCATATGCTTCACTCTAGAGGTGGATCAGTGGCTTGGGGTAAGGAGCGAGGCTGTGGCATAGAGGGTGGCTCTTTCTCTTCCCTGATCCGCTTTACAGCAGGGTTTTACAGCCTTGCAACTTGCTGTTTGCAGCTAATTCTTTGTAGTCGGGGTGCTGTCCTGTGCTTTGGAAGATGTTTACCGGTACCTCTGGCCTCTCCCCACTAGGTGTCAGTAGCACACCCTTCCCACCCGACTATGTTGTGAAAACCAAAAATGTCTCCAGACGTTGCCAGGGGTTAAAACCACCCCTAGTTGAGAACCAGTGCCTTAGAGGCTCACAGAACAGGGCCAGTGCTGCCCAGGAGCCTCTATATACTGAAAGAGGGACTCTTACCCAGCCTTTTCTCCCTACAAAGTCAGTCAGAGGGAATTCGATGTGAGCACTAGTTGACCTCGACCAATTCTAAATCCTAGCATTTTTCCTGTGCCCTTTACACTCCTCCCTTTCGGACATAGATTTCTGTTTGTCCCTTCCTTGGGATACCCCACCTCCATCCCTGCCCCAGCTCTTTCTCCCATATAAGGCCAGAGTTGTGTTTTGTATGAGAAGAGCACCCCATGAGCACTAGACTAGCAGTCACTCAGAGTGTGTTTGAATATTCTGGTGTAATCCAGGCCCTTTCTGCTACCAAACTTTTCTCTAAGCCCGGAGGCTGTTTGGCTCTCTCCCTCATGGTCTCCTTTGTCATACGGAGATGCCAGTCATATTTGTGAGATTCCATCCATTGTTAGGAAAAAAGTGGTGGAGTCAGATCTATCTGAATCCAAGGCCCAGCCTCTTTCCTTTACCCCAGTGTTTTTCAAACTTTAGCATGGATCAGAATCTTTTGGAGGTCAGGTTGCCAGATTTAGGAAAAAATAAAACAAAAAACAAACCAACACAATGCCCAGTTAAATTTGAAGTTGAATATAAGTACGTCCCAAATATTGCAAATATTTATACTAAAAAGTTATTGGTTGCTTATCTGAAATTCAGCTTTAACTGGACTATCTTGTATTTTATCTGGCAACCTTGCCTAGAGGGCTTATTAAAACACAGATTGCTGGGCCCTACCCCCCAGAGATTCTGATTTCAGCAGCTGTAGATGGGGCCTGAGAATTTGCATATGCTGGTAGAGGGAAGATGCTTTGGAGACCCCTTGGCAAATAGGTTAAGTGGTGCAAGTTAAGAGCGTTGCCTCTGTGAAGCTTTCCCCCACACCATCAGAGCAGAAGAGAAGAAAATAGCTAAAATGTAAAGCAGAGTTCTACTTTTTTTTTTAAGTACTGAACCACCTGATCAGAAATCTATGTGTGAGAGGGTATATGAATTTGTATTGGTAACAATAACCCTGTAACTATTCAGAACTATGGATTTTAAGCAATAATACAAAAGCAGTCTAAAATTCAGTTTAGGTAACTCTTCTTCTTACCATTTATCAAAGCCTAGTGTTAGTCCTTGCTTCATTTTGATTAAGTTGATGAGAATGACTCATTTTATAAAATGGTTCTTGACAACTGTGCTATTATCACAGTTCTTTCAAACATTTTTTTCCTGAAGTTTATTTATTTATTTTGAGAAAGAAAGAGAGAAAGAGGGAGAACACGAACAGGGGAGGGGCAGAGAAAGAGGGAGAGAGAATCCCAAGCAGCCTCCAGCCATCAGCACAGAGCCAGCCCAATGTGGGACTTGAACTCATGAACCATGAGGTTATGACCTGAGCTGAAATCAAGAGCAAGAGTCGGACACTTAGCCGACTGAGCCACCCAGGCGCCCCCAAATGTTTTTTCTGTAATCACTGTTTTTACTAATTACAAAAGTAATACATGCTCATTAAATTTTAAACAACCTAAAAAGTTGCAAGTTTGAAAGAAGAGTTCTCTATAATCCAATTCCCAAGAGATCAACCCTGTTAGCAGTTTGCTATAACATTTGTAGAGGCCCTTTTCACAGTGCTAAATATGTATAGTTTTATTTCTTTTTTAACAAAAATGGAATCATTGTGACCTCATAGATTTCAACATTTGACATTTCGTACTCATCTTAGACATTTCCTGCCCCAGAACTAGAATCAGCCACTTTTCAGAAAAGCCCTGGTTTATTTTAAGTGAGACATGGTATTTCAAGGCCACAATCTGGATGCTAGCAGTGCTCAAAGCTACAGGGCTGACCCTTGTTTCCAAGCCTTTTAAGACAAATGCCTCCTGAGTTCACTAAGACACTTCAATTCAAATTCAGACCTACAGGGTTTTCCTTAACTTTCATCTTATATCTGAATCTCCTTTCTTTCATGAAAGAAAAGAAGATCTTCCCAAAGATATAGGGGAGAATAGAATTAGAATATCCCATAATTACTCCTTCGCTTTATCCCACTAACATACATAACTGTCCCAGAATAATAGTATTAATAATAGCACCACCAATGTGATTATAAAAACTATTTTATTTTTTTAATAAATTTTTTCATGTTTATTTATTTATTTTGAGAGAGAGACAGCATGAGCGGAGGAGGGACAGAGAAAGACATCCATTCCAAAGCAGGCTTCAGGCTCTGAGCTGTCAGCACAGAGTCTGACTCAGGGCTGAAACCCACGAACTGTGAGATCATGACCAGAGCTGGTCAGAGTTCATGACCTGAGCCACAGTTGGACACTCAACCGACTGAGCCACCCAAGCACGCCTACGAAAACTATTTTTAAATGTCTTTTGGGGCGCCTGGGTGGTTCAGTTGGTTGAGTGTCCGACTTTGGCTCAGGTCATGATCTCACAGCTCTCATGGGTTTGAGCCCCACATCGGGCTCTGTGCTGACAGCTCAGAGCCTGGAGCCTGCTTCGGATTCTGTGTCCCCCCTCTCTCTGCTCTTCCCCTGCTTGCACTCTGTCTCTTTCTCTCTGTCAAAAATACATAAACGTTAAAAAAATTTTAAGTGTTTTTTGCATATTCTCTCTCCATTTTCCCCCTTTTGTGTCAATTACATACTATACTATTAATTAGAACTTTCACTGAATATTAGTTCTACCTGTGTGTTGTATTTATTTTAGTGCTCACTACAAGTACCTATGTCAATGTCTTTCTAGTTATTTTGGTTTTCTGAAGTTTATGCTCTAGTACATACCTCAGGAAGGGTTCAAGAGAACAGTCTTTCCTGAGTGTTTGCACGTTGATATTAGTTTGTAGCCTCTATTTTAGAGAGTCAGTGTATTAGTTTGCTAGGGCTGTCATAACAAAATACCACAGACTGGGTGAATTAAACAACAGAAATTCATTTTCTCAGTTCTGGAGACTAGAAGTCCAAAATCAAAGTGTTGGCAGGTTTGATCTGTTCTGAGGCCTCTCTCCTTGACTTGCGGATGGCTACCTGCACATGGTCTTTTCTGTGTGCCTGCATATCCCTGGTATCTCTCTGTGTGTCCCATTTTCCTCTTATATGGACACCTGTCATATTGGATTACAACCCACCTTAATGGCCTCATTTTAACTTCATTACCCTTTAAAGGCCCTGTCCCCAAGTATGGTCACATTCTGAGATACTGGGAGATAGGGCTTCAACACATGAATTTTGAAGGGACACAGTTCAACCCATATCAGTCAGTTTGGCTGGATATAAAATCTTTGGTTCACATATTCTTTCTTTGTGTATCTTGAATACATAACTTTATTTTCTTCTGGCGTAAACCAGTGCTGTCAATATACCTGATGACTGGCTGGTTTTCTCTTTTTTGTTTAAATTTTGATAGAGTGCACAAGTAGGGAAGGGGCAGAGAGAGAGAGAGAGAGAGAGAGAGAGAGAGCATCCCAAACAGGCTCCACACTGTCAGCATGGAGCCCTATGTGGGGCTCAGACTCACAAACCTTGAGATCATAACCCGAGCCGAATTCAAGAGTATACCGACTTAGGCACCCATTCGCCCCTGGCTGATTTTCTTACCCTTATTTTTTTTGTTTTGTTTTGTTGCCTGGATCTGTAAGATTTTTTTCTTTAAAGTGCAGTAATTTTCCTATGATATGGTCATTTTTTTTAAATTTTTTAATATTTTATTTATTTTTGTAAAATTTCTTTTAACATTTATTTATTTTTGAGAGACAGAGAGACACAGAGCACAAGTGGGGGAGGGACAGAGAGATAGAAGGAGACACAGAATCTGAAGTAGGCTTCAGGTTCTGAGCTGTCAGCACAGAGCCTGATGCGGGGCTCGAACTCACAGACCTCGAGATCATGACCTGAGCTGAAGTTGGATGCTTAACCGACTGAGCCACCCAGGCGCCCCGTGAATATTTTATTTTTAAGTAATTTATTTTTAAGTAATTTCGATACCCAACATAGGGCTCAAATTTATATCCCCAAGATCAAGTTCTACCAACTGAACCAGCCAGCACCCCAAGAACACTTTTGTATAGTCTTTATTATTCATTATGTTCTCCTGATTTGATTTTCTTCTATGTATGTTGGATTTTCTTTAACTATCTTCTAAATTTATCACTTTTCCTCAAATCCTTTTTACATCTTTCTTTTTTTCTTTCTGGTTTAAAAAGTTTTCTCTTTTCTTTTTCTGCTTCTCTTGGGGCACTGTGTGTCGAGTTTATTTGCTCTTGTGTTCCTCTGGTTTAAAATCCACTTCTGATATATTCTCTTATTTCCAACTCTTTCCTTAGTTCTATTGCCTAACTTTTGAGTTTTTCTAATTTTGATTCATGTTGTTCTTTTATATCTTGCATCTTTTCCTTAATGTCTTTTTAGTTGTTTTAAAATAGTAGTTTCCATGATGGGTATTGAGGAGGGCACCTTTTAGGATGAGCACTGGGTGTTGTATGGAAACCAATTTGACAATAAACTTCATATATTGAAAAAAAATAGTAGTTTCCATGTTTTGTAGTGTAATATTTCTGCCATGCTTTCATTGTCAAGGGGTGTCATTATCCTTACTCCCCTTTTTATTATAAATATAACCTTTATCTTTTTCTGTCACTAATTTTTACGGAAAAAAAATTTAATTTTAGGAGGGCGAATTTATTTATTTATTTACTTTTTTTTCATATATGAAATTTATTGCCAAATTGGTTTCCATACAACACCCAGTGCTCATCCCAAAAGGTGCCCTCCTCAATACCCATCACCTACCCTCCCCTAGGAGGGCGAATTTAAAGTAGATTCTTTAACTTCATGGCTTTCGAGCTCCCTCTTCTGTTGCTTTTGTGTAATATCTTAAAAAATGATATCCTGGTGCTACTCCCCTCCCCTACTTTCATGAGGCCTTTTCTTGCTGCACTTACCAGTTTACATTCTATTCCCAGCAGCCTCTCCTCAATGTGGAGCTTTGTTCTGGAATGGAGCATTAGCTGGTTAATGTTGAGAGTTCATGGGACTCACACTGCTCCAGGGCCAGATTATTCTGGCCTCTTTAGGTTTTACTACTGCCCTGCTTTTGGAATATGCAAAAACTTCTCCCACTTTCAACTGCTGTCCTCAAATTGGCTCTCTAAACTTTCCATCAAATGGGGCACCTGGGTGGCTCAGTCGGTTAAGCATCCAACTTCAGCTCAGGTCATGATCTCACAGTTTGTGAGTTTGAGCCCTGTGTGTTGGGCTCTGTGCTGACAGCTCAGAGCCTGGAGCCTGCTTCAGAGTCTGTGTGTGTGTCTCTCTCTCTCTGCCCTTCCCGCATTCACGTTCTGTCTTTCTGTATCAAAAATAAAAACATTAAAAAAATTTAACTTTCCAACAAGTAACTTTGGTTATTGGGGGTTTCTCTGGCATGCCAAATGCCTACTGCTTCCTTCTGTACAATTGCTGATTCCATACATGTCTTGTAGCTGTGGTAATTTGTCCCCCTGCCTCATATTTTAGGGTTCATGAAGATATCTTGTTACCTAGTTTTGTTGCAGATACAAACTACTGGTTTTTAGTTTTGCTATCCTATTTTCTCTGTTATTACAGGACTTGGGGGAATTAAAAAGCTATGTCACCTTACCACCTTTCAAGAATCATCCTGTCCGTTGAGTTTTAGCAGCAGTTATTATATTTCTCATATTTATAAGTTTTTAAAGCAATTTAACCAACTTTTTGAAGTACTATTTACATATACAAAAATGTACCTATTTTAAACATACAGTTTGATGAGTTTTGACAAGGAAATACACCTGGGTGGCCACCACCAACATCAATAGAGAACATTTCTATTATTCCAGAAAGTTCCCTTGTGCCCTTTCCCAGTCTCCCCACCACCCCTACCGCTGTGGCACCAGGCAACCCATTCATCTGCTTCCTGTTACTATAGATTTGCTTTTTGTAGAATGTCATATGAATGGAATCAAACAATATATACTTTTTGTGTCTGAATTCTTTTGTTTAGCATGTTTTTCAGATTCATTCATATTATTGCCTGTATCAATAGTCCCTTAAATTTTTTTTTTAATGTTTATATATTTCTGAGAGAGAGAAAGAGCACGAGCAGGGGAGGGGCAGAGAGAGAGAGGGAGACAAAGAATCCCAAGCAGGCTCCAGGCTCTGAGCTGTCAGCACAGAGCCCACCAGGGGGCTTGAACACACAAATCGCAAGATCATGACCTGAGCCAAAGTTGGACACTTAACTGAGTCACCCAGGCGCCCCTCAATAGCCCCTTTTTAAAGCTGAGTATATTCCTTTGCGTGGATTATGCCCCCATTTATTCATTTATTCTCCTGTTGATGGGCATTTTGATCATTTTAAATGTTTGATTATGAATAAAGCCACTATGAATATTCTTTAATGTGTTTTCTGATAGATACATGCACTAATTTTTGTTGAATGTCTACCCAAAAGTGGAATTGCTGAGTCATAGAGTAGATGCATGTTTAGCTTTATTAGATATTGCCAAATAGTTTTCCAAAGTGGTTGTACCAATTACATTGCCATTAGTAATTATCAGAGTTCAGATTGCTCCACATCTTTGTCAAAAGTTGGTATTAAAAAATGTTTTTAATGTTTATTTATTCTTGAGACAGAGAGAGAGAGAGAGAGCATGAGCAGGGGAGGGGCAGAGAGAGGGAGACACAGCTAGGTGCCCCTAAAATTTTTTTTAAGTTTATTTATTTTGAGAGCAAGCATGAGAGCAAGCATGAGAGGGGCATTATTCTGTGAGGGGCAGAGAGAGAGGGAGAGAGAGAGAATCCCAAGCAGGCTCCACACTGTCAGCCCAGAGCCCCATGGGGGCTTGAGCTCACAATGAGATTATGACCTGAACCAAAATCAAGAGTCGGATGCTTAACTGACTGAGCCACCCAGGCGCCCCCAAAATTGGTATTTTCAATATTTTTTAAGTTTTTTTAAAATTTTAATTCCAGTATAGTTAACATACAGTGTCATATTAGTTTCAGGTGTACAAATATAGTGATTCAACATCAACATACTTTTTAAATAACCTTTCTCACAAAAGTAAAGTAAAATAACCTTTCTGGTGAGAGAGAAGTGTGTTTTACTAATTTTTGACAGCTGCTCATTTTCCTTAGAACATTATACATGATCATTTTTTTTTTGAGTCCTAATGTTCCAAAAAGGAGTTTTATTTTTTAAAAATATATGAAATTTATTGTCAAATTGGTTTCCATACAACACCCAGTGCTCATCCCAAAAGATGCCCTCTTCAATACCCATCACCTACCCTCCCCTCCCTCCCACCCTCCATCAGCCCTCAGTTTGTTCTCAGTTTTTAAAAGTCTCTTATGCTTTGGCTCTCTCCCACTCTAACCTCTTTTTTTTTCCTTCCCCTCCCCCATGGGTTTCTGTTAAGTTTCTCAGGATCCACCTAAGAGTGAAAACATATGGTATCTGTCTTTCTCTGTATGGCTTATTTCACTTAGCATAACACTCTCCAGTTCCATCCATGTTGCTACAAAGGGCCATATTTCATTCTTTCTCATTGCCATGTAGTACTCCATTGTGTATATAAACCACAATTTCTTGGGGCACCTGGGTGGCTCAGTCGGTTGAGCGGCCGACTTCAGCTCAGGTCATGATCTCACGGTCCGTGAGTTCGAGCCCCACGTCCGGCTCTGTGCTGACAACTCAGACCCTAGAGCCTGTTCCAGATTCTGTGTCTCCCTCTCTCTGACCCTCCCCCGTTCATGCTCTGTCTCTCTCTGTGTCAAAAATAAATAAACATTAAAAAAAAATTAAACCACAATTTCTTTATCCATTCATCAGTTGATGGACATTTAGGCTCTTTCCATAATTTGGCTATTGTTGAGAGTGCTGCTATAAACATTGGGGTACAAGTGCCCCTATGCATCAGTACTCCTGTATCATGATCATTTTTTTTTTTGAGGCCACAGGTGAAAGGGCATTCTTTCAGAAAGGGTTTGTGTTTGCTTCTGCTAGGCACTTACAGACAATGGTCTGGGACCATGTAAACTAAATGAAGTTTTTTGAACCACGAGCTCATATGTATTTGAGCTGTAAACTTCTGCAAGGGCCATCTTATTATTCAATTTCTCAAGTACCTGATTCTCTCTTCTGCTCTGTTCAGAGCAAAAGCAACCTTTCCTTCAGTCCCCTGGAACTGCGGAAGTGTGGTTTGGTGAGGTTACTTTCTAGTTTGCCCTTACTTAAGGTTGCAGTCCTTTCAAGATCGAGCTAAAACCAAAGGGTACAGAAAGAGGGCCTTTTAAAAAGACTCCCTACGTTGCATGGACCTAGGAGTCCATGAATATTTTAGCTGAAGTTTACCAGGTTTGTCCAGGGCAAAGGCAGCTTCAGTGTACCATATCTTTATGGATTCTCTTTTATTTTATCTCAATAATGCCTTACTTACCAGTTCTTTGATGCTTTGAATAAGGTGCTCTGTGTTTCATCCAGTCTCTTAAGTCTCTTAAGTGTTTTTTTGTGGGAGAGGTGGTTCAGATACCTAGCCTACCATATAGCCAGGAATGGAAATCTTGCCTCATATTTCTGTAACTCTTTTCTTGTATAGTTTGTTGTTGTTGTTGGAGTTTCTAATTGCTTTTTATATTTTCTTTTTGAGGAAAGAGATATGATTCCTTCATATCATTAGCATTTTCTAGCTTTTTAATCTATCACTTGGAATAGTCTTCTTGAAGACATTCTTTTTGTAGCACCCTAAATTCTTATTCTAACTTGGAATGATTGCTTTCCAGGCCTACTTCACAGTTGTTATCTTGGAGTTTTTTGGTCACTGGATTTATGAGTTAAGTCTACTATTTCTTGTCTTTTTCTTTTTGGGATTTACCCTAGTTTTATTGGAATACATCTTCAAGTAACATACAAAGAAAGGGTATATATGGAGATATTCTTTTGAGTCCTTACATCTCTGAAAATATCTTTTTGTATCCCTACTTGACTGGTGATTTGGCTAGATTTTAATTTCCAGGTTCAGAATTGTAAAGTGTTATTCTAGCATTTAGTGTTGCTAATGAGAAATCTGATTTTGGGGTGCCTGGCTGGCTCAGTCAGTGGAGAATGCAACTCTTGATTTCAGAGTTGTGAGTTCAAGCCCCACGTTAAGAGTAGGGTTTATTAAAAAAAAAAAAAGAAATCTTGGGGTGCCTAGGTGTCTCAGTCGGTTAAGTGTCCAACTCTAGATTTCGGTTCAGGTCATGATCTTGCAGTTCATGAGTTTGAGCCTCATACCCAGCTCCACACTGCCAGTGTGGAGCCTGCTTGGGATTCTCTCTCTCTCTCTCTCTCTCTCTCTCCCTCTGCCCCTCCCCAGCTTACTGTCTCTCTACCTTTCAAAGTAAATAAATAAAATTTTAAAAAAAGATTTTTTTTTTATGGGTAACCTATCTTTTTTCTGGGAGCACTTAACAGTTTTCTCTTTTTCTAATATTGCAAAACAGTATAGTGTCTATATTGTTATATTGGGTCTTTTCTCCCCTTTGGTCTTAGTAGGCCCTTAAAATCTTCTCTTTGCATTATCTGTTTCCTCTAGGATTAATTCTGCTTGTTTATCTTAGCCTTTATTTTCATAATGCTGTTTTTGTTTTTTTTTTTAAGTTCTTTTTTTTTCATAATCTTTACATCTAGTGTGGAGCTCGAACTCACAACCCCAAGATCAAGATTTGCATACTCTTCTGACTGAAACAGCCAGGCACCCTTTCAATGCTGTCTTTTCACATTTCTTTTTTTTTTTAATTAAATTGTTTTTTTAGTTTTTAATGTTTATTTTTTAGAGAGAGAGAAAGAGAGCATGAGTGGGAGAGGGCAGAGACAGAGGGGCAGAGAATCTGAAGTGGGCTCTATGCTGACAGCAGAGAGCCCACTGTGGGGCTCAAACTAATGAACTGTGAGATCATGACCTGAGCCAGAGTTGGATGCTTAAACGACTGAGCCATGCAGGTGCCCCTCTTCACATTTCTTATGGTGTTTTTATAAATGAAAGAATAGGTAATTGATATAGGTTCCGCTATTTCATGTATGTAGATCCACTTTCTCACTAGATTCCTCCTCTGAATAGGGGATTGGACTACATACATCAGTGTAACTGGTCAGGGCTTATGACTAGCAGCCTTCTCTTTAGACTTGGATTTGGAAGCTGCCTTTAGGCTAGGGTCCCCAAATTCCAGATTGAGAAGAATTTTTACTTGGGGCACCTGGCTGACTCAGTTGGTAGAGCATACAACTCTTGATCATGAGGTTGTGTTTGAGCCCTATGTTGGGTGTAGAATTTAGTTAAAAAATCGATAATTATTTTTTAACAAAAATAAGAGTTTTAAAACTTGCTCTGGGGCACCAATACCTATACTACCCTTCACTTTTCTCCAGGTGTTTACTCTGTTTCTACTGAGTTTCTTTTTCTTTCTCTCTTGCTTTCTTTCTTTCCTTTCTTTTCTTTTTCTTCTCGTCCCTTTTCTTTTCTTTCTTTTTTTAATTTTTTTAATGTTTGTTTATTTTTGAGAGAGAGAGAGAGACAGAGCATGAGCAGGGAAGGTGCAGAGAGAGAGAGATGGAGACACAATCTGAAGCAGGCTCCAGGCTCTGGGCTGTCAGCACAGAGCCGGGCACAAGGCTTGAACTATCAGTGAGATCATGACCGGAGCCGAAATCAGACACTCAACCAACTGAGCCACCTAGGTGCCCCTCTTTCCTTCCTTCCTTCCTTCCTCTTTTGTTAATTAGTAAAGATTGGGTTAACTATACTGAGTATGGGTATGATGGGTGGAGGGATCATGGGGAGCCAATGGGGGCATTTGATTCATAGACAGGCTTTCAATTCACTCCCTAGCTTTCAGACTCCCTTATTTTGACCTTGAATACTTGCCAGCTCTGAAATGGGAGCCTTCCTGGGATTCTGCCAGATACATTGGCTTGTTCCATTCTGTTTCATCAGTTGACACATTTCCAATCTTCAGAAATTTGTTAAGCCCATTTTTTTCACTATTAAGGGCTTATTCCTTTATTACCATTTTAATGGGATGTCAAAATGGAGGGAGATAAGCATATATCTTTAGTCGGACATCTTCAATTAGAGCTCTCTTATCTTTATAATGGCTTCATGGTAAACCTTTGTGTGGATGTAATATAGTTTATTAAATGCCCAGTGGGTCGACATTTGGGTTCTTTCCAGTTTTTCACTCTTCAAACAATTCTGCAGTGAATATCTTTTGTATGTACATCTTTGGGCACCTGTGCAAGTATTTCTATAGGATAAACTCATAGAAGTAAAATTGATAGATATTGCCAAATTGCACTTAAAACATTGACCCACTCCATGCTCCAGTTAGCAGTGCATGAGTATCTCCTTCCCCACATCTTCACAACACTATCATTAATCATTTCCATCTTTGCCAATCATGTGAGCAGAAGTCTGCTCTCTCATTGTTTCAATTTGTATTTCTTAAATATGAGTAAGGTTGAGTATTTTTTTCATATGTAATTTCTTCTGTGAATTGCCTGTTGGTGTCCTTTGCCCATATTGTTTCTTTTTCCAATTGATTTGTAGGAGTTTTTATTATGAATCACAATTCTGACTCTGGGTTTATGTCATTTATATGTTTGGAATAAGCAGAGTAAAACAAAAATTAAGGAAACTTTTTTACCACAGGATTTTTTTAGTTTATTTATTTTTAAAGCTTATTTATTTATTTTGAGGAAGAGAGAAAATGCACATGCACACAGGTGCATGGGGGCGGGGGCAGAAAGAGAAGGAGAGAGAGAATCCCAAGCAGGCTCCATGCTGTCAGCACAGAGCTGGATGTGGCTCTCAAACTCATGAACCATGAGATCATGACCTGAGCCGAAACCAAGGGTTGGATGCTTAACCAACTAAGCCAGCCAGGCACCCCTTACCACAGGATTTTTAAAAGCCTTTAATGTGATAATGTCCATTGTGAAGACATGAATTCAGTATACAACATTTCTGAAACTAATCTGGCCACAGAACTATTTTTTCCTGGAGTATCTTTAGGAACTAGTTTTAAGGGACCAGTTTGGGAATTGCTGTCTCATTTAGTAATTAAACTTAATTGAAAGTGAAGACTGTGTCTGTCTTATTCACCTTTGTATATCCAGCCTCCAGTACCTGGCATGTAGTAAACTTTAAATATTTGTTGAATAAATGAGTGAATATATCTGTTAATGGCCCATAAATGAGCTTTTCTTTTTTTTTTTTTTGCATCTACTATATGGTATACTGATAGGTACATTCAAGATGTACCCTTGTTGGGCTTCTGCGTGGCTCAGTTGGTTAAACAGATGACTCTTGATTTCAGCTCAGGTCATGATCTCACAGTTGTGAGATCTAGCCCCATCTATCAGGGCATGGAGCTTGCTTAGGATTCTCTCTCCCTCTTCCTCTGCCCCTCCCCTGCTCTTTCTTTCTCTCTCAAAAAAAAAAAAAAGTACCCTTGTTTCATTCATCACTAAAAAAGAACAAGACACTACCAATTAAATTATAATATAATTGGAATTTATATTTTATAATTATTTAGAGTGTTCTTTAAGACTTATTTTAGAAATGGGGGCTCCTGGGTGGCTCATTCGGTTGAGTGTCCGACTTCGGCTCAGGTCACGATCTCACAGCTTGTGAGTTCAAGCCCTGCTGTCGGGCTCTGTGCTGACAGCTCAGAGCCTGGAGCTTGCTTTGGATTCTGTGTCTCCCTCTCTCTCTGCCCCTAACCCACTCATATTTTGTCTCTGTCTCTCTCAAAAATAAATAAACATTAAAAAAAATGTTTAAAGACTTATTTTATAAATGGATTTTTATCATATATCATTCTTGTGCATACATTACAAGAACACTGAAATGAAATAAATTGGTTAAGGAATTCCTAAAACATCTTCACATTTGGAATTTGACTCTTCTGAATTACTTTTTGGCTCAGGCAACATGTTCTGGATTTTCCACATAATGTTATTCTCCCTGTCATTAAGAACATTGGTGATGTAGTGTTTATGGGGGGAAAAGTGTTCTATTGTTGTCCAGGGTTTTCTTCAAAGTTGCTGACAGCCATTCAGCATTTTTTTTAAAGTAATCTCTATACCCAACGTGGGGCTCGAACTCACAACCCTGATATCAAGAGTGGCATGGTCTCCCAACTGAACCAGCCAGGTGCCATTCTGAAAATTTTGATGCTGGTGTTTTATCTTACCAGAAGGTGTCAGACAATGGCAGCTATATTACAACTGTTGCCTGGCCAACAGCAGTTGTGAGATTCCATTAATTAGAAGATGCATCTCCATTTCCAAAATTTTAAAAACATTAAGAAATGTGTATCTCTGAATTGATGAAATACGCTATTAGATATTATCACTGTGCCCTTCTTGAATTCTGCATTTCTCTTTAGCTCAGTGTATTTTTTCCTCTTTTCCCTCATAGCCCTGCTTTTCTTCCTCTTTTTTGTAATATTTATTTATTTTTGGGAGAGAGAGAGAGAGAGCAGGGAAGGGGCAGAGAAAGATGGAGACAGAATCTCAAGCAGGCTCCAGGCCCTGAGCTGTCAGCACAGAGCCCTACGCAGGGCTCAGAACTCACAAAGCAGGAGATCATGACCTGAACCAGTCGGATGTTCAAACGACTGAGCCACCCAGGCACCTCAGCCTTGCTTTTCAAAAGCATAGTCATATTTACTGTCTTCCTTTCCTTTTTGTTCCCTCCTTAATCCACTGCTTTCTAACCCCCATCATTTCAGTAGTGGGTTGTTTGCAGTCCTTATACAGATCCATTCACCAACCAGTGACTGTGTAGTCTATTTGGAATGATGAGGAGCAAGTCAGAGAATTTCAGAGCTAGAAGCCCTCCTAATTCTGCCCTCTTTCGTATGGCAAACCATCAAATATTTGACTACTGTCTATGGCTCCCTTCTCACCTGCCCATTCTTCGATTCACTTTATTTAAGTTTAAATAGCTCTAGCTTCTCCAGCAAGTCCTCATGTGACAGTGTTTCCAGAAAACTTACCATCTTAATTTCCTTGTCCCAAACTTACACTGCAGCTGGCAGTGGCCTTCCTGAGATGTGGAGCCCTGGGTGCAGTGCATGATGCTGCCAGTGAAGACATAGTGGAGCCACAATGACCGTTACTAGGCAGCTTTTGCTCCCATTCCCCATAGCTGCTTTAAATCTCTCACCTCTCTTCTCAGGTTGCCTGCTCCATCCCCATTCCCTGTGTTTCTTTTTTTAGCATTTATTTATTTTTGAGAGAACTCATGAGCCATGAGATCATGACCTGAGCTGAAGTCCGAAGGACTAACCGACTGAGCCACCCAGGTGCCCCTTTTTTTTTCTTTTTTAAAGTTTATTTTTGAGAGAGAGAGAGAGAGCACAAGCGTGAGCAGGGAAGGGGCAGAGAGAGAGAGAGAGAGAGAGACAGAACTCTAAGCAGGCTCCAGGATGCGAGCTGTCAGCACAGAGCCTGACACGGGGCTCGAACTCAAAACCCTGAGATCATGACCTGGGCTGAAGTCAGCCGCCTAACGAACTGAGCCACCCAGGCACCCCGTTGTTCCCTCTGTTTCTGAAGATGTTCTTGCCTTCCCTTCATAGAGAAAACTGAAGATGAATACCAGCTCCTCTACTTCAAAATTTAGTTATATTTATGCTCAGCATTTCCTGTCTCCCTCCTTCTGTGAAAAGCTAATCGGCTGCCTGTGCTGAGTCCTATATCCTTCCATCTCCCCACAGGGTCCTGGCTAGGTCAGTTATTCTTTTTTTTTTTTCTTTTTGTTTAGAGTACAAGCAAGGGAGAGGGGCTGAGGGAGAGAGGGGGGTGGGTAGAGGGAGAGAGTGGGGTGGGTAGAGGGAGAGGAAGAGAAAGGCAATGAATCTTAAGCAGGTTCCATGCTCAGCATGGAGCCCAACACAGGGCTCCATCCCACAACCCTGGGATCATGACCAGAGCTGAAATCAGAGTCAGGATGCTCAACCTGACTGAGCTACCCAGGCCCCTCCTTCTTTTTCTTATATCTTCAATCTTTCTATCCCCTCTACAGATTCTTGCCCTCAGCTAGTAAACAAGCTTTAGTATGTACTGTCTTTTTTTTTTTAGCATATGTGTGAACTTCCCTCCCCCTCCTTTTTGAGAGACCTGTATGTTCCTCTCCACTTCACCCATTTCACCCAACCCCGCCAACCATCATGGTATATACTATCTTATGATAAAAAAAGTATACTTCATTAATCCTACATCCTAAATTTGCTTTCTTCCTTTTTTCGTAGATAAACTTCATTTAAAATTTTGTATTGTTTCCTTTTTGGTTCAAAATTCAAAAGTTATAAAAGGGGAGCACCTGGCTAGTTCAGTTGGTAGAACTTCTGACTCTTGATCACAGGGTTGAGTTCAAGCCCCACATTGAGCGTGGAGCCTACCTTTAAAAAAAAGTTATAAAGGGCATACCAGGAAAAATTATGTTCCCCTTCCTATTCCAGCTGGTAATCAGGGTTTTCAGTTTCTTGTTTATCCTTTTGCAGCTCATTCCCAATGCCCCAAAGCATCCATTGTATGCAATAAATGAACTTATTACCCATGCTTCTAGAATGGTGTTAGTTTTTTGCAGTTGAGAGAATTGAGAGAATAGTCACACAAATAATTTCCTATGGGGCTTTATTCTGTGAACCTTGGTTGAGAAAAGCTATAGAGATAAATTGTGCATATATAAGCAATTGTGGATATATATGTAATTTTCTTCTTTTACGAAAAAGAACTGGTACAATCTTACGTGCTGCATCTTTATTCACTTAATGTGCATTGGACATCTATCTATCTTCTTTTTTTTCTATCTATAATCTATTAGGGACAGATAGGTAACTATATTTACATGTATCTCCAAACCTAAAGAGATCCCTCATTTATGTTTCTTAATTTTTTTACATGTTTATTTATTTTTGAGAAAGAGAGACAGAGCATGAGCAGGGGAGGGGCAGAGAGAGGGAGACACAGGATCCGAAGCAGCCTCCAGGCTCTGAGCTGGCATCACAGAGACCGACGAAGGGCTCGAACTCAAGAACCCTGAGATCATGACCTGCCGAAGTCAGACGCCTAACCGACTGAGGCACCCAGGCGCCCCAAGAGCTCCCTCATTTAAAAAACTCACCTCTGTCTTGTTATGCCCAGAATTCATGATCCCCAAAGACCACCAGGGAGCCGAGTCCAATGCAAAAGCAAAGAGCCTTTATTCGAGCTAGCTCGAGCTCAATCGCCTACCTGCACCGACGCAGAGGTGAGATGCCAGGGAGAGCGAGTTTCAAAAGCACAAAGGTTTTATTGGGGTCTAGGGGCAGTTGGTGAGGTAATGGCTGTGGCCTCAGCCGATTGGCTGGGGAAGGGTCGGAGTCCTGTTACGCAGATCGCCGGGAGTGTTTTGATCGGGAAGTTTGAATGGGTGAGCGGGAGGTTACTCAAGGGGAGGAGGCGTGCTCAAGGTGAAGGACACAGAACAAGATGGAGTCGGCCAGCGTAGGCCCGCCCTTTCATGTCTTTTCTATTTTTATTTATTTACTTATATGTTTGTTTGTTTAATAGTTTTTAAGTTTATTTACCTTTTATTTTACTAGTTTTTAAATGTTTATTTATTTTTGAGAGAGAGGGAAATAGAGTATGAGCTGCAGAGGAACAGAGAGAGAGAGGGAGACACAGAAGCCAAAGTAGGCTGCAGGCTCTGAACTGTTGTAGCAGGGTTTTCGCACAGAGTCGTGACACTGAGGCTTTTCTTTCCAGGAAGCAACTTTATTCCTACCGGCACAGTTCAGTTGGGTTCCTACCCAAAGAACTGAGCCCCGAATGCCACATGGCTTAGTTTTTTATATATTTTTTACTTCTTTGTCTCCCATATATAGTAACACACAAACATGCAGTCTGATTAAGTGGTCTCATGTTACAAGGTCGTGAGGGATGTTGTCAAGTACTGAATAGCAAGGTTGCCTTGAGGTTTTGTTTTTTTTTTTTTTTTTTTCCTTAGGGAGAGGACCCTATCACACTGTCAGCAGAGAGCCCGACGCGGGGCTCGAACTCAAAGGCTGCAAGATCATGACCTGAGCCATAGTCAGATGCTCAACTGGCTAAGCCATCCAAGCGCCCCTAAGTTTATTTATCTTGAGAGAGGGAGAGAGCACTGGCGGGGCAGATAGAGGGAAAGAGAGAGAGAAAGAGAGAGAGAATTGTGAGCAGGTTTTTGCTGTCAGTGCAGAGCCTGAAATGGGGCTCCAACCCCCAAACCATGAGACCATGACCTAAACCAAAATCCAGAGTCAGACACTTAACTGACAGAGCCACCCAGGTGCCCCTGTCTTTTCTTTTTTTAAAATTTATTTATTTATTTGGAGAGAGAGAGAGAAAGAGTACATGAGCAAGGGAGGGGCAGAAAGAGAGAGAGAATATACCAAACAGGCTCTTTGCTGTCAGCTTGGAGCCTGACATGGGGCTCTATCCCATGAACCGTGAGATCATGACCTGAGCCAAAATCAAGAGTCAGATGCCTAACTGACAGAGCCACCAGACACCCCTAGTATCTTTTTGATCATTGCCATCCTTAGTGGGTATGAAGTGGTATCTTACCGTGGTTTTGATTTGCATTTTCCTGATGGCTATTGACCTCGAGCATCTTTTCATGTTTTGTCCATTTGCATATCTTCACTAGAGAAATGTTTATTCAGATTCTGTGCCCATTTTTAAACTGGGTTATCTTGGGGTGCCTGGGTGGCTCAGTCAGTTAGGCTTCTGACTTTGGCTCAGGTCGTGATCTTGCAATTTGTGAGTTTTAACCCCCGCATTGGGCTTTCTGCTGTCAATTTAGAGTCTGCTTGGAATTCTCTGTCTCCCTCTTTCTTGGTCCCTATCCAGCTTGCACACACATGCACTCTCATCCTCTCTCTCTCTCTTTCAAAAATAAATAAACATTTAAAAAATTAAAAATACATAAATAAATTGGGTTATCTTATTTTTTTATTGTGGCAAAATATATATAACATAAAATTTACCATTTTAACCATTTATAACTGTACATTTCTGTGGCATTAAGTGTATTCATATTGTTATGCAACCATCACCACCATCCATTTACAGAACTTCTTCATCTTCCCCAACTGAAACTATATCAATTAAATACTAACTCTCTCTTCTCTCTCCCCAGTCTCTAGCAACCACCATTCAGTGTTCTGTCTCTATGCATTTGACTATTCTAGAAACCTCATGTAAGTGGGATCTTATAATATTTGTCCTTTTGTGACTAACTTATTTTCCTTAGCATAATAACTTGAAGACTCATCTAGGTTGTAGCATATGTCAACGTGACCTTCCTTTTTAAGGCTGAATAATAGGGTACTTGGCAATCAAAAGAATGAAATCTTATCATTTGCAACAACATGGATAGAACTAGAGTGTACTATGCCAAGCAAAATAAGTCAGAGAAAGATAAATATCATATGATTTAACCCATATGTGGAATTTAAGAAACAAAACAGATAGGGGAAGGGAAGGAAAAATAAGATAAAAAGTGAGAGTGAGGCAAACCATAAGAGACTCTTAAATACAGAGAACAAACTGAGGGTTGCTGGAGGGGTGTTGGGTGGGGGGATGGGCTACATGGGTGATGGGCATTAACGAGGGCACTTGTGGGGTGCCTGGGTGGGTCAGCCGGTTAAACATCCAACTTTGGCTCAGATCATGATCTCATGGTTTGTGAGTTCAAGCTCTGCATCGGGCTCTGTGCTGACGGCTCAGAGCATGGAGCCTGTTTCGGATTCTGGGTCTCCCTCTCTCTGTTCCTCCCCCACTCACACTCTGTCTCTATCTCGAACAAAAATAAACATTAAAAAAATAATAAAATAATTTTTAAAAAAGGAGGACACTTATTGAGATGAGCACTGGGTGTTATATGTAAGTGATGAATCACTAAATTCTCCTGAAACCATTATTACACTATACATTAACTAACTTAGATTAAATAAAATTTTTTAAAAGGCTGAATAACATAAGTGCCTGGGTGTCTCAGTTGGTTAGGCATCCAACTCTGATCCGGCTCAGGTCATGATCTTGGGGTTTGTGAGACTGAGCCCTGCATTGGGATCTGCGCTAACAGCATGGAGCCTGCTTGGGATTCTCTCTCTCTCTCTCTCTCTCTCTCTCTCTCTCTCTTTTCTCCCCCCCAACCCCTCCCCCACTTGCACTCATGTGTTCTCTCTCTCTCTCAAAATAAATAAATAAACTGAAAAAAAGGCTGAATAATATTCCATTGTATGTATATACCACATTTTGTTTATTCATTCGTTTTTAATTTTTTTTAATGTTTATTTTTGAGAGAGACAGCATGCAAGCAGGGGAGGGGCAGAGAGAGAGGGAGACAAAGAATCCGAAGTAGGCTCTGAGCTCCGAGCTGTTAGCACAGAGCCCGATGCGGGGCTTGAACTCAGGAACTGTGAAATCATAACCTGAGCCAAAGTCAGGCGCTTAACTGAGTGAGCCACCCAGGTGCCCCTCTCTGTTCATTTGTGTATTTGTTGTTTTTTTTTTAATTTTTTTAAACATTTATTCATTGTTGAGAGACAGAGAAAGAGTGTGAGCAAGGGAGGGGCAGAGAGAAAGAGAGACACAGAATCTGAAGCAGGCTCCAGGCTCTGAGCTGTCAGCACAGAACCCCATGCAGGGCTCAAACCCACAAACCTGTGAGATCATGGCCTGAGCCAAAATCAGATGCTTAACCAACTGAGCCACCCAGGTGCCCCTGTTTTTGTTTTTGTTTATAATAGTCATCCTAGTGGATATGAAGGTGTTATCTTGTTATTATTAGATTGTAAGAATTCTTTTTTTAAGTTTATTTATTTATTTTGAGAGAAAGAACCAGAAAAGGAGGGGCAGAGAGAGAGGGAGACAGAGGATCTGAAGCAGGGGCCCTGTCCTGACAGCAGACAGCATGATTTGGGGCTCAAACTCACAAACCGTATATTCATGACCTGAGTTGAATCGCATGCTTAACTAACTGACTGAGCCACCCAGATGCCCAGAAAGAATTCTTTATATATTCTAGATACAAGCCTTTTATCAGATAAATGATTTGCAAATATTTTCTCCTGTTCTATAGGTTGTCTTTTCACTTTCTCGATGGTATCATTTGAGGAACAAAAGTTAATTTTGATGAAAATTGATTCATCTATTTTTAATTCTTTTGCTAGTGTTTTGTTGTCATATCTAGGGCTCCATTGCCAAATCCAAGGTCAGGAAAATTTATACCTGTTTTCTTATAAGAATTTCATATTTTCTTTATTTTTTAATGATTTTTAAACATTCAATGTAGGGCTTGAACTCACAACCCCAAGATCAAGAGTTGCATGTTGTACTGACTGGGCAAGCCAGGCACCCTAAGAATTTTATATTTTTCAGCTCTTTGATCAATTTTGAGTTAATTTTTTTTTTAAATTTTTTTTTCAATGTTTTTTATTTATTTTGGGGACAGAGAGAGACAAAGCATGAACGGGGGAGGGGCAGAGAGAGAGGGAGACACAGAATCGGAAACAGGCTCCAGGCTCCGAGCCATCAGCCCAGAGCCCGACGCGGGGCTCGAACTCACGGACCGCGAGATCGTGACCTGGCTGAAGTCAGACGCTTAACCGACTGCGCCACCCAGGCGCCCCTTGAGTTAATTTTTTTAAGTAGGCTCCATGTCCAATGTGGGGCTTGAACTCACGACCCCAAGATAAGAGTGGAATGCTCCACCTACTGAGCTATCATGATGCCCCAATTTTGAGTTAATTTCTTAAAAATTAAAAAAAATAAGTTTTTAAAAAATTTTTAATATTTATTTGTTTTTCAGAGAGAGAGCATGAGTGGGAGAGGGTCAGAGAGAGAGGGAGACACAGAATCCAAAGCAGGCCCCAAGCTCTGAGCTATCAGCACAGAGCCTAACACGGGCTTGAACTCCCAGACCGTGAGATCATGACCTGAGCCGAAGTCGGACACTTAACCGACTAAACCACCCAGGCGCCCCTTTTTTCTTCCTTTTCAAGATTGTTTTGACTATTCTGGGTCCCTTGAACCTCCATATGAATTTTAGAATCAGCTTGTCAGTTTCTGCAAAGAAGACAGCTAGAATTTTAAGGGTTGCCTTATGTCTACAGATCCATTTGGAAAATATCGCCATCCTAACAATACCAGGGCTTCTGAATCAAAAACATGGGATAGCTTTCCATTTTTTAAAGTCTTTAATTTCTTTCAACAATATTTTAAAAAAGATTTCTAATGTCTTATTTTATTTTTGAGAGAGAGACAGAGTGCATGCAGGGAAGGGGCAGAGAGAGAGGGAGACACAGAATCTGAAGCAGGCTCCGAGCTGTCAGCATGGAGCCCGATGTGGGTCTCAAACTCATGAACCAGGAGATCATGACCTGAGCTGAAGTCGGAAGCTTAACTGACTGAGCCACCCAGGTGCCCCTGCTCTTCTTTGATAAACCTATTACTAAATATTTTTTTGATGTGTTTGTAAATAGAATTTTTAAATTTCATTTTTGAGGACGCTTGGGTGGCTCAGTCGGTTAAGCGTTCAACTTCAGTTCCAATCATGATCCCATGGTTTGTGGATTCAAGCCCCACATCAGATCCTCTTCAGATCCTCTGTCCCCCTCTCTATGCCCCTCCCCCATCAAAAATAAATAGACATTAAAACAATAAATTTCATTCTTGGTTTATTGTTTATAGAAATACGATTGATTTTGGTATATTGATTTTGTACCCTGCAACTTAGCTTATTAGTTATTAGAACTTACCTATTCTGTTGGTTTTTAAAGTTAATATATTTTGAGAGAGAGAGAGCACAAGCAGGGGAGGGGCATAGGGAGAGAGAGAGAATCCCAAGTAGGCTCCACACTGTCAGTGGAGAGCCCCACGCAGGGCTCGAACTCACAAACTGAGAGATCGTGACCTGAGCCGAAACCAAGAGTTGGATACTTAACCGACTGAGCCACCCTAGTGTCCCTACTTCTTCTTGTCCAATACAGATGCATCTTATTTGTTTCTCTTGCCTAATTGTTCTACCTCAAGCTTCCAATGTTGCATAGGAGTGGTAAAAGTAGACATCCTTGTCTTGGACTGCCTCTCCTCCTATGCTGAATCTCTGAACCTCTACTCTGGAGATCTGAACAGGGACAGTAAGTAGCCTCTTGGAGTAATGCCACTGTTTTATGACCAGGGCACTGGAAAGGGCTGGTAACTGGCTTCTGGTCTTCTTGGCTTGCCAGTGTGAAACCTCTGCCCTACATGCTAGCTGGGATGGCCTTCAAGGCTGCAGTATTTTTGCCTTACTGGTACCTGGGAAGAGCCTCCAATCTATGATTGGGATCTGGGTGGAGGAAGGGAGCCCCCCCATCTCATGGCCTCAATTGCTGGGAATTTGGCCTCGGCCACTTGATCTAGGAATGGTTGGGAAATATTGGAGGCCTGCCCCTCCTGGGAAGATACCATAATCCTTGACTGGAACCTGAGAGGAGAGGACATCCTGTTTTTTTGGCCACATCTGCCCAGAGTGGCTCTTCAGTCATGCTGAACTAAGGTCAGGGAGGAGGTTGTGGGTCATTGCTCAAATGTCACAGACTCTTCCTCTTCTTAATAAGATTTTGATTTTCTTGAATAATTTTTTTTCATTTGCTCTATGCCCTTAGGACAATTTCCAGAGAGTTTAAATGGTTGTTTGCATGTTTAGGAAAATAATTTTTGCCACTTATGGGTGTTTCATTTGGGAGTGGGTATGCAGAATTTCCCACATTGCCATTTGGAAGTGGAATCTCCTCCATTTTAAAAATAACTACAGGGGCGCCTGGGTGGCTCAGTCGGTTAAGCGGCCGACTTTAGCTCAGGTCATGATCTCGCGGTCTGTGAGTTCGAGCCCCGCGTCAGGCTCTGTGCTGACAGCTCAGAGCCTGGAGCCTGTTTCAGATTCTGTGTCTCCCTCTCTCTCTGACCCTCCCCCGTTCATGCTCTGTCTCTGTCTCAAAAATAAATAAATGTTTAAAAAAAAATAACTACAGTTGGGACACCTGGGTGGCTCGGTCCGTTGAGCATCCAACTTTTGAATTTGGATCAGGTCATGATCTCACAGTTCATGGAATCGAGCCCAGTGTTGAGCTCAGCTCTGACAGCATAGGGCCTGCTTGGAATTCTTTCTCTCATCTCTCTCTCTGCCCCTCCCCTCGGCTTGTGTGTGTTCTCTCTCAAAATAAACATTATGAAAACTACCTACTGCTGACCCTTGAACAACATGGGTTTGAACTGCATGGGTCTACTTATATGTGGATTTGGGGGGATACAGTACAGTAATGTAAATGTATTTTCTCTTCTTATGATTTTCCTTTTTTTAAATTTATTTTTGCCAGAGAGACAGAGTGTGAGCAGGGCAGGGGTAGAGAGAGAGGGAGACACAGAATCTGAAGCAGGCTCTAGGCTCTGAGCTGTCAGAACAGAGCCCAACACAGGGCTCGAACTCATGAACCGCGAGATCATGACCCAAGCCGAAGTTGGACATTTAACAGACTGTGCCACCCAGGTGACCCTTCCTTATGATTTTCTTAACATTTTCTTTTCTCTAGCTTACTTTATTGTTAGAATACAGTATATAACACATACAGCATGTGTTAATTGACTATTTGTGTTATCCATAAGGCTTCCAGCCAACAGTAGGCTTTTAGTTAAGTTTTGGGGGAGTCAAAAGTTATATGCAGATTTAAAAAATTTTTTTAATGTTTATTTTTGAGAGAGAGAGAGAGAGAGAGACAGTGCAAGTGGGGGAGGGGCAGAGAGAGAAGAGGACATATAATCTGAAGCAAGCTCCAGGCTCTGAGCTGTCAGCACAGAGCCTGATATGGGGCTTAAACTCGAGAACCACGAGACCACGACCTGAGCCAAAGTCAGATACTCAACCAACTGAGCCACCCAGACACCCCTAAGATGTTTGTAAGTCAACTCTATTCCCAACATTGGGCTCGAACTCATGGCCCCGAGAACTCATGACCCCAAGATCAAGAGTCACATGCTGTACTGACTGAGCCACTCAGGTACCCCTATATGCAGATTTTTGTGCGGGGGTTGGTGGCCCAAGATTATACAATGGTTGGCTAGCTAAAATCAAACATGGAGATTTGTGGTGGGCTGCAGTTATGCAGTTAGGCTGGGGAGGGACCTGGGTCTCTTGGAATGCCAGAGGCCTGCTTAACTGCCCTGACTGAAGAATGCCCCAGGGTGGGCCCTCCCAGGTGTTTCTGCAGTCCTTGGGGAACTCAGCTATCTACACATAATATACAAAGTTTAGCAAAACAATAGGACCCATAGACCCTTGCTGTGTATCTCTGATTTGATTAGTCTCTTGTGAATGTGCACCTTTAAGTCCTGCTCCCTTTGTTTTTGCATGCCTGAAATGTTATACGCCCTGTGTACACAACAAAGCAGCTGAGATTTGTGATTGGCCTGACACTGCAAGAAAGGAGAATATGAGTGAAGTGAACCGGGTCTTCCGCCACGAGTGTTGACCCCATGCCTTCTCCTCTCTTTCTTAGCAAAGTATGGAGTAATCTTTCATCCATTGGCACAGGGTTTGCTGGCCATTCCCGGCACCTTGAAAGGACCATACTTTATGTAACCAGTCCCATAGGGATTAATATTTAGATTTTTAGAAATACTTTACCATTGGGGCATCTGTCTGGCTCAGTCAGAAGAGCATGCTACTCTTGGTCTTGGGGTCATGAGTTTGAGCCCCACATTAGGTGTAGAGATCATTTTAATTAATTAATTAATCAATCAATCAAAATACTTTACCGGTAAAAATCATGTGTACTTAATAACCCCTGTGTATGCTAGTGTAGCTGTAATACAGATTTCAATTTCTGGGTCAAATAATATGAATAAAAATAGCTTTGAAAGATGCTGCCATATTGCCCTCTGAGAGGGCTTCCACCAGGAACATAAGGGAGTATCTATTTCTTTATACTCTGGCCACCATAGTGTGTTATCAAAATTTGGGGTCTCCACTAGCCATATTATGTGACAAATGATTTGATTTTTTTTAATTTTTAAAAATTAAATTTATTTACTTATTTATTTAGAGAGAGAGAGTGAGTAGGGGAGGGCAGAGAGAGGGAGACACAGAATCTGAAGCAGGCTGCAGGCTCCAAGCTGTCAGCACAGAGCCTGATGAGGGGCTCAAACTCATGAACTGCAATTAAGAGTTGCAGGCTTAACCGACTGAGCCACCCAGGCACCCCTCTTTTATTTTTATACTGTAAGGGTTAAATTGTAGTGTAGGGCTAGCCTGTAGCCTTAAGACATAACAGCTTTGTTTTAACACTATAGGTTAAGAGATAACAGCCTTATCCTATCAATCAAAGGATGGATTAGTGTTTGATTGGATTGGGGCAAGGGCCTGTTTGAACTGTTTCTACCTGGGAACTATTCCTTTGTTCTGTTCCCAGGTGATAAGACGATGTGGTCAGCTATAAAAACTCTGTACCCCGACTCTGGTCAAGAGTGTCGATCCCTATCGATCGGTTTGCCTTGCCTCTCATTGCAATAAACTTTGTTGTGACTGTCACTGGTGCCCATAGCATTCTGTTTCAGGAGTCGTGTGGATGCAACAATACGGTCAAAGTCATCAATCTTTTATTATATGATTTCTAGGTTCAAGTCATACCAAGAAAGGCATCACCCCTCCCTGCTCTGAGATAAAAAAATTTTTCCCATGATTCCTCCTAGTACTGTTATGCGAAACAGGGTGCTGTCGAAAAAAAAACACCAGACACCGAATAGAAGCGAGGCAAGATTTTATTCACAGCTGGGCCAAACCTGATCTGATCTTAAGGAGAAAAGTGCGGAGAATGGCCCCGAACAAAGGTAGCAGTGAGTTATATGGATTTTAGAAAGTCAGAATACGTCATTATTTAGTTAACCAGTTACAATTTACAACATTTCATGGTAGCCAATTATATTGTGACATACAGACGTTAGTTTTGGTGGGAACCTATCAATTTAAAGTTCTTTGTCCTAAGAGGGTTTAAAATGATTAATCATAGTTAGGCACCTAAGATACCCTTGGGCAGTGAGTTTGTGACTTTTTACATGTTGGTCTTTGCCTAGGCCAGATCTTGGTAGAAGGGATGGTGGAGCGTTTTGCAACTTAAGTTATCCATTTAGCAAGCAGGCGAAGTTACAGAAGCGAGATAGGGCAGTTAGTAATTTCCGATAACCCTAATAGGGAACTACATAAACTTTTATCTCAATTATTCATGAAAGGTGAGTTTAAGCCGAACTTATATACAATCAGCTTTCTGATATCTTATAAGTTGACCTATTACATTATGGTTTCATTTTTATATTAAAATTGTTTTCATCCAAACGTAATCTATTTTGCTGTATTTTGGTGTAAGTAGTATCTATGTATCCAACTTACTTATTTCTAGATAGCTACCTATTTGTCCTCAAGTATAGGGATGAAGTTCCTTGCCCATTGCAATCATCTGTAAATGTTGTTTGAATGAACAATATGGATACTTTACTTTTTTTTTTTTTAATCATATTTAGAGCCTGCTTTACTATGATGGACATACCCTAAAATGATTCTTCACCCACTGTATAATCCTTTTCTCTTGAGTGCAGGTAGAATCTGTGACTTGCATCTAATCCATAGAGTATGGCAAAGGTGGGGGCACCTGGGTGACTCAATTGGTTGTCTGCTTCTTGATTTCAGCACAGGTCATGATCCCAGGGTCGTGGGATCGAGCCCTGCATTGGGCTCTGCACTGAGCATGGAGCCTGCTTAAGATTCTCTTTCTCTCTTTCTGCCCCTTCTCCCACTCTGTTTCCCTCTCTCTCTCTCTCTCTTTCTGTCTCTGAAAATAAAATGAATCTTAAAAACAAGAATAGGGCAAAAGTGATGATTTTTCATTCTCATGATTACTTTAGGTTACATTAAGAGCCGGAGAAACAGAGCTGGAGAAACTCTCCTATTAGCCTTGAAGAAGCAAACTGCTGTACGATAAACTGTCTATGGAGAGGGCCATGTGAAGGGAACTGCTGGTGGCCTCTAGGAGCTGAGAGTCTCAGTCCTAACAACTATAAGAAACTGAATTCTGCCAACAACTATGTGAGCTTGGAAGAGCATCCCAAGCTCCAGATGAGCCCCCCGGCCCCGGCCTATACAGATGGTCCCCGATTTATGATGGTTTGACTTACGATGTTTTGATTTTACAATGATGTGAAAGAGATACACATTCTGTAGAAACCATATTTTGAATTTTGATCTTTTTCCAGGCTAGTGATACGCTAGCATCTCATGATGCTGGGCAGCAGCCGCGAGCCACACTCCCAGTCAGCTATACAATCACAAGAGTAAACAACCAATATACTTAGAACCATTCTGTAGCCATGAAAACATTCTGTTTTACACTTTTAGTACACTATTCAATAAATTACATGAGTTATTCAGCACCTTGTAAAATAGGCGCTGTGTTGGATGATTTTGCCCAACTATAAGCTAATGTAAATGTCCTGAGCATGTTTAAGGTAGGCTAGGATACAGATCTTCCTTGACTTAGAAGGAGGTTATGTCATAAGTTGACATATTATCATAAGTTGAAAATATTGTAAGTCCGAGCTATGCAGGTTAGGTGTATTAAATTCATTCTCACCTTAACAATATTTTCAACTTATGATAAGTTTATTGTGATATAACCCTCTTCTAAGTCAAGGAAGGTCTGTATCTTGATTTCAGCTTAGTGGGATTCTAAGCAAAAGGACCTAGCTAATCTGTGATGGGATTCCTGACCCACAGAAAGTATGAGGTAATAAATGGGATCCTTTTAAGTAGCTAAATTTGTGGTAATTTTTTACACAGCAATAGAAAACTAATACATTTAAATTGTTGACCCATTTAGAGTTTGTCATAAATGAGTACCTACTGGTTTTCTTAATATCATTTTAAGTCGGTGCACTCCATTTAACCCCTTTGAGATTAACTATTCATTTATTTTTAATTTTCTTTAACGTTTATTTCTTTTTGAGAGACAGAGAGAAAGCATTAGCGGGGTAGGGGCACAGAGAGAGGGAGACACAGAATCTGAAGCAGGCTCCAGGCTCTGGGCTCCAGGCTCTGAGCTGATAGCACAGATCCTGACGTGGGGCCCCAACCCATGAACTGTGAGATCATGACCTGAGCCCAAGTCAGATGCCCAACTGACTGAACCACCCAGGTGCCCCAAGATTAACTATTTATTTATTTTTGTTGTTTATTTATTTTTGGGAGGGGGAGGGGCATAGAGAGAAGGGAACAGAGAATTCGAAGTGGGCCTCACACTGACAGCAGAGAGCCCGATGTGGGGCTCGAACCCATGAACTGTGAAATCATGACCTGAGCTGAAGTCAGATGCTTAACCGACTGAGCCACCCAGGCGCCCCTGAGATTAAGTTTTTAAACTGAATACATGAGGGGCACCTGGGTGGCTCAGTCGGTTAAACGTCTGACTCTTGATTTCAGCTCAGGTCATGGTCTCAGGTTCATGGGTTTAAGCCCTGCATTGGTGCAGAGCCTGCTTGGGATTCTCTCTTTCTCCCTCTCTCTCTGCTCCTCCCCTGGCTCATGCTCTCTCTCTCTCAAAAGAAATAAATAAGCAATATATGATTTTTAAAAATATTTATTACCATTAAATCCCACCTTCTTGATTTAGAATCAGTATTCTAGCGTGTAGATTATTCGGTAGGTTTCACCTCCTCTGTGAGTTCTCCCTGAATGGCTTTTCTCTGCCCTTTTCCCTGAGTACACTGTGGATTATTCTTTCTTTTGAGATCTAATAGCCCTTATTATAGTGCATTGGAAATATCTGCTCGCATGCTCATCCTCCCCACTAGACTGTGAAGTCTTTGAAGACCTTGACTTTTCACATCTTAGTGCAGGGCCTGACATGTAATAGAAACTCAATAATTATTTTTGTTGAATGAATAAAATGTAAGACAAGGTAATCAGCAACAAGAAATTCTTCAGAGGACTTAAGCATAAGATATCTAAGTAACATATGATTTGAGGTCTCCATGAAAAATTCAAGCCCTCTCTGAGGTACGTTCTGAGCTTATTTTCTTTCCTAGAAATTATTCATTCATTCATTCATTTAATTGCAGAATAATTGACATACAAAGTTTGAGGTGTACAACATAGTGATTCAATATTTATACATGTTATGAAATGGTCACCACAATAAATCTAGTTATCATCTCTTACGCCCTGCCCTCTGGCAACCATTAGTTTGTTCTTCCATATTTTCTCACTTAAGGATAGAGTTATGATCATAGGCCTCCCTATGTCCATTGCAGCTTATGGGGCCCCTTCCCTGACCTAGCTGTACTTGACAGGTACATATAGTTCAAGACTATGCTTCTGTACCCAATTGCAATGTGTCAGTTTTCTCCCACATCACCAAGCAATTCTGAGACACCACTGGGGGTCCTACAATTCCACACAATTCTGACATTATCTACTTGGAGATAGCATTAGATCCCATAGGCTCAGTCCTACAAGATTGTACTCCCCACACCTTCGGAAACCAATTCCAAGTCCAAATTGTCACTTGTGCTTCTGACCTACCAGCTATAGATTGGAGGTTCCAATGACCCCCTCCTTGGGTTTGACTGATTTGCCAGAGCGGCCCACAGAACTCAAAAAAATATTTTGCTTACCAGATACCAGTTTATTACAAAAGGATATTAGTTAGGAATAATCAGATGGAAAAGTTGCATAGGGCAAAGTACAGGGAAAAGGCTTGGAGCTTCCAAGGGTATCTAGGGTATCAGTCTCTCCAAATCTCCACATGTTCACCAGCCCTGATGCTCTCTGAACCCTGTCCTTTTAGGCTTTTATGGAGGCTTCATATCATAGAATGATTGATTAAATCACTGGCTATTGGTGATTGATTCATCCTCCATCACTTTCCTCTCCCCAGAGACCAGGGGATGGAAAAAAGTTCCAACCCTGTAATCACGTGGTTGGTTTTCATGGTAACCAGCTGTCAACCTGAGGTGTGGTCCAAAAGCCACTAATTAACATAACCAAAGACACCTTGATCATTCTAATCACTTAGGAAATTCCAAGGGTTTTAAGAGCTCAGTGTCAGAGGGATGAAGACCAAGCATATATACTTATTTTAAATTATGGTATCACAAAGACTTTCTTGTGGCAGAAACTAATGGAGCCTGAATACCTGAGTCACAGTGGTATAGGTTAAATATACTACACTGTCTATGGGATTGTTGCCACCTTCTTCTCTAACTCAAATTTATACCCATGTTTATTTCCTACTTTGGGGTAGTGCATTCCCAAGAGTGGGGAGCAGACTTAAGAAATGTCACCCTCTGAGCAAAGTGTAGTACTTATGAGACAGGGACATTCTACAAATTTTTATCAAGGGAACCTGAATATCTTCTCCCCTCTGAGGAAGAGCCCAGAGTAATTCTCAGATCTAATGGAGGGCTAATCCTCACAATGGGAATGTGGAATATAACTGATATAGAATGAATTCACTTCATCGTGTTATAGTCAGTTTGAAGTTACCAGAAAGTTGTGTTCTTTGAGAACAATAGGAATAATTGAACCCAAAGTGAGAATTTGTGAGTGTATCACTACGCTTGACCTTGAGAACAGACATAAATTTCTTCAGAGTGCAGTAGAGGAATTAATCCAATTATAATTTTCTTAAAGTAAGCTCCATGCCCAAGGTGGGGCTTGAACTTGGGACCCTGAGACCGAGAGTCTGATTAGCCACCCAGGTGCCCCTCAACTATTCATGTTTAATGAAAAATATGTCAAAGAGGGGGCACCTGGCTGGCTCAGTCGGGTAGAGCATGTGACACTTGATCTCGGGGTCGTGAGTTCAAGTCCCACATTGGGTGTAGAGCTTACTTAAAAAAAATTATATATATATATATATATATATGAATATCCAATTTCCTATTCATTGAAACATTATTTATAATAGTGAAAATGTGAAAACAGCATAAATTTACCTTAATGGTTATTTTAGGATACTTTATTTTTTTAAGTTTATTTATTTTGGGAGAAAGAGAGAGAGAGCAGAAGAGAGGCAGAGAGAAAGGGAGAGAAAATTGCAAGCAGGTTCCATGCTTTCACTGCAGAGCCCAATGCAGGATTCGATCTCACTGTGGGGCTCCTTCTCAAGAACTCTCAGATCCTGACCCAAGTGGAAATCAAAAGTCAGATGCTTAACCAACTGAGCAACCCAGGTGCCCCTTAGGATACTTTAAAAGGATATTACAGTAGATTTTGTAGACTATTCAATGGCAAGTTTAATAGTTTACTAGAACTGCCACAATAAAATAACACAGACAGGGTGACTTAAAGAATAGAAATTTAGTTTTTCATACTTCTGGAGTCTAGAGGTCCCAAATCAAGATGGCAATTTGGTTTCTTCTGAGGCCTTTCTCCTTGGCTTGCAGATGGCCACCTTCTCTCTGTGTCTTCACATGATCTTTTTTCAGTGTGTGCCCATCTCTGTTGTCTCTCTGTGTCTGAATTTCCTAAGGACTCCAGTCAGATTGGATTAGGGCCCACCCTAATGGCCTCTTTAACTTCACTTCTTTAAAGGCTCTATCTCCAAATACAGTCACATTCTGAGGTACTGGAAGTTAGGGCTTCAAGATACACATTTTTGAGAAATACAGTTCAGCCCTTACAACAGGAAAAAATTTTCAATATGAGTAAAAAAAGCAAGATACAATAGTTGGTGTGACCCTAATTCTATAAACATATGCAGGAAAATATTGGAAAGAAATACTCAAATATTAACAATGGTTTTCTTAGGGCTTGGGAGTTATGAATAATTGAAACATTTTTTCTTCTTTATACATTTCTTTTTTTTTTTTTTTAACGTTTATTTATTTTTGAGACAGAGAGGGACAGAGTCTGAACGGGGAAGGGTCAGAGAGAGGGAGACACAGAATCTGAAACAGGATCCAGGCTCTGAGCTGTCAGCAAAGAGCCAGACGCGGGGCTCAAACTCACGAACTGCGAGATCATGACCTGAGCGGAGGTCGGCCGCTTAACCAACTGAGCCACCCAGGCGCCCCTTCTTTATACATTTCTATTTTTTTTCCATTCTCTAGAGTGATCATACGGGTATTCTATAATGAGAAAAATGCACTACAAATTACATTTAAAATTCTAAATTCTAGTTCTTGAATTAGAGACACTTTACCTAGTTAGGCAACCTAAGCTACCCTCACAGAGAGCAAATCAGAATGCACCCCATCTGCTGGCTCGATGGCCTCAAAACTGGGAACGCAGGAAGAGCTGAACCATGCATACCCAGTACCTCCTCTTAAAGTCTTTAGTCACGTTCATCAGTTTTCTTTCCATAGAGGAGCAGTGAGGAGGCAGAAGAAAAAAGAGGTTCATTTTCCTTACCCTTTCTGATTGTGTAAGCCAATACAGTCTCCTTTTTGCTTCCAGTAATTTGAGTTGGATTTCTGTCTCTTTTTTAAAATTTCAATTCCTGGAGGCGCCTGGGTGGCTCAGTTGGTTAAGCGTCCCACTCTTGCTTTCAGCTCAGGGCATGATCTCACTGTTCCTTTGAGCCCTGTGTCAGGCTCTGCCCTTACAGCACAGAGCCTGCTTGGGATTCTGTCTCCCTCTCTCTCTGCCCCTCCCTTGCTTGCGCAAGCTCTCTCTCTCTCTCAAATAAAAATAAACTTAAGGGGCGCCTGGGTGGCTCAGGCGGTTAAGCGTCCGACTTCGGCTCAGGTCACGATCTCGCGGTCCGTGAGTTCAAGCCCGGCGTCACGATCTCGCGGTCCGTGAGTTCGAGCCCCTCGTCAGGCTCTGGGCTGATGGCTCAGAGCCTGGAGCCTGTTTCCGATTCTGTGTCTCCCTCTCTCTCTGCCCCTCCCCCGTTCATGCTCTGTCTCTCTCTGTCTCAAAAATAAATAAACGTTAAAAAAAATAAAAAATAAAAATAAAAAAAAATAAACTTAAAAAATGTTTATTCCTGTATAGTTAATATGCACTGTTATATTGGTTTCAGGTGTACAATAGAGTGAAGGATTTTTGCCTGTGGTAATAGAAAAAAGGCCTGCGTAATACAGTCTTGAAACGTGAGTAGGCACTTTTAAGCTCAGAAAGGAGGAACATTTTATTTAAAAGTTTCTTTTTTTAACGTTTATTTTTGAGACAGAGAGACACAGAGCATGAACGGGGGAGGGTCAGAGAGAGGGAGTCACAGAATCTGAAACAGGCTCCAGGCTCTGAGCTGTCAGCACAGAGCCCTTCGCGGGGCTCAAACTCACTAACTGCGAGATCATGACCTGAGCCGAGTTCGGCCGCTTAACCGACTGAGCCACCCAGGCACCCCAGGAGGAACATTTTAAACAAGAGACAGCATGGGCAAAAGCCTAGAAGTTTGAAATGTTCACTTGTGGCTGACATGATGCCAAATAAAAGAAAGAATTGAAAATGAAAGAAAACATCTTACGTGGAACAATGTTGTAAACATCTATTCCTAATAAAGTAATTAAAAAAAATAGAAATAGAAAGATGTTTTCTTTTTTCTTTTTTTTTATTGAAGGATGTTTTCTCAGTGTGGTAGAAAGAACCCCAAACAGTCACCATAGGTACTCCCTTTTAAATTGCAAATAAAATAAGGATGCCTGTTATTGCCATTATTATTCAATATTGTCTTGGGTGTCCTGGCTAGTGCCATAAGTTTTGAAAGAGAAATGAGAGGAATCAATATTTGAAAAGAAGAGACAAAACCAATACTTACAGATGATGTGGTTGTATGCCTAAGTATTTCCCAGGTAAGAAAAATATACAAAAATCAGTAGCAATCTTGTACACCATAATTAACCAGTTAGGAAAAAAAAAAAACAAATAAAAGAGATCCTATGCATGATAGTAATTAACATATATGCATACAATATTTTGAAATAAGCTCAATGAGAGATACATATGGCCTAAGAAAAACTACAAAGCTTAACTGAGAAATAGAGACATCTTTTGTTTCCGGTTAGAAAAACTAACTATAGGGGTGTCCAGGTGGCTCACTCGGTTATGCGTCTGACTTTGACTCAGGTTATGATCTTGAAGTTCCTGGGCTCAAGTCCTACCTTGTACTCTCTGCTGTCAGCACAGAGCCCACTGCAGATTCTGTGTCTCCCTCTCTCTCTGTCGCTACCCTACTTGCTCTCTCTCTCTCTCAAAGATAAACATTATAAAAAAAGAAAAACTAAATACAAGAATATTAGTTCTATAGGGGCACCTGGCTGGCTCAGTCAATAGAGCATGCGATTCTTCATCTGAGGGTCGTGAGTTAGAGCCCCACGTTGGGTGCAGAGTTTACTTTTTACAAAAGAATATTAATTCTCTTAAAATAAATTTATGAATTTATCATGATTCTACTCAGAGTCTCAACAAAACTTTTCTTGAAACTCAATACAGTCAATTCTGCTCTAAGCAACATGTACATTTCTTTTTTTTTTTTTAACGTTTATTCATTTTTGAGACAGAGAGAGACAGAGCATGAACGGGGGAGGGTCAGAGAGAGAGGGAGACACAGAATCTGAAACAGGCTCCAGGCTCTCAGCTGTCAGCACACAGCCCGACGCGGGGCTTGAACTCACGGACTGCGAGATCATGACCTGAGCCGAAGTCGGATACTCAACTGACTGAGCCACACAGGCGCCCCTATTTTTTTTAAGTTTATTTATTTTGAAAGAGAAAGAGAGAGAGAGAGCACACGTGGGAGAGGGGCAGAGAGAGAGAGAGACACAGAATTCCAAGCAGGCTTTGCACTGTCAGTGTGGAGGCTGGTGTGGGTCTTGATCTCACAAACGGTGAGATCATGACCTGAGCCGAAATCAAGAGGTGGACACCTAACCAAGTAAACCAGCCAAGTGCCCCAAAATATGCATTTTTAAAAATCACTCAGCTATGCAAAATTTTGCAATCAAAGCCACATGGGTTATAGGTAAGGTAGAATTAGAGGTACAACGCTAAAAATCTGTGTCGGTGACATAAGAAAGATAGGAGGCTAATAAAAATGGATATCACAACTTTGCACATGTTAAATGATAAGAAACCTATGAATACTACAATAAATATGTCAAGTTACCTTGAAAAAGACCTAAAGTGCACTCCTGGAAGTGGGCATTGAATGGTTTTCGCTTGTGAATTATTGTGAAGCTGTGGAAAAGGAGTTTTCTGAAATGTTTTGATTGATGTGGCCCAATAGAAGACATAGATCAATCAATCAAATCAATCAATTTGATTGAAAAAAAAGGAGTTTTACAGAAAGCTGTAACACCAGATGTGGATGGGTGTGACTCATAACACACTGATGTAGCTGGTAGATGTCTGCAGTGTATGTAGTATGTTCATTATGTGTATTCCTGCATGGCTTGGTTAATCTGGGTGCAGTTTGCTGCATTCATTTACTGTTTCCCACACATGAATTACACATAAGCAAAGGCGAGATTCACATTTTGCTCAAATTGTTGCCTGATACATCACTTGCTTTGGAACAAATTCTCATTTTCTAAATAAGCATTATAGCAGAAATGACTTAAAATGACTTTGAAAAATAAACTGCTTGAAGTACTTTGTGAAAAAAGCAAGTCTTGCTTTAACAAATGTTAAAATACGGCAAAGCACTTATTATTTCCAAGGTTGTGCTGGGAAAAGAAACTTAGAAACTACATGAATGTGCATAAATAGGGGAGTGGCTAAATAAATTATGGGCCCTCCAAACTGTGGAACAGGAGTGAGCCATTTAAAAAAGTGAGGGGGGGTGGTATCTATGAGTACTGGTTTGGAAAGTACCAAAGTATCCAAAGTATACTTTTAAGAAAAAAAAGTAAAGAGCAGAAGAATATGTATATTATAATCATATTCATATTTTTAAAGAATATATGTGTTTATATTACACATATATTTTCTTATATAAACACAGAATCTGGAAGAAAACAAAATGAACTGTTAACAGGGGGGCTATCACACTGGGTGGGAGTGGATTTTTACTTTCTTTCTCATGAACATGTTTTGCTTTTGTGATTATTTTTAATTAAAAAAGTTTTTATTTGAGCCCCCAACGTGGGCTCAAATTCACGACCCCGAGATCAAGAGTCACAGGTTCTACCCACTGAGCCAGCCAGGTGCCCCTAGTTTTGCAATTTTTAAAATTTTAACTTAGGTGTACCTGGCTGGCTTAGTGGGTAGAACTTGTGACTCTTGATCTCGAGGTCATGAGTTCAACCCCCACTTTGGGCATAGAGTTTACTTAAAAAATAAACAAAAAAAATGAAAACCAAATTTAATGTGCTGGCCCAATAGAAGACATAGATCAATGGAAAAATGGAAAATTCATACTATATGCTAGTATATTTAAGAATTTACTATATGATAAAGTGGGCATCATCAAACAGTTCAGAAAAGAATGACTAATGAATTGTATTAGGCCAGCTGATTTGTATTTTGACAAAAATTCAAATTATATATAATACATATGGATATTATATATAACATATATATCACATTTCATACACCAAAGAAAATTCCAAATGGATTACACAGTTAAGTAGAAAAAGTGAGATATTATCTATAAAAGGGTGATCATTCTGAAATTTTTTAAAAAATTCAAACTTCTGGATAACTTGAGTAGTATAATGAATACCCGTACTGATCACCTAGATTCATCAATTGTCAGCATTTACCAGGTTTTTAAAAAAATTTACTTTTAATGTTTTTTAACGTTTATTATTTTGAGAGAGAGAGAGTGCAAGTGGGGCAGGGGCAGAGAGAGGGAGACACAGAATCCGAAGCCAGCTCCAGGTTCCGAGCTGTCAGCACAGAGCCCGACGTGGGGCTCAAACTCACAAACCGCGAGATCATGACCTGAGCCGAAGTCAGATGTTTAACTGACTGAGACACCCGGATGCCCCATCTTTTCTTTTCTTTTTTAAAGTAATCTGTATGTTCAACGTGGGGCTCAAATTAACTACCCTGAGATCAAGAGTTGCATGTTTTACCAACTGAGCCAGGCAGGCTCCCCTCAATTGTATTTCTATAAGGACAATGAACAAACTAAAAATGAAGTTAAGCAAATATTTATATTTGCAATAACATCAAAGAGAATAACATACCTAAGGAATAAATTTATCAAAAGTAGTACAAAACTTATACTCTAAAAACTACAAAATATTGTAGACAGAAATTAAAGAAGACATTAAATAATGGAAAGACATCTCATGTTCACGGATCAGAAGCTTTGACATTGTTAAGATGGCAGTACTCCTCAAATTGATGTATGGATTCAAGGCAATACCCATCAAAATTCCAGCTGTCTTTGCAGAAGCTAACAAGCTGATCCTAAATTTCATATGGAAATTCAAGGGACCTAGAATAGCCAAAACAATCTTGAAAAAGAACAAAGTTAGAGAACTCACATTTCCCAATTTCAGAACTTACTACAAAGCTAACAGTAACCAAGACAGTGTGGTACTGGCATAAGTACAGACATATATGTCATTGGAACAGAATTGAATGTCCATAAGTAAATCCTCATTTGTGGATTTGTGGTCAATTGATTTTTGACAAGGGTGCCAAGACCATTTAGTGGGGTAAAGATTAGTTTATCAATACGTGGTATTGGAATTCTTGATATCTACATGCCAAAGAATGAATTTGGACCCCAATCTCATACCTTGTACAAACATTAACTCAAAATGGACCAAAGACCTAAATATATGAAAAAAAACCCATAAAACTCTTAGACGGAAACATAGGCATAAATCTCGGTCACCATGGATTACGCAGTGTTTTTTCACATGTGATACTTAAAGCAGAAGCAATAAAAAAATAAATAAATTGAACTTCATCAAAATTAAAAACGTTTGTGTATCAAAAGACACTATAAAGAAAGTGAAAAGACAGCCCATAGAATGGGCAAAAATGTTAGCAATGAGTGGCTGGCTGGCTCAGTTGATAGAGCATGCAATTCTTGATCTCAGTGTCGTGAGTTCAAACCCCATGTTGGGCAAACAGCTTACTTAAAATGATTCTGTTTTTAAGTAATCTCTATACCCAACATGGGCCTCAAACTCATAACTCCCTGATTAAGAGTCACATGCTCCGCTGACTGAACTAGCCTGGTGCCCTGCAAATCTTATATCTGCTAAGGATCTAGTGTCTAGACAATATAAACAATTTTTAAAACTCGACAACTAAAAGATAACCCAATTAAAAATGGACAAAAGAGGGGCGCCTGGGTGGCTCAGTTGGTTAAGTGTCTGACTCTTGATTTCGCTCAGGTCACAGGTTTGTGAGTTGGAGCCCTCAGTCAGGGTCTGCACTGACAGGGTGGAGCCTGCTTGGGACTGTCTCTCTCTCCTTTGCCTCTCCCTCTCTCTCTCTCAAAAATAAATAAATAAAAAACTTTAAAAAAATGCAAAAAAAAAGGGCAAAATATTTGAACAAGTTCTTCTTCAAATAAGACATCCACATGGCCAATAAGCACATGAGAAGATGCTCAATGTCATTAGTCACTAGGGAAATGCACATCAAAACCACAGTAAATACCACCTCACAACCACTAGGTTGGCTGTAATTACAAAGATGGTGTATAACAAGTATTGGTGAGAATGTGGAGTAATTAGAACTCTTATACACTACTGGGGGGGATGTAAAGTGGTACAGCCTTTGTAGAAAACAATCTGTCAGCTCCTCAAAAAGTTAAACACAGATTTACCAAACGATCCAGCAGTTCCACTCCTGGGTATGTACTTTAAAGAAGTTAAAACATGTCCACAGGAAAGCTTGTACACTAATATTCATAGCAATGTTACTCATATAGCAAAAAAACCCAGAAACAACCCAAATGTCTATCAGTTGATGAATAGAGAAAATATGGTATTTCCATACAATGAAACATTAATTGCCAATAAAAAAGAATGAAGTGCTTATTAAACATGGTACAACGTGGATGAACCTTTAAAACATTATGGTAAATGAAAAAATCTGGTTCACAAAAGATCTCATACTGTATGATTGCATTTATGTGACATGTCCAGAACAGCCACATTATAGAGACTGAAAGTAGAATTATGGTTGCCTAGGAATGGATGGGGTGAGGGGGTTGGTAGGAAATGGGGAATAACTGGGAATAGGAAAAGGTTTGTTTTTTTTTTCTGGGATGATGAAAATGTTCTAGAATTTATTATAGGGGCACCTGGGTGGCTCAGTCAGTTGAGCGTCTGACTTCAGTTCAGGTCATGATCTTGCTGTTCGTGAGTTTGAGCCCCACATCAGGCTTGCTGCTGTCAGCCTGTCACCCCAGAGCACGCTTCAGATCCTCTGTCCCACTCTCTCTACCCCTCCCCCACTTGTGCTCTCCCAAAAAGTAAATATTTAAAAAAGAAAAAAAGAGAAATGTTTTTAAAATTAAATTAAATTAAATTGATTGTAATGATAGATGCACAGCCCTGATGATACTAAAAACTACTTAATTGTGTACTTTACAGGGGGTGAATTTTATGGTATGTTAATTTTATCTTAACAAAAGAGTACATACTGTATGATTCCATTTATATAAGGTACAAAAAACAGGTTTAAAAAAGTCTATGCTGTTAGAAGTCAAGACAGAGGTTACTTTTGTTGGGGATGGGAGTAGTAACTGGAAAGGAGCATGAAGGGAATTTCTGGGGCACTGATAATGTTTTGTTTCTTCAATTTTTTTGATGTTTATTTACTTTTGAGAGACAGAGCATGAACAGGGAGGGGCAGAGAGAGAGGGACACACAGAATCCCAAGCAGGCTCCATGCTCTGAGCTGTCAGCACAGAGCCTGAATTGGGGCTTGAACCTACAAACCATGAGATCATGACCTGAGCCAATGTCAGACGCTTAACTGACTGAGCCACCCAGGCGTCCTGATAATGTTTTGTTTCTTGATGTGGATGCTGTTACATGTGTGTGTTCATTTTTTTTGTGTGTACATGTGTGTGTTTTGTGTTACATGTGTGTGTTCATTTTTTGTGTTCGTTTTGTGACCATTTACTGAACTGTTTATTAATTACAAACAGAATGAATTTCTTTCTAATTTTATTTTGGTAGCAAATAACTTGTTAAAGTGATAGCTATGCTGATGGAATTGTGGTAAAGCTGGTTTACTCTAACATGACTGATAGCTCTCTAAATTGAAAAAACATTCCTTTGGTGAAGCACTGTAACAAGTATCAAATTTTATAAATATCTTCATTATCTTTGACTCAATAATCCCACTCCTGTGAATGAAGCCTAAGAAAGGAATTCAAGTAAATAGAGACATTGTGTTAATGAAGGTATTTCTTAGAATAAAGGAAAACTGGAAACAACCTGAATAAATGTTTAAATGGTTAAATAAGTAATGTTGCATCAATGCTGTGGAATATGATGCAACTACTAACAATGATAATTTTGAACAGAAGTAGTAATTAGAAAAAATATTTGATCATGAAAAAAAGGGAATGCAAAATTGTATGATAACTGAATATAGACAAAGACCATAACAACAACAACGAAAGATCATTACAGAACATACAGAAATATAAAGAGTTGGTCTGTTAGGAATTATTAGTGAATTTTTGCAGTTTTCACTAGTGTTAAATTCTTTTATAATAAAAACAAACAAAAACTTTAATGTTTGGGGGCATCTGGCTCAGTCAGTAGAGCATGTGACTCTTGATATTAAGCCCCATGTTGGGTGTAGAGCTTACTTTAAGGAAAAAGATTAGTGTTCACACCTGGCCATTGTACTACAAGAAAGAGATATTGAAGTTGGAGGAAGTCCATAATAATTGAGGGCACCATGGAATTTCTGGAAATATAAAAGCTGTGGAAGGAAATATGGTTGAATTCTACAAATTCATGAAAGGGATGGATAGGTCAATGGTGATAGTTGTTCACAAAATCTGGGAATCCTAGGATTGGAAGGCACCTCCTGATGCTTCTATTTCATTGACCAAAATTTTTTTTTAACTTCTTAAGTTTGTTTATTTATTTTTGAGAGAGACAGAGAGAGAGAGAGCAAGCAGGGGAGGGGCAGAGAGAGATAGAGAATCCCAAGCAAGCACCACACTGTCAGCCCAGAGCCTGATGCAGGGGCCAAACTCATGAACCCTAAGATCATGACCCGAACCAAAACCAAGAGTCGGACACTTAACCAACTGAGCCACCCACGTGACTCCATTGACCAAATTTTTATTGAATAATTGAGTACCTATTAAGTCCACTGTTCGACTTCATTGGTGTGAGTTTATGACCAAAGGTAAGTATTACCGTTTACATATTGGATAATAAATTTATGACACCTATTACTCCAAGAGGGAGTGGTCCATTACCCAATCTTATCTTTCACTGCTGACTAACAAACACTACACTTGCTAAGCTTGTCTATGCTACTTCATGCCTCTGTAGGTCCAGAGCTCATCCACCTTTCATCCTTCAAGGCTCACCTTAAGTTCCCTGCCAACCTCTTCTCAACCTCTTACAAACTAAGGTCTTCTTATTTATTTATTTATTTAAAAAAAAATTTTTTTTAACGTTTATTTATTTTTGAGACAGAGACAGAGCATGAACAGGGGAGGGCCAGAGAGAGAGGGAGACACAGAATCTGAAACAGGCTCCAGGCTCTGAGCTGTCAGCACAGAGCCCGACGCGGGGCTCGAACTCACGGACCGCGAGATCATGACCCGAGCTGAAGTCAGACGCTTAGCTGACTGAGCCACCCAGGCGCCCCTAAGAGGTCTTCTTTATGTATTCCAGTCTGTATTGATATCCTCTTCCTGAATATTTACAACACCAGTTTGTCAATCTCATAGTCGAATCAATCAGCTAATCTAAGCAGCCAGATGATTATACACTAATATATATTACACACCAATATATTATTCTAAATATGTATAAGTTTCCATTGAATACTGCCCATGTGCCAGGCAGGAAGTATTGACTTCATAATTTCACCTAAGCATCACAACAACCCTATGAAATATGTATATTATATCCAGAAACTGAGGCTCAGAGATGTTAGGATAATTTTGCTCAAGGTCACAGTGGATGAGCAAGGACTTTAGCCTAGATCTAACTCCAAAGACTCCACTCCTAACCATTATGTAAAACTGTTTTAATCGTATTGTGTGTATTTTATTTCCCTAACTAGATTTTTGGTAAAGACTTTATTGTTTTTTTTTTTAAGTTTGTTTATTTATTTATTTATTTATTTATTTATTTATTTATTGAAAGAGAGCACGAGCAGGGAGGGGCAGAGAGAGAGGGAGAGAGAGAATTCCAAGCAGGTTCCCCACTGTCAGAACTCATGAACCCTGAAATCATGACCTGAGACAAAACCAAGAGTCAGATGCTTAACCAACTGAACCGCCCAGGCGCCCTGACAAGGATTTTATTTTGTTTATTTTGTAATCTTTTCGTTGCTATACTAGCTGCTTATACACATAGCCAGTGCTCAATAAATACTTATGGAATGCCAAAATGGAGATGTAGCTAGCTGAAAATACCAATTGCTTTTAAAAGGAGTTAGATTTTAGGGTCGCCTGGGTGGCTCAGTCAGTTGGGTGTCTGACTTCGGCTCAGGTAATGGTCTCACGGTTCGTGAGCTCGAGCCCCGCATCGGGGTCTGTGCTGACAGCTCAGAGCCTGGAGCCTGTTTCGGATTCTGTGTCTCCCTCTCTCCCTGCTCCTCCCCTGCTCACACTCTGTGTGTGTGTGTCTCTCTCTCTCTCAAAAATAAGTAAACATTAAAATGATTTAAAAATAAATAAAAGGATTTAGATTTTAGTCAGATTCATGGGTGACGTATTCATAACGGATGACGTAAAAGGGAGCAGGGATATTTGGATCCATTTTTAATACTTGAGATGTCTTGATGGAGGAGAACCACACCTTCACAACCCTTGTTGCTCCATTATTAGTGAGAACTGACTAAATTGGATGGGATTATGGGTCTGACACCAAATGTGATCATTCTTTGATTCTTCAGCTCTTCTGTTTCCCAGAAACTCCTAGCTTAAAAGGGCCTGTCCCCCTCAAAAAACTAAAAATAGAACTACCCTATGACCCAGCAATGGCACTACTAGGCATTTATCCAAGGGATAAGACTGAACCACCCAGGCGCCGCTTGTGCATTTTTTAAAAGTTTCTTTGATTTATTATTTATTTATTTATTTATTTATAGCACGCATGTGCATGGGGTAGGGGCAGAGAGGGTTGGAGGGAGACAGAATCCCAAGCAGGCTCTGCCTGGTGAGCTGGCAGCCCGATGAATGATCAGCATCTGGAACTCACCAACTGTGAGATGATGACCTCAGCGGAAACCAAGAGTTGGGCGGGTAGTGAGCCACCCAAGCGCCCACTGCCACCTTTCTCGTGCAAATTAAGTATGGTATCTATAGGAGGCAGGCATTGAAGTCTAATAGGCCAGGTTTCTCAGTAAGATGGTCAACAAATAATTATGGTGTGATGTCAGATGAATCATGCCTCTGAGCCTCAGCTTACTCATCAGGAAAATGGGATTAAACACACCCTTTCCTCCAATAATTCAATATTGTTACAATTTCATACTTAATAGTTTAACATTTATAGGCAGCCAGAAATACACCATGGAGAGACTGGGGCCTGAAAATCTAAATGGGATTAATTATCTGTGGTGGTTGAAATCATCTTCCATTCTCTTGCTGACTGCAATAGAAATGCCCACAGCTGAGGGTGAGAGCTGAGGGATCAGAGTCAGATGGCTGTCCATAATCTGGTATAGTCCTTGGGAAAGATTTTAGAGGTGAGGAACCTCGTGTAGAAAAGCAAGGCAAGGAAGACTGAGGGAGTGGGAGTTGGAGACTTCCTGTGCTGTTTCCTCCTCCACTTCTCCCCCTCCCCCACTCCCGCCAATCACAGATTCTGACCATTAAGAGATAAAGGTAGAAAATCCCATGGAGTCTCTGGCCAGGCCAGTCTCACTGTCCTGCTCTGACTATAAGCGCGGAGAATGGAAAAAGGCTCCCCTCCCCCGCCCCCTGTCTCGCTCCTTGCCACGCCGGGCTGCTGTTGCAAGTGGGAAGCAGTCTCAGGCCGCACGCAGTCCTTTTTGCAAAGCCAAGGAGTGAATGAATGAGAGGGAGAGAGAGAAAGAGAGACAGAGAGGTGGTGTAGGGAGGATTAGGGGTGGGATTCCATGACGTTACCGGCTCCGCCTCCCGATGTATATAAGGGGGCGCTGGGCGCGCAACGACCCCAAGCAGCAGCTTTGAAGCCTGAGCACCTGAAGTCGCTAGCCCCAGCCCAACTCGGTTTAACTCCGCCTCACCCAACCCGATTTGAGACTCTCCTCTCCCTGGGCTTGCAACAGCTCTCCGGTAAGCCTTGGGGGCCGACAAGTGTGTCGGAAGGGGATGGCGAGGGTCTGGGCATACCTAGGATTCTCTGGCAACCAGAGCATGCAGTTACATCAACGCGGCCGTGACCTGTTGCTGGCGAGACCCCGGCCCCAAGAACCAAGGTTCCCGTCTCCACCTCAGCCCCAGACCGTTTCTAACGGGGACATAAGAATCTGGGAGCTGAGTTAGGGGGCATAGGGTGGAACCGTCTCTAGTGCGAGCAATTTCAGGCTGCTCTGGGGCCCCTCTCGGGGTGCATCTCCAAATCTTTGGATGTCGAAGCCCCGCCCCACTGTTGATTCTTGCTGGTCAGCCTAGCAAGGCGGGAGGGAGTGGGGGAACATTTGCTTACTCCCCTGGGCGACAGTAGCACGGTTTACACGGTGTGGGCAGGGTGAGTAGGGATGGAATTGAGTCGGTGCTCACTTTTGATCAGCAGTGGAGGTCGGTCCTCTCCTCCCTCCGGGCAATCTGGGAACCTTGCCTATTAAGTAGCCCTTGGGGTAAGCACTGAAAAGGAACGTGGAGAGTGGATGTGAGAAGGGCGTTCTGCCCAGAGTTGCTGGCTGCCCCTGGGATGAGTTTGTTTAGTTCCCAAGCAGCCACAGGCCAGAAAACGGACACAGAACAGGTTCCATGGTTTCTGGGTTGGGGTCTAGGATAAACCCTAGTTTCTCCGTCAGAGAAAGAGATGGATACTGACTGAACACCCATGAGGTGCCAGGCCACTGTACCATAGGGATCTTTCACCTGCTTTTTCTGCAAATTAGTCCTACAAACCTGTGAGGTATTATTTTTCCTACTTGTTAAAGGAAGAAACTGAGGTTAGAGGAAGAGACTTGAATATCCTCCCCATCCCCCCCATCGCGCCTGGGCTTGGTGGAGTGTGTATTGTAATGCACTCTTAGAGCTTAGGGATAATGAGCCCTATTGAAGGGCTTTTGTCTTGTTTCTCACCAGATCCTAGACTCCTCTTCAATTCCAGCTAGAATGCTGTGGCACGCACTTCGCAGATTTGGTCAAAAGCTGGTACGCAGACGTACCCTGGAGCCTGGCATGGCAGACACTCGCCTTGCCAGATGCCTGAGCACTCTGGATTTGGTGGCCCTGGGTGTGGGCAGCACGTTGGGTGCAGGTGTGTATGTCTTGGCTGGCGAGGTGGCCAAAGATAAAGCTGGACCATCCATTGTGATCTGCTTTTTGGTGGCCGCTCTATCTTCTGTGTTGGCTGGACTGTGCTATGCGGAGTTTGGTGCCCGAGTTCCCCGTTCTGGTTCTGCGTATCTGTACAGCTATGTCACCGTGGGTGAACTCTGGGCCTTCACCACTGGCTGGAACCTCATCCTCTCCTATGTCATCGGTGAGATGGTGGGGCAGGGAGGGGCTTCAAATCAGGAAGTGGTGAAGTGATGTAGTCTTCAACATTCACAGGACTCCAATACCCTTAAATGTGTTTGTTATGGGGCTGGGAGGGTTGAAGGTGTGGTGGAGAAATTGTTCCTTCTACTTATCTCTGCTCTGGTTTCCTTAATTAACTGGTTTGGGTTTTTAAAAAGTAAGATTAAGGGTGCCTGGCTGGCTCAGTCGTTGGAGCATGTGACTCTTGATCTAGGGGTTGTGAGTTTAAGCCCCACGGTGGGCGTAGAGCCTACTTAAAAAAAAGTAAGAATAGATGAAAACAGTAGGGATTATTTGTGTGACTGATTTGGGGGAGGGAGGAAACTTGACCCCCTGTTTCTCCCTCTGCTCTACCAGGTACAGCCAGTGTGGCCCGGGCCTGGAGCTCGGCTTTCGACAACCTGATTGGGAACCACATCTCTCGTACCCTGCAGGGGAGCATCTCACTGCATGTTCCCTATGTCCTCGCAGAACATCCAGACTTCTTTGCTCTGGGCCTTGTGTTGTTGCTCACCGGTGAGGGAAAAGACAGGGTTAATGGTGGGAGGCAGGGCTAGGAGGGACCAAGCCTGAGAAGGGCTTGATGGAGGTGATAATGGTGAGAAAGCAGAGACGCTGGGCAGGAAAGGTGTGCACTGAGGCGGGGAAACAAATCTTGGACTGAGGACTTCATGAGTCCTGATTGCCTCTTTCCCACAGGATTGCTGGCTCTGGGGGCCAGTGAGTCAGCCCTGGTTACCAAAGTGTTCACAGTGGTGAACCTTTTGGTTCTTGGTTTTGTCATCGTCTCTGGCTTCATTAAGGGGGACTTGCACAATTGGAAACTCACAGAAGAGGACTACAAACTGACCGTGGCTCGACTCAATGACACGTATAGGTTAGGAGATTCACTCTCCGGAGATTCGGAGCTGGGAGCGTGACGGGGAGCCAGGGGCGTCTGCGCTAAGGCATTCAGGATTGGGTTGGGGGGGAATGGGAGCTTAGGTCTTGAGCACCTGGCTGAGTAGTTTGGCATTAGGGAAAAGGCACAGAGTTGGCTGAACACACCTTTTACCTTTTCCACCCTTTTCTTCCACTTTAGCCTGGGCCCTCTGGGCTCTGGAGGATTTGTGCCTTTCGGCCTCGAGGGGATTCTCCATGGAGCAGCTACCTGTTTCTATGCATTTGTTGGTTTCGACTGTATTGCTACCACTGGTAACACAGTCATGCGGGTTCTGTCTGGGGCTTGGACACAGCGAATGCTCAGTTTGCATGCAGATTGGGGGTGGCAGAGGAGCGAACCTGCTTAGCTGATTCAGAAACTTGTGCCCCTTCCTGCAGGCGAAGAAGCTAAGAATCCCCAACGTTCCATCCCCGTGGGCATTGTGATTTCACTGTTGGTCTGCTTTTTGGCATATTTTGGTGTCTCTTCGGCACTTACGCTTATGATGCCTTACTACCAGCTTCAACCTGAGAGCCCCCTGCCGGAGGCCTTTCTCCACACTGGATGGGCCCCTGCCCGCTATGTTGTGGCTATTGGATCCCTCTGTGCTCTTTCTACCAGGTCAGTGGCAAACGTTTGTTCTCCTCTGCAGTCAGAGTCTTAGGCTTGAGCATTTGGTACCTGAGAAGAACCCTTAAAAGGGCTGTGAGGAGAAGGGGGAGACTCCTTAACCTCACAGGCTCAGGGGATAGAGATTGCAGTCACCTCACGCCACTCTGGGCATTCCTCCCTCCAGCCTCTTGGGCTCTATGTTCCCCATGCCTCGGGTGATCTATGCGATGGCAGAGGATGGCCTCCTGTTCCGTGTCCTCGCCAGGATCCACAGCGGCACACACACCCCCATCGTGGCCACTGTGGTCTCTGGCATTGTTGCAGGTAAAACGGTTGTCTCTGTCCTTCCCCTCGTTCTTTGACCGATTCCCTCAACTTTGTTTTTGGCTTCCCTCACATCTTGCTTTCTGCCCATCGATTCCAGCATTCATGGCATTCCTCTTTGAGCTCGCTGATCTTGTGGACCTTATGTCAATTGGGACCCTGCTTGCTTACTCCCTGGTGGCTGTTTGTGTCCTCATCCTCAGGTGAGACTCCCTCTGTGAGCTAGGATTTGGGTTTTTGTTCTTGGATGAGGAGTGATGGGGATGTGTTCTCCCTCCTCCTTCCTCTGCCTTCGTTATCCTGACTCTCCTGGAGGAATATGGATATTCCTCCCCGCCAAAAGGAGCTTCCACCCTTCTGGCTTACGTGGGAGCTTCAGCTGCCTGCGAGAAGATGCTCAAGTGGTTAAGGGTTGTTCCTAATACTGCCTTCTTACTCTTGCCTCAGGTATCAGTCTGAGGTGAAGAATGAGGAGGATCAGGTGGAGCTGCAGGAGGAGAAGACAGCTGAAGCCGAGAAGCTGACCCTACAGGGACTATTTTGTCCACTCAACTCCAACCCCACTCCACTCTCTGGCCAAGTTGTCTATGTTTGCTCCTCATTGGTTGGTGAGTGATAGAAATTTTCTCTGGGGTGGCTTTGAGGTCAGCATGATGGGGGGAGAGAGGGTGTGGCATTTGGTGACCGAGGACAGCCTAGAGAGAACGGTGACCCTCCTTGGAATGGGGTGGCCTAATGTCTTAACGTGTTGGTCTCAAGAGTTGGTTTTGATGTTTCTCAACTTGACCCTTGAAGCTCTGCTGCTGACTCTTCTTTGCCTGGTGCTGACCAAGTGGCCCGTTCCACTGCTTTCTGGAGACCCAGTGTGGACTGCAGTGGTTGTGCTCCTCCTGATGCTCATTACTGGGATCACTGGGGTCATTTGGAGACAGCCACAGAGCTCCACTCCCCTTCACTTTAAGGTAAATGACCTCTTTCTTTCCACCTACCAACCCATGTCAGAAGACTAGTCTCCAGATGCCTTGTGATCTAATAGAGTTTGTAAGTGTTCTTTCATTGGACAAGAAAGGAAAGATACAGGAGATACCTAGGCCAATGACTTCTTCTCTCACTCTCCATAGTTCCTTTCCAGTTCTATTTCCCCAAACGTTGTATTCTTGGAGTCCTATACGATGTACATTCAGTGAGTGGGCATTGAAATACACAATATGAGTAGGAGTTGGACCCTCCATTTCCTGGCCTTAGGGATCTCTTTCTAGGTCACCGCATGGTATCTACAAAGGAGATTTTGCTTTGTTCCTAGGTACCTGCTTTGCCTCTTCTCCCACTAATGAGCATCTTTGTGAATGTTTACCTTATGATGCAGATGACAGCTGGCACCTGGGCCCGATTTGGGGTCTGGATGCTGATTGGTAGGTATCCACTTGGGAAGGGTAGTCCTCTTGGGTATCCTATCCCAATGCTTTTCCCTCTTGGTCTCAAGTAGGGAGACCTATTAAGCCTTTACAGGTCACTATTTCCCTACCTCACAGCTACCTTTCCCCACTAGGGTTTGCTATCTACTTCGGCTATGGGATCCACCACAGCCTGGAAGAGGTTAAGAGTGACCAACCTCCACTCAAGTCTAGAGCCAAAACCTTAGACCTTGATCTCAGCAGTGCCTGTACACCTTCGATTTGACATCGTCATACCTGAATGCTGTCTGGTCCCCCTGCACAATAATGGAGAGTACTCTTGAGCACATGGGAAGCTAGGCCTCCCATGGGATGTTGGTGGGGGAACACTAGAGCTCTGTATTTATCGTGGAGTGAAAGATGTGTCTTTGCTGTGCCTCATTCTTTTTTTTTTACACTGGTCTACTTCTCAATTGTGTCTGTAGTTGCTTACTGGCTTTTACAAAGTTATTATTAAAGGAAACTAGAAAAAGAAACTATGTCTTGTTCTTTGCTTGCTAGAGATGATGTGGAGCCTGACTTTCCGTGTGGAGAGCTTCAGATGAGTGTCCTCTGTGCACTCCAGTCACCACAAAAGTATCTTGTGCCTGTGTGTGTTTCTTGTTGGCTCAGGTTTTGAGGAGGGTGGTGTGACCACTTGTCAAGTCTAGTCACACTTGAAGGAACGATCTTGAGATAGGTTTCCCTCTTGCTGTACTAAAGGTTAGATTCTAAATAAGTAGGACAGCAACAGTTGTCTTTGGGATTTGGGGGTGGACTCTGATCTCAACACTGGCATTGGTTGGGACCTACACTGAGACCATTGTCTTCTGTTCCACCCCTTCTAGTTGGACCAGACCCAGACTCTTGTGATTTCCTGGGCAACAGAAATTTTGGCTGGGGTATTTGGCACTGCCGGGAGGAGGGGTGGACAATAGGGGGGTAACTGGTAAAGGACTGTATGTATGTCTAGATAGTGATTGCTATAGAAGTAGTAAGGGAACAGAGGTCAGAGCTTTTGCTCACACCATGAACTATTCATTTGTCCATTTTTTCAACAAACATACGTGGAGCTCTTATTAAAATGCTAGGCCCCATGCTGTATCCTAGGGTTATAAACGTGAATAAAACAGTCCCTGCCCTCAAGGAACTAAAAATCCAGGGGAGGAGACAAGCAGGTGAACATGAAACAATGTGACCTGGACCAGGGCAGGGTAAGTGCTGAGTGCTACAGAAGCACAACGGACGTGCTTGACCCAAGTCTTGAATAGGTATTTCTGAAGTGGACTGAGGGAAGGGTTCACTTGTCAGTGAATAGTGTGCACAAAGCCATGTGCATGGTGAAAGAGCAGATTGTATTTGGAGGTATGACACATAGTTCAGTGTGGCTGGAGGGTAGCGTATAGGGGGTTGTGAAATACAGCAGAGACCATATGAATGGCTTTTGTATATCCGACCAAGGAATTTAGGTACTCTCTTTATAAGTGGTGTGTGTGTGGAGGGGAGGCGGGCAGGTTACTGAAGGATTCTAAGTAAGGAAGATGGTTGGATTTGTTAGTCTGGCAGCAGCAAGGAGGATGGCTTGGAAGAGGCTGGGGGAAGCTAGAGCAGTGAGCTAATAGTTACCATTTGTTGAGTATTAATGATATGCCAGCCCTTGTGCATACAGTCTCATTTAGTCCTTGCAATAATTCTATGATATAGAAGTTACGAAAATTCATTTCTACAGATGACGGGGACAGGCTTTGGGTAAAAAATATGCTCTAGATCACATAACTTGGAATGGTCAGTGCCAGGATACAGAACCCAGTTCTGCCTGACTCTGCAGTCTATGCTCTTTAACCATTGTGTGACATTGCTAGTAGTAATTAGGAAGACAATTGTGATCATTTGGGGGTTCTCGGTCAGTTGGATGTAGGGTAAGAGAGAAGCAGATGGCTTAGGTTTCTGGGTGGAGTTTCTGATCGAATGATCAAATTATTAGCTGAGATAGCAAAAGAGGAAGAGCATATTGGGGGAAAGATGAATTCAGTTCGATATGCTCATTTATAAGTATGTAAATTTAGCTTCCTACGGGTGAAGATAATGTAATCAATAATTGGAACTTGAAGCTAGGTTAGAAGTCTGGGCTAGAGTTACAAATTGAGGGGGCATCAACTCAGGACATACATGTATGTGAAGAAAATTTTGGGGGCACCTGGATGGCTCAGTTGGTAGAGCATGTGGCTCTTGATCTTGGGCTTGTAAGTTTGAGACCCACATTGTGTGTAGAGATTACTTAAAAAAATTTTTTTGTAGCATAAATTGTATAATTTTCTTTATATATAAAGAGCTCTTACAAATCAATATGATGAATCACCTGATGAATGAATAAAAGATGTAAATAGTTTTCAGAAAAAACATATAACACCAAACAAATATTAAGATACTCAGTCTCACACATTAAAGAAATGCAAATCAAAACAACAATGAGATCTCGGTTCTTACCTTACAGACCAGCAAAACAAACTTTTTTTAAGATTTTATCTTTAAGTAATCTATACCCAATGTGGGGCTCAAACCCACAACCCCAAGATTGAGAGTCTGAGAGTCTGTGATGTACTGAATGGGCCAGCCAGGTGCCCCACAGCAAAACATTTCAATGACTAGGTGTTGGCAAAAGTGAGGGAGAATAGGCAGTCTCCTGCATCATGGGGATGTACATTTTTGTAACTTTTTTGGAGAGTAATTTGCTAATATAACAATTAAAAACATTCTTTTGGATCTGATGGCTCCACTTATAGGGGTTTATTTATTTTTTAATTTTTTTAATGTTTTGTTTTTTGAGAGAAAGAGACAGAGTGCAAGCGGGGGAGAGGCAGAGAGAGGGAGACACAGATTCTGAAATAGGTTCCGGGCTTTGAGCTGTCAGCCTGGAGCCTGATGCGGGGCTCGAACCCATGAACATGAGGTCATGACCTGAGCCAAAGTGGGAAGCTTAACTGACTGAGCCACCCAGGCACCCCTCCACTTACAGGAATTTAAAACATTTTACATATATATAAGGATATGTACTGTGACAGTATAATACAATAAAACTTGGAAGCTACCTAGTGTGCATCAGCAAGGAACTAGTTAAGTTACAATGCATTAATTCATTGAAATATTTATAGAGCCAGTAAAAAAAATGAGAATTATATGTGCCAAGAGGTGATATGGAAAGATCTCCAAGATATACTATTGAGTAGGAACAAAACCCCCAAGGTGCAGAACATTTGTGTGAAAGTGCAAAAGAGGATGTATTTATACATTATTTATTTTCTGGGAAAATATATAGCAAACTTAACCTCTGGGTTTTCTTCTGTACTTTCAGTTGTTTTTTTCTTTTTAACCCAGATACAAACAATACTTTTTTTCATTCCTTTTATATCATAACAGTAAAAGATTGGGGGGAATTCTAACATTTAAGGGATAGAGGGGGAAGACTCAGCACAAAAGAGAAGGAATGACTGAAGATACAGGACAGTGATGGTGGAAGGAGGGAGGAAAGCACTTTGCAGGAACAGTCAACAATGCCAAATGCTGCCTTAGGGAGTCAAGTTAAATAAGGACAGAAAAGGGTTCATTGGTTTTGTCAGTTAGTAGTTCATTGAAACTATTTCAAGAGTAGTTTTGGTCAGATGGTGGGGAGTGGAGGCCACATTGGAGTGGGTTGAGTAAATGGAGGGTGAGGAAGTGGATACAGCATTTCAGGCCAACATCTGAAGGGAATTTCTAGGATGGGCAGTTTTTGTATTTATATGCTTAAAAGAAGATTGCCAACAAAGTGAATACACTTTGTAACTACTGTTTAAATACATCATTTGCGGGGTTCTGGGTGGCTCAGTGGGTTAAGTGTCTGACTTCAGCTCAGGTCATGATCTCATGGTCCCTGAGTTCCAGCCCCACGTCGAGCTCTGTGCTGACAACTAACTCAGCCTGGAGCCTGCTTCGGATTCTGCGTCTCCCTCTCTCTCTGCCTCTCCGCTGCTCGCACTCTGTCTCTCTCAAAAATAAATAAACATCAAAAAATTTTTTTAAGTAAATCATTTGTGAAGGAGGGACTACTTCTCTGATTTGGTGTTCTAGTCTTTTTTCATTCAGTGCAATATTTCCCAAACCTTAGACTTTCATGAATTTTTCTCTATTTGTGTAATCTTGTAATGTTAAAAAACCCTCACTTTTTAAAGCTTAAATGCATTTATTTTCTATATGTATTTTTAAAAAGTTTTCTTAAAAATTTTTTTTTTATTTTTTTAAAAATTTACATCCAAGTTGGTTAGCATACAGTACAACAATGATTTCAGGAATAGATTCGTTAGTGCCCCTTACCCATTTAGCCCATCCCCCTCCCACAACCCCTCCAGCAACCCTTTGTTCTCCACAATTAAGAGTCTCTTATGTTTTGTCCCCCTCCCTGTTTTTATATTGTTTGCTTCCCTTCCCTTATGTTCATCTGTTTTGTATCTTAGTCCTCATATGAGGGAAGTCATATGATATTTGTCTTTCTATGACTGAGTAATTTCACTTAGCATAATACTCTCTAGTTCCAACCATGTAGTTGCAAATGGCAAAAAAAAATTTTAATGTTTATTCTTGAGAGACAGCATGCGTGCGAGGGAGAGAGGGAGACAATCTGAAGCAGGCTCCAGGCTCTGAGCCATCAGCACAGAGCCCACTGCGGGGCTTAAACCCATGAACCGCGACATCATGACCTGAGCCAAAGTCAGATGCTTAACTGACTGAGCCACCCTGGCGCCCCTAAACATTTTATTTATTTAAGTAATCTCTTCAACAAATGTGGGGCTTGAACTCATGACCCCAAGACCAAGAGTCGCATGTTCTTCTAACTGAGCCAGCCAGGCACCCCAATACACTGATTTTCAAAGGAAAACATTTTACCACTATCATACATGGAAAGCAAAGTATTTTCCTAATACATATAAGGATGTCCAAATAAATATCCAACTATTAAAAAATGTTTGGCTCCATACAAAATAATCCTTATCTGTAGCTTTCCATGGTTTTAGTTATCGTTGGTCTGGAACCAAATGGTCTTCCTGATGTATAGTCAGTAGGTCCATAGTACTGCATCACAATGCCTATGTCATTTACCTCACTTCATCTTATCATGGAGGCATTTTATCATCTCACATCATCACAAGAAGAAGGGTGGGTACAGTACAAGATATTGTGAAAGAGACCACATTCACATAACTTATATTGTTATAATTATTCTATTTTATTAATATTTATTGTTTATCTCTTGTTGTGCCTAATTTATAAATTAAACTTTATCATAGGTGTGTATGTATAGGAAAAAACAGTATATATGGTGTTCAAGACTATCTGGGAGGCATTTACTAGGGGTCTTGGAAGATATCTCCTGTGGATTAAGGGGGACGGACTATCATAACCACACTTTAGAAATACTTAGGCTGTTGGGGGCGCCTGGGTGGCTCAGTCTGTTAAGCATCCAACTTCGGCTCAGGTCATGATCCCATGGTTTGTGGGTTCGAGCCCCGCATCAGGCTCTGTGCTGACAGCTCAGAACCTGGAGTCCGCTTCAGATTCCGTGTCTCCCTCTCTCTCTGCCCCTCTCCTGCTCACACTCTGTGTGTGTGTGTGTCTCTCTCTCTTTCTCTCACGCTCAAAAATAAACATTGTAAAAAGAGAAATATTTAAGCCGTCAATGAATAATCTCTGTAGGATGTTATGCTTGAAGATGAGTAGAAAATTGCTTTAGGCGTGGTCTAATGGCCCAAATATGTATAAAGACAGAGCAGGAAATAGTGAGTGTCCTAAGAGAGGTATGCATGAGAGTTCACATCAGAGAGTTCTGGGAAATCTTCATGGAGGTTGAGGCTAATTGGGGCACAAAGGATAGGTAAAATATGTAATTTCAGAAATCGTGGGGAGAGTGTTTCAGGAAGAGGGAAACTTGTGCACAAAGACAAGAAACTGGGAAAGTTCATAATTCAGTTTGCCTACAGCCTAGGATTTTGCTTAGGGATAAAGTGGAAAAATAAAGCAGGAAAGATAGATTCCAGTCAGACTCTTGATGGCCATTCATTTCAGGGCAAGAAGTGTGTCGATGCATGTTCTAACATGTGAAGGAAAGAGTGGTTCTGTGATTTGCTTCAATGAATTACACCTCAGTTACCCAGTCACATGGTTATACTCTAGATCTTGTCGGAATGTACACCTCTGAAATCACTAATTCAAACATCAGAAGTAACCCCACTACAATAATTCTTTGACCTCATGAATTCCTTAATTCATTCTCCTCTCCCACATACATTGTCTCTTTTTATCGGTTTCCTCCAGTCTTCACTTGCTCCCTTACCCACTTAAATTCCTGAATTTATTATCATTATGAGTCTTGCAAATATCTTCACCTCCCTAGGCAATACTCTGGAGTACTTACACCCTGCTCCCCAGAGGAATCCAAATAACACACCTGTGCTGTCCAGGATTGTTGGAGATAATCATATATTGGGCAGCTTAATGATGATCAACCTTCATTAGGTCCTCAAGACTACTGGGGAACCTTTTTTTTCTCACTGATTCCCCAGAACTCTGAAACAACTGTTTCTTACCTTATTCACATTCTTCAAGTCTCTCCCTCCTACTCTCTGCTATTGACTTTGTCTCATATTTTATTGAGAAAACACATGCCCATCAGATAAAAACTCCCTCATCTTCCTGTGGATTTTTTTAAATGAAAATAGCTTCTCGGGGCACCTTGCTGGCTCAATTGGTAGAACATGCGTCTCTTGATTTCAGGGTCATGAGTTTGAGCCCCAGTCGAACACTTGGGCATAGAGATTACTTAAAAACATTTTTAAAAATGACTCAAAAGATTATTTTTTAAAAAAGTTAAAATAGCTTCTCTTTTTTTCCCCAATGATAAAAATATATGTTCATTGTAGGAAATTGAAAACTACAAATATAAAGAAAGTAAAGATTCTCCCAGATTCCACCACTCAGAAGATAAACACTGTTAACCTTTTGGTAAATACTGTTCCAGATATTTTTGTTGAAATATTCATACAATTTTACATAAGTGTATACCTTCTCTGTAAACTTTTTCTTTTCCTTTCGTTTCTTTTTATGATTTATGCAGTTCATACCCAGGTGGAAAGCATCCCAAGAGTTTTTTAGTCACTCAGATCTATATAATTACATCTTTTTGAGCAGTTGCTGACTTTTTTCTTTTTTAAGCTCAATGGTAGCATATAGGCATCTCCCTAGTTTTATACCATTAGATTGTTTTCACAGAAGTGTTTTTAGAGGCTGTGTAAGTCTTCCACTGTATGGCACTAATTACCTTAAGTTGTATAACTAGTCCACATTTAACTAGATGAACATTTAAGTGGTTTACAATGCTTCAGTGAATGTTTCTGTTTATCTTTGCAAATTTTTCCAATTTCATCTTGGGGAAGATTTCTAGGAGAAGAATTGTTAGGTAATAGTACACACATGTAAGATTTTGATATATATTGTCAAACTGCCCTCCAGAAAAGTTGCAATAATTTGTACTCCTACCAACAGTGCACAAGAGTGCCTGCTTTGTTTATATTGCTAATTTGAGGTATTGTTAATCCTCCTTTCAACCTTTGCCAATCTGATAAATGATAAAATCTTACCTTGTTTTAATTTTCACTTCTTTGATTACTGGTGAGGTTGAATATCTTTTCATATATGTTTCTTCCTGTGTAAATTGATCATGTCCTTTTCTGATATATTTTCTAGAGTAATTTGTCTTTTTAATTTTAAGAGCTTTTTTTAAAGAACTCTTTTTATGTTAGATATAGCAACTCTTTATCTGTTATATATGTTGAAAAAATCTTTCTCTGGTCTGTGGTTTATCTTTCAACCTTGCTTCTAATGCCATTCAGAAGATTTTATTTATTTATTTTTAAAGGTTTTACTTATTTATTTTTGAGAGTGAGAGAGTAGGGGAGCGGCAGAGAGAGAGGGAGAAGAGAATCCCAAACAGGCTCTGTACCATCAGCATGTAGCCCTATGTAGGCTTGAACTCAAGAACCATGAGATCATGACCTAAGCTGAAATCAAGAGTTGCATGCTTAACAGACTGAGCCACCCAGGTGCCTCAGAAAATTTTAATTTTTATGTTGTAAAAGTTACTAGTTTTCCTTTTTGATTCTGGTTTTTGGATGATGTTTACATCTTGCCATTGTGTTTATAAAATATTCACCCATATTTTCTCTGAGAAATTTTATGATTCAATTTAATCTTTGATTAATCCCGTATTTGTTTATTTATTCATTTATTTTAATTTATTTATTTATTATTTTTTTAATATGAAATTTATTGTCAAATTGGTTTCCATACAACACCCAGTGCTCATCCCAACAGGTGCCCTCCTTATTTATTTATTTTTAATGTTTATTTTGAGAGAGAGAGAGAACACGGGGGAGGGGCAGAGAAGGAGGGAGACACAGAATCTGAAGCAGGCTCCAGGCTCTGAGCTGTTAGCAGAGAGCCCGATGCAGGGCTTGAACCCCATGAATTATGAGATTATGACCTGAACTGAAGTTGTATGTTTAACCGACTAAGCCACCCAGGCACCCTGCCCAGTATTTATTTGGGTATATGAAGTGAGGCGGGGACCTAGTTTCCTAATATTTTATTTTTGAGAGAGAGAGAAGCAGAGAGAGAGAAGCAGAGAGAGAGGGAGGCACAGCTTCTGAAGCAGGCTCCAGACTCTGAGCTGTCACCTGATGCGGGCTTGAACTCATGAACTGTGAGATCATTACCTGAGCTGAAGTCCGACACTTAACCAACTGAGCCACCCAGGCACCCCTGTTTACAGTAGTTTTAATATTTGGTAGAGCCAGCTTCTCTCCCTTACTCCATTATCACTGTCGTTTTTAGAATTTTTCTGACTATAATTGCATGTTTTTTGGGAAAGTGTTTTTGTTTTTTTTTTTTTTAACAAGGTGTAATGCTACCTTATTAACTAATTTGTATTCTTGGTTGCTTACTCTCTTTTAACCTACTCTATTAATGAGAGTCTTAATAAGCTCTCATTAGAGTCCGAGCTGTTCACCTGTCTTATGTGCTATTTATTTCACCACTTCTGCAATAATTTGTCAAAGAGCAGGAGAATGAAATTTATAGTTTATGCTAGGGTAAGGGAAGATAAGCTACAGCCTGTTGAGTGCCATTTAATGGCATTTCACTACTCATTCTTGCACATCCTTAATATGCACCTGCTTCCTTTATTATCCCCTTTCCTCTTCTTTCTTTTACTTTTTTTTCTCTTTTAATTCTTCTTCCTTACTTGTAACATCTAGGGAGGCTATCTAGATCAAAAACAAAAACATTGGAGAAACCCATATGACGACATAAGGGGTTTCACCCTTTCTGCATATTTTTCTTTATTCACTGGCCCTTTCAATGGAGTGGTAACAGTTCAGTAAGTCCTGAATTTGGCGGCATATTTACAACCAGTATTAATCAATAGAGCCATTTGATTCTTGTATGCCTTATATAATCTTGGATAACACAATATCCATTCTACTACAGACATTATATTTTGTAAGTAATCTGTACACCTAACACGGGGCTTGAATTCATGTCCCCAAGATCAAGAGTTGCATGCTTGGGATGCCTGGGTGGCTCAGTCAGTTAAATGTCCAACTCTTGAGGGGCACCTGGGTGGCTCAGTTGCTTGAGTGTCTGACTTTGGCTCAGGTCATGATCTCATGGCTAGTGAGTTCGAGCCCTGTGTTGGGCTCTGTGCTGACATCTCGGAGCCTGGAGCCTGCTTCAGATTCTGTGTCTCCCTCTCTTTGCCCTTCCCCTGCTTGCACTCTGTCTCTCTCTCTCTCAAAAATAATAAATAAACATCAAAAAACTTTTGAAGAAAATAAATGTCCAACTCTTGATTTCAGCTCAGGTCATGATCTCAGGGTCGTGAGATGGAGCCCTGTGTCTGGCTCTGTGCTGACAGCAAGGAGGCCTCTTGGGATTCTCTCTCTCTCTCTCTCTCTCTCTCTTTCTGTACCCCTCCCCTGCTCGTGCTTTCTCTCAAAATAAATAAATAAACATTAAAAAAATTAGAAAAAAAGAGCCGCATGCTCTTCTGACTGAGCTAGCCAGGCACCCCTACTACAGACATTATTAATCACTAAGAGCTCTAAGATGTATATGAAAGGACCACCCTGGGCTTGACAGACAAGGTCTAATTTTCTCCCTGTTCCCTGTTCATTTATGAACAAAGAAGTTATGGTAGAGCCAGGGTCCTTGGTGGGATGATGGAAGTTGGGAGCCCTTAGTTTGTCAACAGGGAAATGGGGAACAATAACGGGAACTAATATTTGCTATATGTTAGCCACTGTTCTAGATGCCTTGTGTATACTATTCTATTGAACAAGAATCCTAGAACTACTTTTATTTCTATTTTACAGAGGCAAAAATTGAGGCAGTGAGACTGTAAGCAGCTAGCACAGAGTATGTGGTGCATGAGGATTCAGTCAACTATGTGATACTCTACCGCCCTTTTCCACCAGACTTCTTCCCCAAATTTAGCAATCTAGGATTGTAAAATGAATACCAAATTGCAGGATGCAAAAGAAGAAGAGTAATAGCTGTACTTTCCCTCTTTTCCCTTTTTTGTTCACTGTACTATGTGATCTAGCAGAGAATTTTGAAGAGGGAAAAGAAATTATTTTTAGAAACTCCATCTTTTCCATGATAAGTAATGCCTGACTCTGAGACTGTCAGGGTCAGGAGGAAACTCTCAATGTTCCCAGAATTGAGGCCACAACCTCTTTTTTTAATCCTGCTAGCCAGCTTCACATCTGGCTTGACTGAGGTACACAAGACTTAAAAGAGGGGTATGTGAGGGAACAGACGGAAAGCTTGTTAATGTTTTGATTTTGAATTTTCCCCCCAAATTTGGAGGCTTCATGCCTTAACCCTGTTGTCTCTGAATAGAGATTTCAGTAAAAGGCCACTCCTTGGTTGCAAGCATCACTCCATAGATTTAGCCGGAACCAAACATGTTTCTTTATATATTCCACTCTCATCCTTAAAACCATTTGTTTGGAAATGGATGGGACCCCTGCCCTTACTGCGAGCCTTGCAGGGGAATCATTAATTTCCCTCCGATTTGACAAAGGCATGGCAGCAGAAACATGTTTTGGAACTACAGGGTTTTTCATTCCTCTCAACTTCTGATATTTCTTCTTAATTTTTTTAAAGTTTATTTTGAGAGAGAGAAAGATGCAGAGAGAAAGAGGCAAAGAGAGAGGGAGAGAATTCCAAGCAGGCTCTGCATTATCAGGGCAGAACGTGGTGGGGGGGGGGGCGGGGCTCAAACTCACCAACCATGAGATCATTACCTGAGCTGAAACCAAGAGTCAGACACCTAACCAACTGAGCCACCCAGGCACCCATCTACTTTTGATATTTCTGACCTTTAGCAATCTAAAACTAGTGGGCAACATTGTTTATCTTTCTTCCTTCCTCTCTCTTTCCCCTCCCTCCATCCCTGTCTCCTTTTTCTTTGGAAGGCTTGCTCTGCTTGCCTGCACCCCTCTCTCAATAACTGTAGTATACTTCCGCTATTGCACGACATTCCCTTACTCTCAGTGATTCTCACCCTGGCTCTCTAAACTGCAACCCCTGGACTTAAGGGCCTAGACGCTTATGACGCTTACGTTCCCCATCATGGGTGAAGGCCAATTGGGCGTGGCATTGGTGACGTCGCAATCGGGGGAGGTGCCTTCTGAGCGTCGACTGGCACTGTGCACGGAGTTTGTGGAGAAGAGGCTTCGGCCGTGGCGTTCTCCACTGAGGTGCGTGATTTAGTAGGTAGAAGGGCTAAAGGTGGGTCAGCCATGGGCTAGTTGAGTGGTTTATAACTAGAAGGAAGATGTGGCCCTCATTTAAACACTTTTTAGAGTGGCCCTGAGGCAGTGGTTTTGAACTACAGAGTTGCTGTAGCTGACTCTCAGGTGAAGGAAAATGGGCAAAGGCAGTTTTTTGTTTTGTTTTGTTTTGTTTTGTTTTTTTACTTGATGAAGTATGGGATTGGTTCGCGGCCACTGGAAGCAGTAGGTAAAAGTTTGGATATGAATGACCAAAATTCTGTTAAAGCCGGAGGGTCGGAGATTTTTTGGGGGCGGGGTGCTGAAGGCGCTAGCTGGCTCTGCGAGAGCGGGGAAAAAAGACAGTGAGTGATTGGATACTTTGAACGTGTGGGCAGTGGAGGGGGGGGGATTTTGAACCAATTAGGAGGCAATGTGTATCAGCCGGACCAATCACAGGATACCCCGGGCCCTGGTTTCCTTGTCGTGGGGTGGATTATGAAAATTTACCCCAGATCGGGTTCTGAGCCCTGGCCCCCGTTGGACTGCCGCAGCCTGGCGCCGCGCCTGTTGGGCGTCGCGCATGTTTGGCGCTGCGGCAGCCTGGCTCTGGCCCCCCATTAACTGATTTTTCAGGGTTTTAAAATTTCTTCAGCATTTTACCCCTTAGGATAACAAATAACTGGAAAATTTGAAAAGAAATTTATTGAGGATAAAGGACAGAATATTGAAAATATTTTCTTATTTCATAGGTCTGAGCCAGAGATTTAATAATGGACGAAACGGATTTTCGTTTCATGGACTTTAAAGGTATATAGCTTTAGATGTTAATGAAGAAAAATGTCACACTGTTTGTTGCCTTATCTAAGATCCTCTAAATGGATTTTGTTTCTGAATTTTATCACTTTGGTCCAAATTTTCCAAATTTAGGTCCAAAGTTTCTCATTTATGTACAGGAAAAACAACATAGATGTTTACGACACTGGAACCCTTTTATAAGCTGGTACAGGGAAACAATTCACAACTCATCGATTATTTTCTGACAATTTTTATGGCATGCAAAATAACAATGGTTTAATCTGAATTAGATATCAATTGTGCTGAAAGTGCATTAAAAATATTACTGGAAGATCCTGAAGTGACTTGCATAATTAACAGTTAAAAATAAATTCTATCCTGTGTGGTTTTATTTATTTATTTTTTCTGCATAGTTTTAAGTTTAAGTGCATTTTATTGTATCTTAATTATTTTGAAAACTGGTAATCCATGTATGGTATTTATGGGAAATCATAATAAACAAAAGCAATTTGATTTGACCAGAACACCAGATTCCTCAATCATACCAGACATGAGAGAGTTTATGGTATTTCCTTTTTTCTGGGAACATGATTAGACCTGTGATGCATTCATATTCATATTATAGTGAAGTATGTTTTAACCAGCATGGCTATAAATCTATTAGGTTGATGTTTCATTAATGCTTGTCATTTATTATTATTTTTTATTTATTTATTTTTAATATGAAATTTATTGTCCTGTTGGTTTCCATACAACACCCAGTGCTCATCCCAAAAGGTACCCTCCTCAATACCCATTACCCACCCCCCCATCAACCCTCAGTTTGTTCTCAGTTTTTAAGAGTCTCTTATGCTTTAGCTCTCTCCTCTCTAACCTCTTTATTTTTTTCCTTCCCCTCCCCCATGGTCTTCTGTTAAGTTTCTCAGGATCCACATAAGAGTGAAAACATATGGTATCTGTCTTTCTCTGTATGACTTACTTCACTTAGCATCACACTCTCCAGTTCCATCCACGTTGCTACAAAGGGCCATATTTCATTCTTTCTCATTGCCACGTAGTATTCCATCGTGTATATAAACCACAATTTCTTTATCCATTCATCAGTTGATGGACATTTAGGCTCTTTCCATAATTTGGCTCTTGTTGAAAGTGCTGCTATAAACATTGGGATACAAGTGCCCCTATGCATCAGCACTCCTGTATCCCTTGGGTAAATTCCTAGCAGTGCTATTGCTAGGTCATAGGGTAGATCTATTTTTAATTTTTTGAGGAAACTCCACACTGTTTTCCAGAGCGGCTGCACCAGTTTGCATTCCCACCAACAGTGCAAGAGGGTTTCCGTTTCTCCACATCCTCTCCAGCATCTATAGTCTCCTGATTTGTTCATTTTAGCCACTCTGACTGGTGTGAAGTGGTATCTCAGTGTGGTTTTGATTTGTGTTTGTATAAGGAGCGACGTTGAGCATCTTTTCATGTGCCTGTTGGCCATCCGGATGTCTTCTTTAGAGAAGTGTCTATTCATGTCTTCTGCCAATTTCTTCACTGGATTATTTGTTTTTCGGGTGTGGAGTTTGGTGAGCTCTTTATAGATTTTGGATACTAGCTCTTTGTCCGATATGTCATTTGCAGATATCTTTTCCCATTCCGTTGCTTGCCTTTTGGTTTTGTTGATTGTTTCCTTTGCTGTGCAGAAGCTTTTTATCTTCATGAGGTCCCAATAGTTCATCCCCTTGCCTTTGGGGATGTGTCAAGTAAGAAATTGCTGCTGAGGTCAGAGAGGTCTTTTCCTGCTTTCTCCTCTAGGGTTTTGATAGTTTCCTGTCTCACATTCAGGTCCTTTATCCATTTTGAGTTTGTTTTTGTGAATGGTATAAGAAAGTGGTCTAGTTTCATCCTTCTGCATGTTGCTGTCCAGTTCTGCCAGCACCATTTGTTAAAGAGACTGTCTTTTTTCCATTGGATGTCCTTTCCTGCTTTGTCAAAGATTAGTTGGACATACGTTTGTGGGTCTAGTTCTGGGGTTTCTATTCTATTCCATTGGTCTATGTGTCTGTTCTTGTGCCAATACCATGCTGTCTTGATGATGACAGCTTTGTAGTAGAGGCTAAAGTCTGGGATTGTGATGCCTCCTGCTTTGGTCTTCTTCTTCAAAATTGCTTTGGCTATTCGGGGCCTTTTGTGGTTCCATATGAATTTTAGGATTGCTTGTTCTAGTTTTGAGAAGAATGCTGGTGCAATTTTGATTGGGATTGCATTCAATGTGTACATAGCTTTGGGTAGTATTGACATTTTGACAATATTTATTCTTCCAATCCATGAGCACGGAATGTTTTTCCACTTCTTTATATCTTCTTCAATTTCCTTCATAAACTGTCTATACTTTTCAGCATACAGATCTTTTACATCTTCAGTTAGGTTTATCCCTAGGTATTTTATGCTTCTTGGTGCAATTGTGAATGGGATCAGTTTCTTTATTTGTCTTTCTGTTGCTTCATTATTAGTGTATAAGAATGCAACTGATTTCTGTACATTGATTTTGTATCCTGCGACTTTGCTGACTTCATGTATCAGTTCTAGCAGACTTTTGGTGGAGTCTATCTGATTTTCTATGTATAATATCATGTCATGTGCAAAAAGGGAAAGCTTGACTTCATCTTTGCCAATTTTGATGCATTTGATTTCCTTTTGTTGTCTGATTGCTGATGCTAGGACTTCCAACACTATGTTAAACAACAGCAATGAGAGTGGACATCCCTTTTGTGTTCCTGATCTCAGGGAGAAAGCTCTCAGTTTTTCTCCATTGAGGATGATATTAGCTGTGGGCTTTTCATAAATGGCTTTTATGATGTTTAAGTATGTTCCTTCTTTCCCGACTTTCTCGAGGGTTTTTATTAAGAAAGGATGCTGAATTTTGTCAAATGCTTGTTCTGCATCGATTGACAGGATCATATGGTTCTTATCTTTTCTTTTATTAATGTGATGTATCATATTGATTGATTTGTGAATGTTGAACCAGCCCCGCAGCCCCGCAGCCCAGGAATGAATCCCACTTGATCATGGTGAATAATTCTTTTTATATGCTGTTGAATTCGATTTGCTAGTATCTTATTGAGAATTTTTGCCTCCATATTCATCAGGGATATTGGCCTGTAGTTCTCTTTTTTTACTGGGTCTCTGTCTGCTTTAGGAATCAAAGTAATGCTGGCTTCATAGAATGAGTCTGGAAGTTTTCCTTCCCTTTCTGTTTTTTGGAATAGCTTGAGAAGGATAGGTATTATCTCTGCTTTAAATGTCTGGTACAATTCCCCTGGGAAGCCATCTGGTCCTGGACTCTTATTTGTTGGGAGATTTTTGATAACTGATTCAATTTCTTCGCTGGTTATGGGTCTGTTCAAGCTTTCTATTTCTTCTTGTTTGAGTTTTGGAAGTGTGTGGGTGTTTAGGAATTTGTCCATTTCTTCCAGGTTGTCCAGTTTGTTGGCATATAATTTTTCATAGTATTCGCTGATAATTGTATTTCTGAGAGGTTGGTTGTAATAATTCCATTTTCATTCATGATTTTATCTATTTGGGTCATCTCCCTTTTCTTTTTGAGAAGCCTGGCTAGAGGTTTATCAATTTTGTTTATTTTTTCAAAAAACCAACTCTTGGTTTCGTTGATCTGCTCTACAGTTTTTTTAGATTCTATATTGTTTATTTCTGCTCTGATCTTTATTATTTCTCTTCTTCTGCTGGGTTTCGGCTGCCTTTGCTGTTCTGCTTCTATTTCCTTTAGGTGTGCTGTTTGATTTTGTATTTGGGATTTTTCTTGTTTCTTGAGATAGGCCTAGATTGCAATGTATTTTCCTCTCAGGACTGCCTTCGCTGCATCCCAAAGTGTTTGGATTGTTGTGTTTTCATTTTCATTTCTTTCCATATATTTTTTAATTTCTTCTCTAATTGCCTGGTTGACCCAGTCATTCTTTAGTAGGGTGTTCTTTGACCTCCATGCTTTTGGAGGTTTTCCAGACTTTTTCCTGTGGTTGATTTCAAGCTTCAGAGCATTGAGGTCTGAAAGTATGCATGGTATGATCTCAATTCCTGTATACTTACGAAGGGCTGTTGTGTGACCCAGTATGTGATCTATCTTGGAGAATGTTCCATGCGCACTCGAGAAGAAAGTATATTCTGTTGCTTTGGGATGCAGAGTTCTAAATATATCTGTCAAGTCCATCTGATCCAATGTATCATTCAGGGCCCTTGTTTCTTTATTGATCTTGTGTCTAGATGATCTATCCATTGTTGTAAGTGGAATATTAAAGTCCTCTGCAATTACCACATTCTTATCAATAAGGTTGCTTATGTTTGTGATTAATTGTTTTATATATTTGGGGGCTCCCGTATTCGGCACATAGACATTTATAATTGTTAGCTCTTCGTGATGGATAGACCCTGTAATTATTATATAATGCCCTTCTTCATCTCTTGTTACAGCCTTTAATTTAAAGTCTAGTTTGTCTGATATAAGCATGTCTACTCCAGCTTTCTTTTAAGTTCCAGTAACATGGTAGATAGTTCTCCATCCCCTCACTTTCAATCTGAAGGTGTCCTCAGGTCTAAAATGAGTCTCTTGTAGACAGCAAATAGACGGGTCTTGTTTTTTTTATCCATTCTGATACCCTGTGTCTTTTGGCTGGAGCATTTAGTCCATTTACATTCAGTGTTATTATTGAAAGATATGGGTTTAGAGTCATTGTGATGTCTGTAGGTTTCATGGTTGTAGTGATGTCTCTGGTACTTTGTCTCACAGGATCCCCCTTAGGATCTCTTGTAGGGCTGGTTTAGTGGTGACGAATTCCTTCAGTTTTTGTTTGTTTGGGAAGACCTTTATCTCTCCTTCTATTCTAAATGACAGACTTGCTGGATAAAGGATTCTCGGCTGCATAGTTTTTCTGTTCATGACATTGAAGGTTTCCTGCCATTCCTTTCTGGCCTGCCAAGTTCCAGTAGAGAGATCCGTCACGAGTCTTATCGGTCTCCCTTTCTATGTTACAGCACGTTTAAATCTAGCTGCTTTCAGAATTTTCTCTTTATCCTTGTATTTTGCCAGTTTCACTATGCTATGTCGTGCAGAAGATCGATTCAAGTTACGTCTGAAGGGAGTTCTCTGTGCCTCTTGGATTTCAGTGCCTTTTTCCTTCCCCAGTTCAGGGCAGTTCTCAGCTATGATTTCTTCAAGTACACCTTCAGCACCTTTCTCTCTCTCTCTTCCTCCTCTGGAATCCCAATTGTGCATACATTATTGGGTTTCATCGCATCACTTAGTTCTCTAATTCTCCCCTCATACTCCTGGATTTTTTTGTCTCTCTTTTTCTCAGCTTCCTCTTTTTCCATAATATTTATCTTCTAATTCACCTATTCTCTCCTCTGCCTCTTCAATCCGAGCTGTGGTCGCCTCCATTTTATTTTGCAACTCATTTATAGCATTTTTTAGCTCCTCCTGTTTCTTAGTCCCTGGATCTCTGTAGCAAGAGATTCTCTGCTGTCCTGTATACTGTTTTCAAGCCCAGCGATTAATTTTATGACTATTATTTTAAATTCATTTTCTGCTATAGTGCTTAAATCGTTTTTGATCAGTTCGTTAGCTGTCGCTACTTCCTGGAGTTTCTTTTGAGGAGAATTCTTCTGTTTCGTCATTTTGGATAGTCCCTGGAGTGGTGTGGAACTGCAGGGCTCTTCCGCTGTGCTGTCTGGAGTAACTTGCATTGGGGGGCGGGGCTGCAGTCAGACCTGATGTCTGCCCCCAGCCCACCGCTGGGGCCACAGTCAGACTGGTGTGTACCTTATCTTCCCCTCTCCCAGGGGCAGGACTCCCTGTGGAGTGGTGTGGCCCCTGTCTGGGCTACTTGCACACTGCCAGGCTTGTGGTGCTGCTTTGATGGGATCTGCGTGGTAGCCGGGGTGGATCTGCAAGGTGCACAGGGGCGGGAGGGGCAGACTCAGCTCGCTTTGCCTTCAGTGGTCTGCTTCGGGAGGGGCCCTGCGACACTGGGAGGGAGGCAGACCTGTTGGAGGGATGGATCCACAGAAGCACAGTGTTGGGTGTTTGTGTGGTGCAAGCAAGTTCCATGATGGGAACTGGTTCCCTTTGGGATTTTGGCTGGGGGATGGGCAAGGGAGATGGTGTTTCCCAGTGCCTTTGTTCCCTGCTGAACTCAGCTCTGTCCTCAGGGGCTCAACAACTCTCCCTCCCATTGTCCTCTAGCCCTCCCACTCTCTGAGCAGAGCTGTTGACTTATAACATTCCAGATGTTAAGTCCCACTGGCTGTCAGAACACACTCCATCCAGCCCCTCTGCTTTTGCGAGGCTCTGCCTTGCCGGGTGGGCTGCCCCTCCACCGCCCCAGCTCCCTCCTGCCAGTCTGTGTAGTGCACACTGCCTCTCCGCCCTTCCTACCCTGTTCCGTGGGCCTCTTGTCTAAGCTTGGCTCCGGAGAGTCTGTTCTGCTAGTCTTCTGGTGGTTTTCTGGGTTATTTAGGCAGATGTGGGTGGAATCTAAGTGATCAGCAGGACGTGGTGAGCCCAGCATCCTCCTATGCCGCCATCTTCCTCCTTATTTCCTTTCTGTAGGTTAGTATTTAAGTGGTACAGGCCATATTTGAAGAATCTGGCTCTTCCTCTTTCCTGGACAGCCCTTCAGGCAGCTCCAATGCTTGTCGTTTAAAAACACCAATAAAGCCTTAAGTATTTAAAAAAAACTTTTTATTTATTTTTAATGAGGGTAATTTAATTTAATTTGTTTTTTAATTTCAGTTTTTTAATTTTTAAATTATTTTTGTTTATTGATGCAAAAAAGTGGTTTCATTCATGGGGACAGGACCTGTGGGCAAAAAGAGCTGCCTTTTTTTTTTAATTAAAAATGTTTTTAAGCTTATTTACTTATTTTGAGAGAGAGAGAGTGTGCAAGCAGGGGAGGGGCAGAGAGAAAGGGAGAGAGAGAATTCCAAGAAGGCTCTGCACTGTCAGCACAGAGCTGTATGCAGGGCTCAAACTCACAAACTGCGAGTTCATGACCTGAGCTCAAACCAGAAGTTGAACACCTAGCCGACTGAGCCACCCAGGGACCCAAAAGCTGCCTATTTTTATTTTTTAAGTAAACTCTACACCAAATGTGGATTTCAAACTCAGGACCCTGAGATCAAGAGTTGCATGTTCTACTGATTGAGCCGGTGAGGGGCCTCCAAAGCCTTAAGTTTTAAGTTAGGATATAGTATCTATTTATATTATTATCTTATTTATTTTAAAGTAATCTCTCCAGTTATAGTGGGACTTAAACCCACAACTCGAATATCGAGAATTGCACACTCCACTGACTGAGCCAGCTAGGCACACCAAGAATAAAGTATCTTAAAGATACAGACATGGAATAAAGATTATGACTTTTAAGTACAATTGTCAGCCAATGCAGGCTTGAACTGTGGAGGTGCACTTACGTGGAGATTTTTTACAGTATGATATAAATATTTCTCTTCTTTATGATTTTCTTAACATTTTCTTTTCACTAGCTCACTTTATTGTAAGAATACAGTATATAATATACATAACATAACAAAATATGTTAATTGACTGTGTATGTTATTGGTAAGTCTTCTGACCAACAGTAGTCTATTATAGTTAAGTTTTTTGAGAGTCAATTCATAGAGATTTTTGACTGTGTAGGGGTCAGTGACCCTAACCCCTGTGTTGTTCAGGGGTCAATTGTATATGGTATTTGAAATCTTATATTTACATAAATATTTTAAGCACACAGAAAATTATAGAGAATATCAGAACTAACATCTGTATACCTAGCACTAAGTTTTGTTGAACTTTTTTTTAATGTTTGTTTATTTTTGGGAGAGAGACTGAGCATGAGTGGGGGAGGGGCAGAGAGAGAGGGAGACAAAGAACCTGAAGCAGGCTCCAGGTTCTGAGCTGTTGTCAGCACAGAGCCCAATGCGGGCCTCGAACCCACAAACCTTGAGATCATGACCTGAGCCAAAGTCACACAGTTAACTGACTGAGCCATCCAGGTACCCCAAATTTTGTGGAGTCTTAACAATTTGCTATATGCTTCAGACAGTTCATTGTTTCAGAGAACTAAAAGATTGCATGTACCACTTTTTCATCTTTTAAAATTTTACATAAATTATATCAGTTTGTGTAATTTTTTTTCTGCAGCTTGTCTTTTTTTGCTCAGTGTGTGTTTTTAATATTTACCCATATGGATAGTTTAGTTCTAGTTGATTTGTTTCCACTGCTGATGATTACTATTACTTTGAATACAGGTGTTTCACAATTTATTAATCCAATCTCATTTGTTGGCTGTGAGTTGTTTTTTGTAATATTTGCTATTACAAACAACAACACTACAATGAACATTGTGTTTCAGAGAGTTTAACAGGACTTTTTCTTTTTTTCTTTTATTTTTTTTAAGTAATCTCGACACCCAACATGGGGTTTAAACTCCCGACAGGTAGCCAGCCAGGCACCCCTATAATTTGGATTGTCAGAATTTAACCTAATTAGCCTTTCTTCGTGTGGCTACTAAAAACTAGAAAATTATTTGTGTCTGCACTGTTTCAGTCGGACAGTACTGCACTACAGCCTCACCCACCAGTGCTCGAGAAATAAATTTAGTGGGTAATAACCAACATTTTTAAATGAAAAACCACAGAGCAGAAAATGTCATCGTGTACTGCATATAATAAGGGTAAAATCATTTCATTAAACTTTTGGTCCAAAGTGTAGATGTGATGTAAAATATATTTCTTTGCCATAGGTGGTGGTCAAAAAATGTCTGAAAATCCCTGCCAGGGGTGCCTGCCTGGCTCAGTCAGCAAAGCATGCAACTCTTGACCTCGGGGTTGTGAGTTCAAGCCCCATGTTGGGTGTAGACATTATTTAAAAAAATAAATAAACTTAAAAACAATACAAATTATATAGCTCAATATATCTAAAATATATTTATATAGTCAATATAAAAATCATTCATGGGATATTTTACATCCTTTTTTTGGTCCAAAGTCTTTGAAAAAGTCAGATACGTATTTTATACTTAAAGCACATCTCATTTTGGATTTGCCTCATTCTGAGTTCTCAATAGTTACATGTGGCTAGTATCTACCCTGTAGTGGCAGTGCTGTTCTAGGGTATACATTTAGGAGTGGAACTGCTGGGTCAAAAGCTATGAGCATCTTTAACTTTATAAATATTTCCAAATTTCTGTTCAATGTAGTTTTAGCAGTTTATACTCTCTTCCTTTCTCTTTGCCCTGTATCCTTGCTAAGAATTGGTATTGTCAGACTTAAAAAAATTTGCAAGTGTGAAGAGTATTGTTGTTTTTATTTTGTATTTTTTTTAATTTTTTAAAAAAATTTAAAGTTTATTTTTATTCATTTTGAGAGTGAGAGAGTGAGCTAGCAGAGGAGGGGCAGAGAGAGAGGGAGAGAGAATCACAGGCAGGTTCAGTGCTGTCAGCACTGAGCCCAATGTGGGGCTTGAACTCACTAACTGTGAGATCATGACCTGAGCTGAAACCAAGAGTCAGACACTTAACTGAGCCACCCAGGTGCCCCTAGTTTTTAAATTTTTTTAATGTTTATTTATTTTTGAGAGAAACAGAGTGCAAGCCGGGGAGGGGCAGAGAGAGATGGAGACACAGAATGTGAACCAGGCTCCAGGCTCTGAGCTGTCAGCACAGAGCCCCACGTGGAGCTCAAAGTCATAAGTGGTGGGATCATGACCTGAGCTGAGGTCAGACTCTTAACCAACCAAGCCAGCAAGATGCCCCTGTTGTTTTTAATTAACATTTTATTTTGGAATAGTTTTAGATTTACAGAAAAATTGCAAAAATAGTGCAGAGTTCCCATATTTTTTTTCTTAAATTTTTTTTTTCAACGTTTTTTATTTATTTTTGGGACAGAGAGAGACAGAGCATGAATGGGGGAGGGGCAGAGAGAGAGGGAGACACAGAATCGGAAACAGGCTCCAGGCTCCGAGCCATCAGCCCAGAGCCTGACGCGGGGCTCGAACTCACAGATCGCGAGATCGTGACCTGGCTGAAGTCGGACGCTTAACCGACTGCGCCACCCAGGCGCCCCCAGAGTTCCCATATTATTACCAGTTTCTGTTTCATTAATTTTACCATCTTATGAGTGTTGTTTTATTTTTTTATTATTTATTTATTTATTTATTTATATTTATTTATTTTAGAGAAAGGGTGCAAGTGGGGGAGGGGGCAGAGGGAGAGACAGAATTTTTTTTTCTGAGGCAAATTTTATTGGCAGAACACAAGTGTTTTACAAATGCAAGATACTTAAGCAACGAATACATTTTATTTTATTTTATTTTTTATTTTTATATTTTTTGACTTTTTAAACAGTGGACTTTATTTTTTTTAAATCACTTTTTACTTACTTACTTATTTATTTATTTATTTATTTATAATATATGAAATTTATTGTCAAATTGGTTTCCATACAACACCCAGTGCTCATCCCAAAAGATGCCCTCTTCAGTACCCATCATCTACCTTCCCCTCCCTCCCACCCCCCATCAACCCTCAGTTTGTTCTCAGTTTTTAAGAGTCTCTGATGCTTTGGCTCTCTCCCACTCTAACCTCTTTTTTTTTTTCCTTCCCCTCCCCCATGGGTTTCTGTTAAGTTTCTCAGGATCCACATAAGAGTGAAAACATATGGTATCTGTCTTTCTCTGTATGGCTTATTTCACTTAGCATCACACTCTCCAGTTCCATCCACGTTGCTACAAAGGGCCATATTTCATTCTTTCTCATTGCCACGTAGTATTCCATTGTGTATATAAACCACAATTTCTTTATCCATTCATCAGTTGATGGACATTTGGGCTCTTTCCATAATTTGGCTCTTGTTGAAAGTGCTGCTATAAACATTGGGGTGCAAGTGCCCCTATGCATCAGCACTCCTGTATCCCTTGGGTAAATTCCTAGCAGTGCTACTGCTGGGTCAGAGGGTAGGTCTATTTTTAATTTTCTGAGGAACCTCCACACTGTTTTCCTGAGTGTCTGCACCAGTTTGCATTCCCACCAACAGTGCAAGAGGGTTTCCGTTTCTCCACATTCTCTCCAGCATCTATAGTCTCCTGATTTGTTCATTTTGGCCACTCTGACTGGCATGAGGGGATATCTGAGTGTGGTTTTCATTTGTATTTCCCTGATGAGGAGCGACGTTGAGCATCTTTTCATGTGCCTGTTGACCATCCGGATGTCTTCTTTAGAGAAGTGTCTATTCATGTTTTCTGCCCATTTCTTTTTTTTTTTTTAATTTTTTTAATGTTTATTTATTTTTGAGACAGAGAGAGACAGAGCATGAACAGGGGAGGGCAGAGAGAGAAGGAGACACAGAACCCAAAACAGGCTCCAGGCTCTGAGCTGTCAGCACAGAGTCCGACGCGGGGCTCGAAGTCACGGACTGTGAGATCATGACCTGAGCCGAAGTTGGACGCTTAACCCTCCGAGCCACCCAGGCGCCCCTCTGCCCATTTCTTCACTGGATTGTTTGTTTTCCAGGTGTGGAGTTTGGTGAGCTCGTTATAGATTTTGGATACTAACCCTTTGTCCAATATGTCATTTGCAAATATCTTTTCCCATTCCGTTGGTTGCCTTTTGGTTTTGTTGATTGTTTCCTTTGCTGTGCAGAAGCTTTTTATCTTCATGAGGTCCCAATAGTTCATTTTTGCTTTTAATTCCCTTGCCTTTGGGGATGTGTCAAGTAAGAAATTGCTGCTGAGGTCAGAGAGGTCTTTTCCTGCTTTCTCCTCTAGGGTTTTGATGGTTTCCTGTCTCACATTCAGGTCCTTTATCCATTTTGAGTTTGTCTTTGTGAATGGTGTAAGAAAGTGGACTAGTTTCATCCTTCTGCATGTTGCTGTCCAGTTCTGCCAGCACCATTTGTTAAAGAGACTGTCTTTTTTTCCATTGGATGTCCTTTCCTGCTTGTCATAGATTAGTTGGACATACGTTTGTGGGTCTAGTTCTGGGGTTTCTATTCTATTCCATTGGTCTATGTGTCTGTTCTTGTGCCAATACCATGCTGTCTTGATGATGACAGCTTTGTAGTAGAGGCTAAAGTCTGGGATTGTGATGCCTCCTGCTTTGGTCTTCTTCTTCAAAATTGCTTTGGCTATTCGGGGCCTTTTGTGGTTCCATATGAGTTTTAGGATTGCTTGTTCTAGCTTTGAGAAGAATGCTGGTGCAATTTTGATTGGGATTGCATTGAATGTGTAGATAGGTTTGGGTAGTATTGACATTTTGACAATATTTATTCTTCCAATCCATGAGTGTGGAATGTTTTTCCACTTCTTCATATTTTCTTCAATTTCCTTCATAAGCTTTCTATAGTTTTCAGCATACAGATCTTTTACATCTTTGGTTAGATTTATCCCTAGGTATTTTATGCTTCTTGGTGCAATTGTGAATGGGCACAAATACATTAAAAAAAATTTTTTTTAACGTTTATTTATTTTTGAGACAGAGAGAGACAGAGCATGAGCAGGGGAGGGTCAGAGAGAGAGGGAGACACAGAATCTGCAATGGGCTCCAGGCTTCGAGCTGTCAGCACAGAGCCCGACGCGGGGGTCGAACTCACGGACCGTGAGATCATGACCTGAGCTGAAGTTGGCCACTTAACCGACTGAGCCACCCAGGCGCCCCGGGCACAAATACATTTAAAAATTTTTTTTTTAACGTTTATTTATTTTTGAGAGAGAGAGAGAGAGCATGAACGGGTGAGGGTCAGAGAGAGAGGGAGACACAGAATCTGAAACAGGCTCCAGGCTCTGAGCTGTCAGCACAGAGCCTGACGCGGGGCTCGAACTCACGGACCGGAGATCATGACCTGAGCCAAAGTCGGATGCTTAACCGATTGAGCCACCCAGGCGCCCCACAAATACATTTTAAAGACAGAAGTGAGCATAGCTCAGGGAAACTCAACAGTATGTCTTCTAAATTATATGAAAGAGAGAATCTTAAGCAGGTTCCACTCTCAGCATGGAGCCCAATGTGGGGCTTGATTCCACAACCCTGGGATCATGACCTGAGCTGAAATTGAGTCAGATGCTCAATTAATTGACTGAGCTCTCCAGATGTTCCCATGAGTGTTATTTTAGTTTTCATTTCCCTGGTAACTAGTGAAGTTGGGTGTATTTTTATAGATTTACGGGTCATTTGTGTTTTCTCTTCTGTACACGTAATGTTTTCAGTCAAATTTTGTTAAAATGAACCACAAAAGACCATGTGGCAGTTCTAGGTCATTTTCTTGTCAGGGAAAATTGATATAACAGCCATATTTAAAAAAATTTTTTTTTACTGTTTATTTTTGAGAGAGACAGGGACAGAGTGTGAGCGGGGGAGGGGCAGAGAAAAAGGGAGACAGAATCCAGAACAGGCTCCAGGCTCTGAGCAAGCTGTCAGCATGGAGCCTGACGTGAGGCTGGAACTCACAAACCACGAGATCATGACCTGAGCCGAAGTTGGACCCTTAACCAACTGAGCCACCAGGCACCCCAATATCCATCTTTTTGTATAAACAGTTCAGTTTCAAGACCAAGAAGAAATTGGTCTCAGTTATATACCCATTTGGGCTAAATAAGTGTAATTCCTTTTCTGTATGCCAGCTCTTCAACTATTTGAAGATATTTATGTTGCCTGGGAAGTCTTCTTCAGATTAAGCATTTTCAGTTTCTTCAGTCATTCCTCATATTCCTTGGTTTCTAGTCCTTTCAATGTCTTGTGTGCTTTCCTCTGAACATGCTCTATTCTTTTCATGTTATTCCTTAAAGCATGGTACTCATAACAACACAATTCTTTAGGGTTTATATGATCAGCACAAAACAATCCTTTATAGATTTAGGAGTGATCATTCTGTTATATACTGATGTAGTTAAGATCAAATTTATGTTTTCCTTTTTTGGGGTGTGTGTGTGTGTGGCCAGTCGCACTACCCTAGTGATTCATTTTGAGCTTTTTGCCCCCAAAAGACCCTCAGTCTTTTTTTAGTACATGCTGCTGTTAAGCTACATCTTGCCTGTCATATATTGGTACAGTTAGTTTTGAAGACTTAAATGCAGGACTATACTTTTTTTTTTAGCAGGTTCCATACCTAACATGGAGCTTGAACTCATGAACCTGAGATCAAGAGTTGCTTGGTGTACTGACTGAGCCAGCCAGGCACCCCTAATAATTTTTTATCTGACATTAATCCTATTGCTACGAACTGGAGATTTCATTTTTATTGCTGATTATATCATCTATCTCAGTTTCTTCATCTAACTCATTGATAAAATTGTTAAATAGGACAGGTCTAAGAACAGAATGCTATGCCATGAAAAACCTCACTTAAGGTTGACATCAGTCTGTTACTCAGCATGCTTTGGTGTGCCTTTGCCACCTGCCTGATTTGTTCTTGTCTCCAAAGTCTAGCAGCTGTCTTATTTTATACTTGGCTTTGGCCCTAGATTTAGAATCTCTGGTTCGTCTTTTCAAAGGACTCTTGGGGCTCTTTGTATATGCACTCCAGTTGCCAACTCTCCTGTTCACCATTTTCCCTCCAGTTTTACTGAGATATAATTGACATATAGCATTGTGTAAATTTAAGGTATACAGTGTGGTGTATATATATATATATATGTAAATGATTACCACAATAAGGTTAGTTAACACATCCATCTTCTCTGTCCTCTCACATAGGTTACAGTGTTTCTGGGATGTGGGGAAATGGGTAAAGGTTGTCGAAGTGGACCAACCTCCTTTACCTTTGAGGCTGCCTTTTGTTTTTTGAGTTTTTTGTTTGTTTTTAGTAATCACTATACACAACATGGAGCTTAAACCCATGACTCCAAGATTAGGAGTCGGATGCTCCTCCCACTGAGCCAGCTAGGTGGCCCTGAGGCTGCTTTCCTGATGTTGAACAAAGTTGGATGCCATATTGTGCTATCCTGCTCTTGACCTATAGCCTCCAGGGATTTCAACTCTGTAGAACTTTTTCTTTCTTTCTTTCCCCTGCCTCCCCTTCCTCCCTCCTTCCTTTTCCTTTCTTTTTTTTTCTTTTCTTGTTCTTTCTTAGAAATCAGTTTTATTTAGGCATACTTTACATACAGTAGAATTCACATATTTTAAATGTCCAGGTTGATGCCTTTTTTGGGCAAATGTAATCCATATAAACAACATTTGAATCAAGAAACTGAACATTCTCCGGATGCCTGGCTGGCTTATTTGGTAAAGCATGCAGCTCTAGATCTCAGGGTTGTGAGTTTGAGCCCCACATTGGGTGTGGAGCCTCCTTAAAAAATTTTTTTTAAGTAAAGAAAGAAACAACATTTTCGTCTCAGAAAATTCTGTCATGCCCCTTTGTAGTCAGTCTACCCCTCCCTCCACTCTAGGCAACCACTGTTCTGATTTCTCACGGTAGATTAATTTATAAATGAAATTATACAGTATGTATCCTTTTTTTCTATGCTGTGTTTCACTAAGCATAATTGTTTTTCTTAATATTTATTTATTTTTGAGACGGTGGAGAGGCAGAGAGAGAAGGGGACAGAAGACCCCAAGTAGGCTCTGTGCTGACAGCCAACAGCCAGATCCTGGGCTCGAACTCACAAACTGAGAGATCATGACCTGAACTGAAGTCAGACGTTTAACCGACTGAGCCACCCTGGTGCCTTGAAGCATAATTGTTTTGAAATTCATCCATATTGTTGCATATATGGGTAGTTGTTTTTTTAGTCCTATGGTCTCCAAAGTTTAGTGTACCGAATGTGACTGGATGTATTTCCTTACCAGAATCAAGCTGGAAATTCCTTTTTGGTTAACATGATACTGTCAGCTCCTGCTTCCCCCACACTCCCAGCCACTTGCCCTCCAACACTTTATATAGCTTTTTATCTCCTATTGAGGTCAGGCTTAGATTTGCTCCAGTCCCTGAGCTGGTACTGTCCAGGGCAAAAAAGAGAATAGTAGTAAAGTGGAGTAGGGAAGAGTTTGGTTTGAAGTGAAGTCATACTGGCCATCAGGTTTGAGATTTAACATGCTGGGGACATACTCGAGGCACCTGTTGAGCTTTGGAGCTAGCTGTATCATTTTTGTTTGTCATGATTTTCATGGAGTTAGCCTGCCCTGCATCCTTTTCTAGTCCTCTAGGACCAAGATGCTGCTGAGAAGTACAATACATTGCTGTGAATAGTTCTCTTTGAACTGTGATGCATGCAGTTCCACCTGACTTCTGCGTTATGAGTCACTGCTTGGGTTCCCTTATACCATACCCAGTTTGTCAGTTGGGACCTCTTGGAATATTGTATAAAAAATGATTATCTTTTTGACCACAGAAAATAAGATCTATACTCTGATTTTAGTGTAAGACTAAATCTGTTTGCCTGAGTTTGCCATGCCCTTTTGACACTTTGGATATTTGGCTCTCCTCATTCAAGCCAGTCTGTGCTGGAATACCTTTTCTTAGCCCACAGTAAGAATTATAGTGTGGTACTCTGAATGGTATTGGCTCATTTTTTCTTTCCCTGCTGTTTTTTAGTTGTGTCAATCTTGGCATATCACTTGCTTCAGGCTTTTCCCTATAGAACTAGTATAGTTGAAAGTATAGGATTTCAAATGAGAAAGCCTGAGTTCAAATCCTAGTTTGCTACTTTTTCTTTTTATCACCTTTGAGAAGTCACTGCACTTTTTAAATTTCAGTTTCTGCATCTTATAAAATAAAAAATGCTCCCTTGCAGAGTAGATTGATGAGTAAATGAGAATGCAGGTGAAAAAGCTTTGAGACTGTAAAGCATTATGCAAATGTTAATTTTATTGTCATTTTTGTTTTTTTCTCACTAAAGAGGTTGCAGATAATCATTGTGACTCCGAGTAAAATCTTGAATTGACCCTGGCAGGTCTTTGAGCTGCTTTGGCTTTCAAATGACGGGTTGAGCTGATGGAGGCCATAGGGAGAGACTTGGCAGGACTTTTGATAGATTTTTTCCATGTTGTAATGGAACTTCCCTTTCTCAAGGGTAGGGAAAATGCTTATTTTATATTATTCCATACCTAGAATGCTGTCTACCAAATCAGAATTAATTGGTACTGATTAACATGGCTATCTCAATAGAGTGACCCCATCAGGATGAATCTCATTTAAATTAAATTGACTGAAGTCATGCTGTAAATCATAGTTTATTTCAGCAGCTAGGAAGATAATGTAATTATTTTCTTTCAAAATGTACAATCTTACTTGATAAAACGTTAATACAGCGTGTTGTCTTCAGATCTTGGGAATAGGCTGTATTTATAGAAGCTCTTTTCTGAGCTTCTCCCAGAAGTGTCTCCTTCATAATGTAAGTCAACGATTCAGCTCTGTGATCTCTACTACTTACCTAGCTTTGCTGACTGCGTTTTATCATAAAACAGTGCAGTGCTGTCATTGCCTCAGCTGGTGTCAATCAAGTTGCTCAACTGAATGACATTGAGAATATGTTTTGAAAGTACCAGGATTATACTGACAATGAATTCTATAAAACATTAAGAGAACATCCACAAGTCAGAATTAATGTCTTTACAATCTCATGTATTATGTAACCACAAGTTATAATTAGTATTCTACTAAAATATATTTGACTTTTTTTAAAAAGGAGCTCAAATTAAAAATTTACATTGGGTTTTTGTTTCCTTTCCAAAAACATTTCAAGAATCTGTTTTTAAATAATATTTGGATACTTAAAAACATTTTTAAACTTTCCTATTTTTTTATTGAAGTATAATTTACATACAACATTCTATTAATTTCAGGTCTATAGCATAATGATTTGGTAATTGTACATATTGTGAAATAATGACTACAAGTCTAGTTAACATCTGTCACCATGAATAGTTACAAAGTTGTTTTTTTTTTGTGATGAGAACTTTAAAAAATTTTTTCATGTTTTTTGAGAGAGAGAGAGAGAGAGAGAGAGAGACAGCGTGAGCAGGTGAGGGGTAGAGAGGGAGACAGAATCCGAAGCAGGCTCCAAGCTCTGTGCTGTCAGCACAGAGCTCAATGTGGGGCTCGAATTCAAGGACCACGAGATTATGACCCGAGCTCGGTGCTCAACTGGCTGAACCACCCACGTGCCCCTGTTGTGATGAGAACTTTTAAGATTTACTCTTTTAGCAACTTTCTTTTTTTTTTTTTTTTTAATTTTTTAACGTTTATTTTTGAGACAGAGAGAGACAGAGCATGAATGGGGAAGGATCAGAGAGAGAGGGAGACACAGAATCTGAAACAGGCTCCAGGCTCTGAGCGGTCAGCACAGAGCCGGACGCAGGGCTCAAACTCACGGACCGCGAGATCATGACCTGAGCTGAAGTCGGCCGCTTAACCGACTGAGCCACCCAGGCGCCCCTTTTAGCAACTTTCAAATACACAATACAGTATCATTAGCTATTGTTGCCATGCTGTACATTACATCCCCATGACTTACTTTATAACTAGAAGTTTGTACCTTTGACTCCCTTCCCCCATTTTGCACCCCCCACTGCCAGCAACCACCAGTCTGTTCTCTGTATCTATGAGCTTGTTTTTTTTTTTAAGATTCCACATATAAGTGAGATTATATAATATATGTTTTTCTCTATTTGACTTATTTCACTTAGCATAATGCCCTCAAAGTCCATCTACATTGTCACAGATTGCAAGATTTCATTCAGATAAAAAGATTTCATTCTTTTATGGCTGAATAATACTCCATTGTATGTATTCCACAAATTTTTATCCATTCATCTGTTGATGTTCACTTAGGTTGTTTCCATATTTTGGTTATTATTGTAAATAATACTGCCATGAATGTGGGGGAGCATATATTTTTTCAAGTTACTGTTTTCATTTTCTCTGAATAAATACCCACAAGTAGAATTGCTGGATCATATGGTATGTCTATTTTTAATTTTTTGAGAAACTTCCATACTGTTTTACGTAGTGGCTACACCAGTTTACATTCCCACCAACAGTGTGCAGGGGTTCCTTTTTCTTCACATCCTTGCCAACACTTATTTCTTGTCTGTTTGATATTAGCCATTCTAACAGGTGTGAGGTGCTATCTCATTGTGATTTTGATTTTCATTTCCCTGATGATTAGTGATGTTGAACATCTTTTCAGGTACTTATTGGCTTTCTGTATGTCTTCTTTAGAAAAATGTCTATTCAGATCTTCTGCCCATTTTTAAAGTGGGGTTTTTTTTTTTTTTTTTTTTGCTTTTTTTATTAAGTAATCTGCATCCCACATGGGACTTGAGCTCACAACCCTGAGATCAAGAGTTGCATGCTTTACTAACTGAGCCAGCTGGGTGCCTGTTTGCTTTATGAAGTCTTAATATGAATCTATTTTCTGATGCTTAACTGAAAGTTTTTAATTTAGCAGATTTATTATTGTAGCATGTTAAAAATTCTTTCAGAATGTGCTCTTATAGTATTGTTAAGAATATTAACATTCTTGCTAGTTGATGCTCAGAAATGTAAGAAATTAGAGATGTGTAGAGGTTATGGAGACTTCTATTACATGAGTTTGGAAAAACCTCAATTTGATAATATGAAGGGCATTAATTATGATTTTACATCATACTTGGGTTTTAAGGAATTCTGTGGCCTAGTAAGATTCAGTTATATGGAATCTGGAACTTAGATTGTTTAGAAAATGGTGACATCACTTGTACAGATTCAATAATTGGTTAATGTTGTTGGTAATTGGGCATGTCATTTTTTTTTTTCTCACAAAGTAAGGTCAAGACTTCAGTGCCAGCATGAGTTAGTTATGTCTGTCTAATGCTTAAAAATATTAATAAGTATTTCAATTTTAATGGGTATTCTCAGTTTCCCTTCAGAATTTCTACATTTTCTAGTTTTGAAGACATTGTTAATTTAAATCTTGTAGTTGTAAGATGATCTATTTGTGAAGTCAAGCCATTTTACTTTCTGACAATGAGTGATGATTAAGTTATTAAACAAGTGACTCTCAGGGAATGCAAATTTTATTTGAAATTGTACTCTACCCTTACCTAAAAGAAACTTTATCTCCAGTTTGGTTTTACTCTAATGATAATTCAAGTTTTTTCATGCTATATTTATTTTACCAAAGATCTAAGAACAGATTTAAAGATGATTTTCTACTTTTTCCCAATGGTGATAGTTCACAGCACTTGTATCATCCATTGTTATTTCAGAAATTGTTGAAAACCTGATTGTAAGAGATAATTCACCTAGCATACCTGAGGCAATTGAAAGACTCTTCAATGACATAGCAAATATCAACAGGGATTCTATGGCTGAAATACAGGATGCTCAGGTTGGTATAAAAATTTTGTTTATGAAAAATTTTTGAAAGATTTTATTTTATTTTATTTTATTTTTTTAATTTTATTTTTTTTTAACGTTTATTTATTTTTGAGACAGAGAGAGACAGAGCATGAACGGGGGAGGGTCAGAGAGAGGGAGACACAGAATCTGAAACAGGCTCCAGGCTCTGAGCTGTCAGCACAGAGCCCGATGCGGGGCTCGAACTCACGGACCGTGAGATCATGACCTGAGCCGAAGTCGGCCGCTTAACCGACTGAGCCACCCAGGTGCCCCTGAAAGATTTTATTTTTAAGGAATCTCTACACTCAATGTGGGGCTTGAACTCATAACCCCAAGACAGGAGTCACATGCTCCACTGACTGAGCCAGCCAGGTGCCTCTGATAAGTTTTGATGATTCACCATTTTAATTATATAAAAAAATAGCCATTGTGATTAACCATTATAAATACATAGAAATCTGTCTTTGGATTTTCAAGCCTAATGGCTTAAAAACAACTAAAGCAAAGAATAAATTATACAAAGTGGCATAATTAATTGCTCAATTATGTGAAATTTAATGAATATAGAAGTTCAAAGAAGGGAGAGATCAATATAGACTATAGTGGTTGCTGAAAGCTTCATGTGTGAGACCGAACTGGATTTGAGTTACATAAAAACAAGGGGAGGAGGTATATTAGGTAAAACCAGTAGTATGAATAAAAGTGCATAGATATAAATAAACAAGTTGTGTTCATGGGACAGTCACATAATGTGACTACGTTTTTGGGAGGCAAGGTAGAATGGGATTAGATTATGAGGGGCCTGTAAATGACCCACAATAGTCACATAAGCATAAAACATGCAAGAAAATCCATATCATTGGAGGTGGATGGTATTTTAACTGGCTAATAAAATGTTTTTCTTGTCCAGGTTGAAGAAATGGCAGTAAACCTATGGAACTGGGCAGTTACCAAGAGAGTAGGTTCAGTTATAAGTGAAGAGCAGAAAGCTAAATGTATGTATACATTCATTTTACAAGGAATATTTTTATTATACATTAGGTTGTGTTCCTGCAGTTTAAATAATATTTTGACTAGTTCATAAATGGGTATTTATGAAAAGAAAAATAAACAAAATGATCTATACATAGAAGTTTCTTAAGCAAACATCTTGAATTTTGTGATTTTTCAGAGGTTAGCTCCTGATTAATAAAAGTTTAAAAGCATCACTGCTTCTTTATCCATTCATCAGTTGATGTACATTTGGGCTTTTTCCATAATTTGGCTGTTGTTGATAATGCTGCTATAAACATCAGGGTGTGTATAAAGAAGCTGTGGTGTATATATACAATGGAATATTACTCAGCTATCAAAAAGAATGAAATCTTGCTGTTTGCAATGACATGGATGGAGCTAGAGGGTATTATGCTAAGCAAAATAGAGAAAGACAAACACCATATGATTTCACTTATATGTGGAATTTAAGAAACAAAACAGTGAACATATAGGAAAGAAGAAAAAGAAGCAAACCATAAGAGACTCTTAAATTGGAGGACAAACTGAGGGGTGATGGAAGGAGGTGGGTGAGGGATGAGCTAAATGGGTGATGGGTATTAAGGAGGGCACTTGTTATGATGAGCACTGGGTGTTGTATGTAAGTGATGAATCACTGAATTCTACTTCTGGAACCAACATTGCACTGTATGTTAACTAACTAGAATTTATTTTTATTTTATTATTTTTAAAAAGTGTTTATTTTTGAGAGAGAGAGAGCACGATCAGGGGAGGGGCAGAGGGAGAGAGAGAGAATCCCAAGCAGGCTCTGCACTGTCTGCACAGTGCCTGATGCAGGGCTCCAGTTCACAAACTTTGAGATCCTGACCTGAGCCAAAATCAAGAGTCGGAGGCTTGACTGACTGAGCCACCCAGACACCCCAAATAAAAATTTGGAACAAAAAAATTAAGTGGGAAAAGTGGAGATTACAAATACACATCCACAGAGTGAGTAAAGAGTAAAAGAAAATATATTAATTTATGAATGCAGTTTAACACACACACACAAATACACACAAATAAAAGCATCACCTCAAGAAATTGTCTGGTAGTGAAAAACAAAGATGATTAAAGGATGGGAAAATGAGAACTTGATGGCACGTTAAAGGACACATGGATTATCTTTCCTGGAGAAGAGATGATCAGAATCTTCAGGATTCTGAAGGACTCTCAAATAGCAGTTTCCTTTCTCCATTAATAATAGAATGAGAACTGTTGCTAAGTGAGAGATTTAGATTTAAAAATTGGTAAAGAATAGTTTCCTCATGAGGTGGGTTGATGGACTTTGGACTGAGTTACTTGAGAACAATTATAGGAGTTTTTTCTACCTGTGAGAGCAAACTAAAAGAACAACAACAAAACAAAACCCCCAAACCAAACTCATGTGCTTGGATGCATTAAATGTGGTCCACTGTCTGGCAGAATTCTAGTGCTTTAGCTAACTGGCTGGGTTAGTGTGCTGACAGTTTCTCATTTCCAACAGTGATAGTGACAGTTAATGCATTTGTGGAAAGTATATTGCTCCATTATAAAGGATACATCGAGGCAACAAGCCAAAACGTGAATCTCTGGCCTGCTTGGCTTTCTGAAGACAAATGAATTTTGTCTGTATGCAGCAAATGGAATTCATTGCTAAGTATTTATGTTTATGAATATAAACCAAACTGTATACAATTTCAGTGTAGGTCTAGGGTAATTAATTAGTGGTTAATACAGTCAATAATATACTTACTCATTAGTCTATACCTCTGTTAGGATGCTTAGAGAATAGGTCTACCTCTGTAACTGTCGGATAAATATGGATATCATTGCTCCTAGGAGTCTTGGTTCTTGTAGTTATGGGGAGAGAAGAGTTAGAAGTTTATCTGTTGAAGAAACATAGTACATAGTTGAACTGTGTGATATTAAAATGCATTAATTCTAAGCTCCTACAATTCTGCCTATCAAGGAACATTGTTGTAGCTATTTTTCACTACTTGTCAAATAGAGATTTGGTAGATGGACCTCTCCCAGAGTGGGAAAATAATTGAGAGATCAGGTTCCTTGAGAATACCAAAGAATTAGTAAACTTTCGAAAAATAAAGGAAACATTTTCAAAACTGGAAATGTAAGACAATGTAAATACATGATTAGGAATTAATTTGATGAAAGTTTTTTTCAGAAACCACTTTATTAAAGGATGATTAGAATGTACATTTCATGATGAGTAATAAGAAACTGACTTCAATTACCCCATAATTTCACCTGGGCAAATCTCTTTTTCGATGGAATATTAATTGAAAATGGTATTAGTATAGGTTGAATGGCTGCTGAGATCATCTAACATCAGGGCAACTAGTTCAGTTACTTGTGAAGTCATCTTTATTGTTTTTTAATTTTTATTTACTTTTGAGAGAGAGAGAGAGAGTGGAGGAGGGTCAGAGAGAGGGGGACAGAGGATCTGAAGCCAGCCACACGTGGAGCTCAAACCCACGAACCGTGAGATCATGATCTGAGCCGAAGTTGGACACTTAACTAATGAGCCACCCAGGTGCCCCTGAAGTCATCTTTAAAACGTGGACATGTTTTCTGATGAGAGAAACTGTGTAAATAAAGAGCTTACAGTTATTCAGACTTTCCTATTTTCAGGGGAAATGAACTGTATGAAGAGGATATCTATATTTTCTGAGTTATACCTCAAGAACTTTTACATCATCTATAGAAAAGAATATATTTAGACAGATTCACAGTTTAGAGGAATAATCTAAAACTATGCCCGGGGTGCCTGGGTGGCTCAGTTGGTGAAGTGTCCGACTTTGGCTCAGGTCATGATCTCGTACTCTTTGAGTTCGAGTCCCACATCAGGGTCTGTGCTGACAGCTCAGAGCCTGGAGCTTGCTTCAGATTCTGTATCTCCCTCTCTCTCTGACCCTCTCCTGCTCACACTCTGTGTGTCTCTCTCAAAAGTAAGTAAACATTAAAAAAATAAAAAAAACAAAATTATTCTAATGTTCAGAAATTTTGTCAGATGTTGAATATCTTTAGATTCCAGTTGTACTTAGAATTATTTTGCTGTCAGCATGGTACATACAAGAGCATCAAATGGAATCAGGTATCTTTAGTAAGCCTTCAGAATTTAAGACTTGCAGAAATTAAAATTTGAAAATTAAATATCTGGAGCATTAAGCAAATAATTCATTTGATAATTTTCAGGTCATTTACTTTTGATAATTGATTTTTTTCAAAAAGACTTTAAAGTTACTACTTTAACAACAAAAGTGCTTGCACTTTGCTCCTCATTTCTTTTTGTTAAGTGTTTATAAAAGGAGAATGAATGTTTTGTGTTTATGGGCATCTAATTACTGTTTTGCAGTACGGCATGTTGCTTGCAAGTTGGTGTGTATGTGTGAAGTCTCAACTGCTTCAGAAGATGCTATTCGAAGACAGATTTTGGTAAGTCCTAATTAAATGAGGAGAAAGTGCAGATGCAATGAGATAGTCGTTACTCCTTATGAAGATGGTTACAGTTAGTGTGAACCTGGAAGGGGGTTATATCCTTTAGTGCTATACATGTTCCTTTTAGGATAATTATACCTATTACAATTAAAGGTCTTAGCAGTGCTATTGTCATTACAGTGATTCAGTGGACTAAATGTTGAACTTAAATTCAGGATTTATGATAAGTAAAAAAAATAATAGTTCTCTGCTCCATCCTTCCCACCTGTCCTGCTCCCTGGAAGTAAGTATATTTTTTTAGTGGAAAATATTTGTCCAGTGTTGTAAAACACTATTTTATTGAAAAGCTCAAGTGTATGCACAAAGATAGTACAATGATTCCCCCATTTACCCATCGCTCAGCTAGAATAACCTCCAATTCCTGACCACTCATTTTTTCTATATCTTCTCCAACAGCAAATCCCTGGCCCTGTGGATTATTTTGAAACAAATCCAAAATACATCACTTTGTTCATAAATATTTCAATATGTGTCTCTAAATGACAAGATGTCTTTAAAAATTTTTTTTAATGTTTTATTTTTATTTTTGACAGAGAGTATGAGCGGGGGAGGGGCAGAGAGAGAGGGAGACACAGAATCCAAAGAAGGCTCCAGGCTCTGAGCTTTCAGCACAGAGCCCTATGTGGGCCTTGAACTTGCGAATCGTGAGATCATGACCTGACCCAAAGTCAGATGCTTAACCGACTGAGCTACCCAGGTGCCCCTAAGGTGTCTTTTTAAAACATTTTTTTAATGTTTATTTATTATTTTTGAGAGAGAAAGAGTGTGAGCAGGGGTAGGGCAGAGAGAGAGGGAGACACAGAATCTGAAGCAGGCTCCAGGCTCTGAGCTGTCAGCACAGAGCCTGCCGCAGGGCTCGAACTCACAAGCCATGAGATCATGACCTGAGCTGAAGTCGGACGCTCAACCAACTGAGCCACCCAGGAGCCCCTAAGGTGTCTTTTTTATTCAGAGAAACCCAATGCCCATTATCACACCTGCTAAAATTTAACAAAGATTTCCTAAAATAATCAAATATCCAGTCTTCCCCTTCTGGCTGTATGTTCCCACATTCTTACTTTCTCATTTGTTCTTGCTCACTTCTTTCTCTCCCTCTTTCCCGTTGTTTTCTTAGAACCAGAATTAAAGAAAGTCCACATCTTGTGTTTTGTTAATATGTCTCTTTTAATCTACATGTTTCCCCTCCTGTTTTTAATCTGTTGAAAAATTTATTTGTTGAAGAAACGAGATTGTTGGTACTATAGAGTTTCCTAAATTCTGGATTCCGATGACTGTATCCTTATGGTGTCATTTAATATAGTCCTCTGTTCCCTGTTTTTCCTGTAAACTGGCAGGTGGATTTAGAAACTTGATCTGATTCAGGTTTGATTTTTGTCAAGAATAATTCATAGGCAATATGGTGTACTTCCATCAGGAAGCACCAATGTCTGTTTGTCTCTTTTGTGTTAGTGCCCTTTGATGATTATTGTCCTTAGATCCATTATTTCTGTAGGTGTTTGCATATTCTACTTCTATATTCCTTCTTTGTTTATTTACTGGAATAGAGAGAAACTTTCCCTCATCAACTATTTGGCTACCTTGAAGTATACCTTTATAAGAAAGGGCGGTCTTGACTCTTTCCCTTTATTTAGCAGTTTTCAGAACAATGACTTATTTTCTCTAACATCCTTAAATGATACTCACATAGATTTTTTAAAAGTTTCATTGTGAACTCATGGATTTTTAACATTTTTAATGCATTTAAATCCATTGTAATTATTCTTATTGAAGCACCTATCTTTGGCCAGAAGGAGCTGGAAGTGATTCTGAAGCCTTTTGACACTACTCCAGTAATCTTTAATAGTAAAACTGAAATAATAATCACATAAAATTTGATTTCTTTTTAAAAAATTTTTATTTATTTTTGAGAGAGTGACAGAGCACGAGTCAGAGAGGGGCAGAGAGAGAGGGAGACACAGAATCCGAAACAGGCTCCAGGCTCTGAGCTGTCAGCACAGAGCCCGTCGCGGGGCTCAAACCCACAAACTGCGATATCATGACCTGATCTGACGTCGGACACTTACCCGACTGAGCCACCCAGGCTCCCTAAAATTTGATTTCTAATGTGACAAGATGTCCAGGCTCATCTAGTGTAGTTCTTGCCCTAGAGCAGAAGTTATTCATTCTTTGAAGGAGCCCTGTTTCCTTTTAGTGGAGAATGTTATTTAGAAACCACAATCTGGAAATTACAAGTGCTCATTGCTATTGCATTGGTCATTGTTCCTAGACCTTTTTACTGGACATAGATATGAAATACATATTTTTTGAAAGGGAAAATATATGATGAATTCATAGTGATATTTCCAGTGATATTTAGGATTATAGGATTTTACTTAGCTTCTTAATTTTATATTTGTGTCTCTTTTCCTAGTCCTGACAATATTGGTGCCTAACAACATTAATGTAGTGAATAACTGGTTTTATCCAAAAAATGTATGATAGTTTCATAAGATAGCAATGTCAATAATAAAGAATGATTTCTAAAAATAGTTCAAGAGATTTTTTTGCACTGCTTTTATTCTTAGGATCTGTTTCACTAGGGGTGTATAGTCAAAGTATTGTTTTAATATTATTGAAATATTGTTTTAAAAGTACTTGAAATAATTTCATTTTCTGTGATGAAACTATAGATTGACTCGATACATAGTTAGATTCATTTATTTATTTATTTATTTATTATTTTTAAAAAATTTTTTAGATTCATTTATTTTTGTTTGCTTTTGCTTTTTAGCTGTTGCTTTTTTTCTGCCATTTTGATTGAATATTCTTTTATAATTGTGTCAAATATTTACATGGTTCCAAAGTCGAATCTACTAAGGGAAGTATATTCAGTTAAGTCTAGCCTCCATTTGTGTCCTCTCCACCCTGTTCCCTCCCTTCCCCTGTGGATAGCTATTTTTGTTTATTTTATTGTTTATCCTTTTGTTTTTTAAATAAAAGCAAACATTTGTTTTATAAAAATAAAATTTTCCCCTCCCCCAAAGGTTCTTAGATAAATAGTAAGTAGCATTCCATATATATACTTTTCTCCACTTTTTTTTTTTACCTCATTTAACATTATAGCCTAGAGATCATTCCATAGCAGTATGTAGAGATATTCCTCATTTTTTTTTTTTATAGCTACATAGTATTCGGTTGGTACATGTACCTTATTGTGTTCAACCAGCTTCCTTCCATGGACATTTCAGTGCTGCAATGAATTGCCTTGTACATATGGGTTTTTTTTCTTCCTATTTTAAGGCTATTACTTGTAATCATTTCTGTTTTCATTTCTCATGGTTACCTCAATATATTTTATTTTCTTAAATTTTTTTTAAAGTTCATTTACTTATTTTTGAGAGAGGGAGAGATAGGGGGAGCAGAGAGGGAGAGAGAGAATTCCAAACAGGCTCTACATTGTTAGTGCAGAGCCTGACGCAGGGCTCGATCTCACAAACTGTGAGATCATGATCTGAGCTGAAATCAAGAGTCTGACACTTAACCGACTGAGCCACCCAGGTGCCCCTACCTCTATATATTTTAATCATATGCTAGTATCACTATATTAGTTTGCTAGGGCCTCCATAACAAAATAACACAGACTGAGTGGCTTAAACAATGCACATTTATTTTTTCACAATTCTGGAGGCTGGACATTCAAGATCAAGGTGTGGGTAGGTTTGGTTTCTTCTGAAGCATTGGGCTCTGCACTGACAGCACAGAGCCTGCTTGGGTTTTTCTCCATCTTTCTGCTCCTTTCTCTCCCTTTCTCTCCCCAAATAAACAAACATTTAAAAAAGCTTTAAAAAATGATATTGCCTTATTTCTATCTGTTAGTTCCCTTAATTCTATTTCTTCAGATATTCTTCTGTTTGTTGAGTGTGATGTCCTTTCATGGGGTTGGTTTCCCTCAAGGGTTTGATGATTCTTGCTCATATTTGATTTGAGATTCCTTGATAGTTTAATAGTCATGCTATTTATTATAACCCTGATCCAGTGACTGATGGAGAAGTAGGACTGGATGTTTTGCTGGAACTCTATTTTTCTCCAGCCTATGTGATTGTACTCACTGTTCCTTCCTGGGGAGGAGAGAAGATATCTCTTGGTGGGGAAGCCAACTGCCTGATACTACTGTTTACATCCAGGATGTTTCCACATTTTGCATTTTTATGCATTTTGGTATGTGGGTTTTTGCTTCATCCCATTTGCTATTTTTCAGAGGTTCCGTATAATTTCAGGTCAACTGAAAATGCCACTTATTTTCCAGGACTCTTATTGAATAAGAAAAAAATATATTTTCTCTTATTTCTAGGGTGTATCCCTAGAGATTATATTTATCATTACAAATATATGATATGACATATGTAATCTAGGGATTTATAGTATATAAAAATTTATACTAAAGTTTATAGTGTACTTATGTCCTATATATAAATATATAGGAAAATGTATAGTATATCTATTATATATATTTTATATACACATACACATCATTTCTAGGGATTTGTGGTAAAAGGGGTAGGGCTGCAGTGTTTGCTCAATCCTCCATCTTGATTCAGTTCTTGTTTGCTTCTATAGCATTTTTCCATATTATACATCAACTATTTAGATGTCTGTTAGTTATGATATTGTGAGCTTCTTTAGTGTGCCTGGCTTGTAAAGGATACTTAATAAACATTGTTGGATTAGTAAAAATTTTATTAGAGATATAATTAAGAACTGGAACTGAGATGTGTTGACTTACATTCTAATGCTTATCATATAACTTTCTTCAAGTATGTGAAACATTAATTTTTCAGAAATGTCTGCTCCTAAGTTATCCCAATGTTTTCTTTTAATATTTCTTAGAAGATGTGTTTTCAAATTATTAATTTTTTATTATTGCTTTTCTTGAGACCATTTCTATTAAATTATGGAGTTCAAAGCAGAACATAGAACTATAATAAATGCTGTTACTTTATTTTTGTGGATTACACTACTGAATATGGACAGACGATTAAATATTTTATCTACTACCTTCCTCAACCAGTTTGGAGAAGTTGCGAATTTTAAAAATTATTTTCTTACTTCTCTCTTCCAGATGAATATGAAAACAGGAAAAGGGTGGGTGGATGTTGGAAATGCTATGATGGCTGATGGATTTTTTCAAGCTGCCATGGTTGTAAGTTACTGATTTTTAGCTGTGGCCATTATTAGTAACAGTTGTGGTTATTCTTGTCATGACATTGTATTGTGATTTTATTTTTCAGGGTCTAGAGCAGTTATATTGCAAATTAATGCAGAGAGCCTCCACTGAGGCCGACATAACTTTGCAGAAGAGTGCTATGGAGAGGGACCTTTTCAAAGTGGTTTCTTACCAAGCAGAGGCGGTAAGTATCATAGTCACTACAGTCTTATAGTGGCGCATTTTGTATATATAAATGCAAAAGTGATGAGATATAACTTATTAGAAGAAAGTCAGGTGTCATTGGATTTTTATATAGGATATTATATTTGACCTTTTATTTTATCTCTGTTTTATATCTGAAGGTAACATTATTAATGGTGATTGGTATCTGTGTGGGGGTGGTTGAAGTTAGAAAGGCTGATATATAACTAAACATCGTTTTCAATCATTGCATGTAATATCCATCATTTATTTATGGCAGTAGCCTGTACTTGAAATACCTGTCTGTTTGTGACTCTCTGTTACCTTCACAGTCTGCCTAAAATTAATTGCCTGAAAAGAGTCTTCTCATTTGCAATTGTTCTGGGTTGTTTGCTGATGTTTTCTGAAAGTCTGCTGTTATCAGTGTTTAAAGTTGTATATTACCTCTGTTTGGCTTGTGGATTTCCTCCTTTGTCACCATGCAGTTAGGTATGCATTTTTAGTTGACAAAATGTAAGCCATGATGAGTTTGCTGTCTGTAATTATGTAATTCTAGAAATGAAAGAGACTTTAAAAATCATCTAGTATAATCCACTTATTTTTATTTTTTTAACATCTTTATTGAGATATAATTCATATACTACAAAATTCACACATTTAAAATGTACAATTCAGTGATTAAGTATATTCATAGAATTATGCAACCTTTACCACAATCAAGCCAGCAGAGGGAAGGAAATAATAAAGATTAGAGCAGAAGTTGGGGCGCCTGTTTGTAGCAACATGGATGGAACTGGAGAGTGTTATGCTAAGTGAAATAAGCCATACAGAGAAAGACAGATACCATATGTTTTCACTCTTTTTTTTTTTAATTTTTTTTTAACGTTTATTTATTTTTGAGACAGAGAGAGACAGAGCATGAATGGGGGAGGGTCAGAGAGAGGGAGACACAGAATCTGAAACAGGCTCCGGGCTCTGAGCTGTCAGCACAGGGGCCCGATGTGGGGCTCGAACTCACGGACCACGAGATCGTGACCTGAGCCGAAGTCGGCGCTCAACCGACTGAGCCATCCAGGCGCCCCATATGTTTTCACTCTTATGTGGATCCTGAGAAACTTAACAGAAACCCATGGGGGAGGGGAAGGAAAAAAAAAAGGAGATTAGAGTGGGAGAGAGCCAAAGCATAAGAGACTCTTAAAAACTGAGAACAAACTGAGGGTTGATGAGGGGTGGGAGGGAGGGGAGGGTGGGTGATGGGTATTGAGGAGGGCACCTTTTGGGATGAGCACTGGGTGTTATAGGGAAACCAATTTGACAATAAACTTCATATATTGAAAAAAAAAAAAAGAAAGAAATTGGGGCGCCTGGGTGGCTCAGTCTTGTTAAGCATCTGACTTCGGCTGAGGTCATGATCTCACGATTAGTGGGTTTGAGCCCCTGTCCGGCTCTGTGCTGATAGCTCCGATAGCCCAGATTCTGTGTCTCCCTCTTTCTCTGCCCTTCCCCTGCTCATACTCTGTCTATCTTCCTCAAAATAAACATTTAAAAATTTTTAAAAAAAGATTAGAGCAGAAATAAATGATTTAGAAACTAAAACAAATAGAACTGATCAATGAAACCAGGAGCTGATTCTTTGAAAAAAATTAATAAAATTGATAAACCTCTAGCCAGACTTATCAAAAAGAAAAGGACCCAGGGGTGTCTGGGTGGCTCAGTCGGTTAAGTATCCTTCAGTGCAGATCATGATCTCTCAGTGAGTTTGAGCCCTGCCTTGGGCTCTGTGCTGGTTTTGTGGAGCCTGCTTGGGATTCTCTCTCTCTCCCTCTCTCTCTGCCCCTTCCGCACTTGTGCTCTCTCTCTCAAAATAAATAAACAAAAAATGATAAAAAAAATAATTTTTAAAAATAATAAAAATGGCCCAAATAAAACCACGAAAGAAAACCAACACCACAAAAATACAATTATGAGAGAATATTATGAAAAACTATGTGCCAACAAATTGGACAATCTGGAAGAAATGGATATATTGCTAGAAACATATAAGCTACCAAAACCAAAACAGGAAAAATAGAAAAACTGAACACACCGATAACCAGCAAAGAAATTGAATCAGTAGTCAAAAACCTCCCAACAAACGAAAGTCCAGGGCCAGATGGCTTCACAGGGGAATTCTACCAAATATTTAAAGAAGAGTTAATAGGGATGCCTGGCTGGTTCAGTCAGTGAAACATGCGAATCTTGATCTCAGGGTTGTAAGCTCAAGCCCCATGTTGGGAGGAAAGATTACTTAAAAGTAAAATTTTTTTAATGTGAAAAGTAAGAGGATTTTATTAACTTTTGTATGTTCTTGGGGAAAACCATTCACATGTAAAAGTTTAACATTTGTTATAAGATATATTCAACTTTATTTTACACAAAGTTTTTCATTTGGATTGGACATAATTTTTCATTTCAACAGGACTTTGCCATGATTATAGTGAGAAGCTCTTGAGATAATTGCATCATCATAGGGGTCAAGATAAACTGGTAGGGATTTTAGTCATATCTGTTATTCAATTACTGTGGTATAATGGAATATATGCTATAAAGTAGATACAGAAGAAGCTATCCATAAAAAAGGTGTAAAACACAGGTAAAGAAAATATGCAAATTATAGTATTGCATATGTATTTTAACTAATGGAACTAACATTTTTAACTCACATGTTCTTTTATGTGATATAAATGTAACAAGGGAGGATGCTTTTAAATTCCTTTTTTTCTTTATAAATTTTTTATTTAAATTCTAGTTAGTTAACATATAGTGTAATATTGTTTACAGGTATAGAATTTAGTAGTAGTGATTCATCGCTTATATGTAACACCCAATGCTCAACACAATAAGTGTCCTCCTTAATACCCATCACACATTTAGCCCATACCCCACATACTACCTTCCATCAATCCTCAGTTTGTTTTCTATCATAAAGAGTCTTTTATGGTTTGTTTCCCTCTCTTTTTTTCCCCTTTTCATATGTTCATCTGTTTTGTTTCTTAAATTCCACATATGAGTGAAATCATCCAGTTGTCCCAGCCCCATTTGTTGAAAAGACTATTCTTTCCCTATTGAATGATCTTGGCACCCTTGTCAAAAATCAATTGATCATAAATCTGAGGGTTTATTTCTGGACTCTTGATTACTTTTCATTGATCTATATGTCTGTTTTGCTTCTGTTCCCTTCCCCCCTTTACTAGGGTAAGACCACTTGTAGACTCTGGCAGGGTCACATGGATATAGGAAACATGAGTTTATCCATAAAAACTGATGGAGGGTACCCTGACAATGCAAAGCAAGTGGAAAGCCCAGTTTCTCTATTATACCAAGGGCTGTGGTCTACTGTCTCTCTCTACTAGTTAAAAAAGTAGTAATGGGGTGCCTGGATGTCTCAGTCAGTTGAGTGTCTGACTCTTGATTTTGACTCAGCTCGTGATCCCAGCATTGTGGGATTAAGCCCTGTGTTGGGCTCCAGCTGGACATGGAACCTGCTTGAGATTGTCTCTCTTGGGCACCTGGGTGGCTCAGTCATTAAGCATCTGACTTTGTGAGTTCGAGTCCCACATCGGGTGAGCTCGAGCCCTGCTTCAGGTGAGCACAAGCCCCACTTTGGGTGAGCATGAGCCCTGCTTCGAGTGAGCTGAATTAGCTACTTCTGTTTTCACATATCACTGTTTTTACTGGAAAGAGTGACTGATAGATAAATTGTGTTCATTCAGATTTGGGTATTTGGTATAAATTTTCATTAAAAATTTTTTTTAATGTTTATTTTTGAGAGAGAAAGAGATAGAGTGTGAGCGGGGCAGGGGCAGAGAGAAAGGGAGATAGAATCCAGAGCAGGCTCCAGGCTCTGAGCAAGTTGTCAGCACAGAGCCTGACACAGGGCTCGAACTCACAAACCACGAGATCATGATCTGAGCCGAAGTCAGACGCTTAACCAACTGAGCCACCCAGGCGCTCCAGCATGTATTTTCATTAAAATGAATAAAGTGAGAATGTGACTTCAAGGAAAGCAACCGACAGTACTTGTTGATGGGGATAAAATTTAAGCTTTTAAGTAAAAGTTAGAATTTTGGAAAACTTCTATCTCCATCATGAATTTGACAGCTTCCAGATACTTAAACTTTTCTGATGAAATTGATGATATTAACTAATGTGATTAAAAAATTTTTTTCTTAAAAGACCTTTCTTTTTAAAAAATTTTTTAATTTATTTTGAGAGAGAGAGAGTGAGCAGTGGAGGGGCAGAGAGAGAGGGAGAGAGAGAATCCCAAGCAGCCTCCATGCTGTCAGCACAGAGCCTGATTGTGGGGCTTGAACTCACCAACTGTGAGATCATGACCTCAGCTGAAATCAAGAGTCAGATGCTTAAACTGACAGAACCACCCAGGCGCCCCTAAATTTTTTTTTTACTTTGAAATAATTTTAGATTCACAGGAAGTTGCAAAAATAGTAAGGAGAATTCTGGTGTACCTTTCACCCAGTTTTCCTCAGTGGTAATGTCTTATGTAAATATAGTGCATTATAAAACCAGGAAATTGACATTATTACAATCCATAGGCCATATTCATATTTCACCAGTGTTACATGATAAACTTCTATGTGTGTCTGTAGTTCTATACAGTTTTATCACATGGATAGATTCATATCACCACCAACAACACAATCAAGATCTAGAACAATTCCATCACCACAAAGATCCCTTGTGTTTCCTCTTTGTAGTTATACCATGTCCATTCCCCCATTCCCAAATCCCATCAGCTAATATTCTCTCTCCCAGTAGCTAATTCTCTGTATTAATATCATGGAATATTAATATTCTAAAATTTTGTCACTTGGGATTATATAAATAGAATCATATAGTATGTAACCTTTTGATATTGCTCTTTTAAAAGTTAGCATGATTTATTTGACATCCATCCAAGTTTTGTGTATCAATAGTTTGTTCTTTAGGGGTACTTGAGTGGCTCAGTTGGTTAAGTGTCCAACATCAGCTCAGGTCATGATCTTGTGGCTCATGAGTTCAAGCCCCACATTGGGCTCTGTGCTGACAGCTCAAAGCCTGGAACCTGCTTGGAATTGTCTTCCTCTCTCTATGCCCCTCCCCTATTCACACTCTATCTCTCTCTCTCCCTCAAAAATAAATAAACATTAAAAAAGTTTTGTTCTTTATTTGTAAGTAGTATTCTACGGTATGGATGTACCACAGTTTGTCTAGCCATTCAGTATGGAAGGCATTTGGGTTTCTCCAGTTTTTGGCTATTATAAATAAAGTCGGTCAGAACATTTGTGTAGAGGTTTGTATGTGGATGTAAATTTTCAATTCTATGGGATGAATGCCCAGCATTGCAATTGCTCGGTTGAATTGTTAGTGTATGTTTATTAGTTTGTTTTTTAAGAAAGGACCAAACTATTTTCTAGCATGGCTGTGCCATTTAATTTAATTTAATTTAGTTTAATTTATTTTTTTAATGTTTGTTTATTTTTGAGAGAGAGAGAGAGCACGAAAGTGGGGGAGAGGGGCAGCAAGAAAGGAAGATAGAGGATCTGAAGCAGGCTGCATGCTCTAAGCTGTCAGCAGAGTCCGACGCAGGACTCAACGAACCGCAAGATTCTGACCTGAGTAGAGGTCGGTCGCTCAACTGACTGAGCCACTCAGGTGCCCTGAATCGCTGTGCCATTTTAAACCCATGAGCAATATATGGAAGATCCCATTTTCTGCATGCTTGCCAGCATTTGGTATTGTGACTAATTATATTACTTATTCCATTAGATGTCTAGTGATATTTCATCATGGTTTAATTTGTAGTTCCCTAATGAATAATGTTGAATATTTTTTCATGTACCTATTTGCTATCTGTATATTCTCTTAAGTGAAATGTAGGTTCATGCTTCTTATCCATTTTCTAATTGGATTATTTGATTTTTTTATTGTTGAATTTTGAGAATTATATATTCTACATTTGAGTCCTTTGTTGTATATGTATTTATAAATATTTTCTAGTCTGCAGCTTGTCTTTTCATCCTTTTAATAGGGTTGCAGAGCAAAAGTATTTAATTTTGATAAAGTTTAGTTGATTTTTTACAATGGATTGTGCTTCTGGTATTCTGTCTCAAAAGCCTTCACCAAGCTCTAGATCTGAAAGATTTTCTCCTCTGTTTTTTTCTAAAAGTCTATAGCTTTGGGGCACCTGGGTGACTCAGTTGGTTAAGTGTCTGACTCTTGGTTTTGGCTTAGGTCATGATCTCACGGTTTGTGGGTTCCAGCCTCACGTCAGGCTCTGTGTTGCCAGTGCAGATCCTGCTTGGGATTTTCTCTCTTTCTCTCCCTCTCTGTCTGCCCCTCCCATGCTCTCTCTCTCTCTCTCTCTCTCTCTCTCTCTCAATAAATAAACTTTAAAAAAATAGAAAAACTACCTTAAAAAAAGTTCTATAGCTTTACCTTTTCCATTTAAATCTATGATTGATTTTGAGTTACTTTTTTTTTTATAAGGAGTGAGGCTTAGATTAACTCTTTTTGTTGTCGTTGTTTATGGATATCTAATTGCTCCAGCACCATTAGTTGAAAAGACTATCCTTCCACTACTGAATTTCTTTGCACATTTGTTAAATATCAATTCACCACACTTATTTATCTGGGTGTATCTATTTCTGGGATCTCTTTTAAATCTATGGATCTATTCTTTCAATACCAAATAGTTTTGATTGTTGTGGCTATCAAGTTTTAAAGTTTAGTATGGAGATTGTTTCAATTTTATTGTTTATCAGAATTGTTTAATTCTAGTCTAATTCCTTTGCCTTTACACATAAATTTTATTTTTTTATTATTTTTTGTATTCATCATTTTTTTATTTATAATAGGCCAAAAATGTAAGCATTTTACAAAGTCAAATTACTATCACAGGTAATTATAGCACATCTATATTTGAAGGATATTTCAGCCATTAAAATATCTGTACAAAGTTTTTTTTTAATTTAATTTAATTTTTTAAAAATTTATATCCAAATTAGTTAGCATATAGTGCAACAATGATTTTAGGAGTATATTCCTTAGTGGCCCTTACCCATTTATCCCATCCCCACTCCCACAACCCCTCCAGTAACCCTCAGTTTGTTCTCCATATTATGAGACTCTTCTGTTTTGTTCCCCTCCCTGTTTTTATATTATTTTTGTTTCCCTTGCCTTATGTTCATCTGTTTTGTCTCTTAAAGTCCTCATATGAGTGAAGTCATATGATTTTTGTCTTTCTCTGACTGACTAATTTCACTTAGCGTAATACCCTCCAGTTCCATCCATGTAGTTGCAAATGGCAAGATTTCATTCTTTTTGATTGCTGAGTAATACTCCATTGTATATATATATACCACATCTTCCTTATCCATTCATCCATCGATGGACATTTGGGCTCTTTCCATACTTTGGCTATTGTTGATAGTGCTGCTACAAACATGGGGGTGCATGTGTCCCTTCGAAACAGCATACCTATATCCCTTGGATAAATGCCTAGTAGTGCCATTGCTGGGTAGTAGGGTAGTTCTATTTTTACTTTTTTGAGGAACCTCCATACTGTTTTCCAGAGTGGCTGCACCAGCTTGCATTCCCACCACCAATGCAAAAGAGATGCTCTTTCTCTGCATCCTTGCCAACATCTGTTGTTGCCTGAGTTGTTAATGTTAGCCATTCTGACAGGTGTAAGGTGGTATCTCATTGTGGTTTTGATTTGTATTTCCCTGATGATGAGTGATGTCGAGCATTTTTTCATGTGTCAGTTGGCCATCTGGATGTCTTCTTTTGAGAAGTGTCGATTCATGTCTTTTGCCCATTTCTTGACTGGATTATTTGTTTTTTGGGTGTTGAGTTTGATAAGTTCTTTGTAGATTTTGGATACTAACCCTTTATTTGATATGTCATTTGCAAATACCTTCTCCCATTCTGTGTGTTGCCTTTTAGTTTTTCTGATTGCTTCCTTTGCTGTGCAGAAGCTTTTTATTTTGGGAGGTCCCAGTAGTTCATTTTTGCTTTTGTTCCCCTTGCCTCCGGAGACGTTTTCAGTAAGAAGTTGCTGTGGCCAAGATCAAAGAGGTTTTTTGCCTACACATGAATTTTAGAATATTATCTACATTCACAAAAATATTGTCTACATTTACCAAAAAATCTTTTTCTGGAATTATGATGGGAGTTGTGTGAAGTCTGTATATCAATTTGGGGAGAATTTACATCTATTAATTTTTTGTTTTTGTTGCTTGAGCCTTAGTTTTCATATTTAAGAAATCATCACCTAACATGAGGTCATGAAGATTTAACGCTCCTGTATTTTAATCTAAGAATTTTATAGTTTTTAGCTTTTATATTTGAATCCATCATCCATTTTTAGTCAGTTTTTCATATGGTGTGAGGTAGGTATCCTACTTCATTCTTTAACATTGGGTATCCAGTGCCAGCATCACTGTTTTTAAAAGACAATTTTTCCTAATTGAATTGTCTTTGCACTCTTATAAAAAGTCATTTGATCTTAAATGTAAGGATTTATATCTAGACTCTGTTTTATTCCATTGATTTATACGTCCCTTGTCACTACCAGTCTCGATTATTGTAGCCTTGTGGTAAGTTTTGAAATTGGGAAGTATGAGCCCTGCAACTTTGCTCTTCATTTTATTTTTTAATTTTTAATTATTATTTAATGTTTATTTATTTATTTTGAGAGAACACATGTGCATGTGAACCAGGGAGAGGCAGAGAGGGAGGGAGAGAGAGATATTCACAGCAGTTCAGACTGTGAGGTTATTAGGAGCCTATTTTAGGACAAAAAGCTCCTATTTAACATTTAAAAATCCCTCTAGGGATGCTTATCTGCCCAACTCTTTTTTATTTAAAAAATTTTTTTAATGTTTATTTATTTTTGAGAGACAGAGCACAAGTGGGGAAGGAGCAGAGAGAGAGGGAGACACAGAATCTGAAGCAGGCTCCAGGCTCCAAGCTGTCAGCACAGAGCCCAACGCAGGGCTCAAACTTACGGACTGGACCGTGAGATCAGTACCTGAGCCAAAGTTGGCACTTAACTGACTGAGCCACCCAGGCGCCCCTACCCAACTCTTGATTTCATGGACTGAGGTCATGATCCCAGGGTCGTGGGATTGAGCCCTGCATTAGGCTTGTACTAAGCGTAGAGCCTGCTTGGGATTCTCTCTCCCTCTCTCTGTCTCCCTCTCTGTCTTTCTCTCTCTTCCTCTGCCTCTCTCCCTTGCTCATGCTCATGCATGTGCATTCTCTCTCTAAAATAATAAATAAGTAAATAAATAAAAAAAATCCCTCTAATGTGGAGATAAATGCAAGAGCTATTCAAGCTGGGTAAACATCTATTAGACATGGCATTATATCATAATATAATAACATAAGATTGTACACCAGTTTTGCCATTTCCAGAACAAAGTAAATGACTCCCATTCACTGTCAACTCGTGTTACCCAGGATTATTTTTATTTTTCTGTATTTAGAGCTGGCTATTGTGTGTAGTTAGACCAACCAGTGTTGCTAAAAAGACTAGGAAACAAATTAAGACTTTTTAACTCCAGTTACAAATATGTTAAATTGACTTATAGACAAATAGCTTGTCATTTTATTTTAACCAATTATTGATATTTTTCCACTTTCCTAGGCAATTGCTTTAGGGGATTTTCAAAGAGCATCTTCATGTTCACTGCGCTGTAAGGATATGTTGATAAGGCTCCCCAAAATGGTGAGTGAAATCTGCATTTATTCTCCAAGAGTTTGAACATGAGCTACATCAAGTTCTAGGAAGAATCATTACTACTTCATGCAACCTTTTAGAGATTGTATTTGAGTCCATTCCACTTACTTAGCTGATCTTTGAAATATTTTCTTTGTTCTTTACTAGAAAGGGGGTTTAAAAAAGCAAAAGGTTATTTCTTAAAATTTCTTTGCTTTCCTTTTTTGTCAAACCATTTTGATAATATTTCCTTCATATTTCAAGCTCTGTGATGAAAAAAATGAAAAAAAAAGAGGTTTTTTTTTTCCCTGCTGGCAAGGTTGACAACAGTTAGTCATATCACTGCCACAGTGTTTTTCTATCTTGGGTTGCGGAAGTGTGAGAAATTTGATAGGGTAAATAAAGCCTACTTCCCAGACCAGTTCTCATCACAGTTCCAGGGTTGAAAAAAATCCAGGGTTGATAAGTTTTAATTTTTCAACTTCATCTCCTATTCTTATCCTGTTCTTTTTCTTTTCTCACTGACTATGTCTACTTCATTCTCTACTATCACAGAGGGAATTGATAACAAAGATATATTTGGATATTAGGGTGAATGTTCCTACTTGTGAGATTGGTGTTACTTTCCCCCAAATACTCTGTTATAATATAGAACTTAATTTAGTAAATATTTTTATATTGCCAGTTATATGATTGTGCTATCCCCTGTGCACCTCTCTCTCTCTTTCTCCTCTTTCTCTCTCTGTCTCTTCTTTTTGTCCATGACCAGGGCTCCATCCCCTCTGCAACATCTGCAGCTGTTCATCCCCCAAACCATGTCTCTGCACCTCCTACCTTCCACGATGTGGCCTCTTCTCTCCCTGTAGTTGTGCAGTTTGTTCTGTCAGTCCTCAGATTGATTTATTGGGTATTCATAATGATTTTATACTTATCTAGCTGTGTTCAAGGGATGAGGCAAGCCTAGGGTCCTCCTACCTCTCTGCCATCTTAGCTCCTTATTAGCTTTAATATTATACATAAACTCTGTTACTGTACATCTGTGTTCACAAATGACATATATTTTGTGCCCAATAACATAGATTTATACTTATTTTTAAATATATTTTCCCTTTATATCATACAGAAAAAAAGATTTATAAATTGAAACTACAATAATACTTTTATATTTACCGAGTTACTTTTATCAGTTTAAAATATTTTTATTTTAAAGTATATTTATTTATTTATTTTGAGAGAGAGAGAGAGAGAGAGAGAGAGAGAGAGAATAACAGTGCGAGTGGGATAGGGGCAGAGAGACAGAGAATCCCAAGCAGGCTCTGCAGAGCCTGATGCGGGGCTTGAACTCACCAGTCGTGGGATAATGACCTGAGCCAAAATCAAGAGTCAGACGCTTAACTGACTGAGCCATCCAGGTGCCCCAAACCTAGTATGGTCTTCTCTAATTTTTTTTAATGTTTATTTATTTTTGAGAGAGAGAGAGAGAGACAGTGGGTGAGCAGGGGAGGGCCAGAGAGAGAGGGAGACACAGAATCTGAAGCAGGCTCCAGGCTGTCAGCTGTCAGCACAGAGCCTGACATGGGGCTCAAACCCACGAACTGTGAGATCATGACCTGAGCTGAAGTCTGATGCTTTACCGACTGAGCCACCCAGGCACCCCTAACCTAGTATAGTCTTTTTTTTTTTTTTAATTTTTTTTTCAACGTTTTTTATTTATTTTTGGGACAGAGAGAGACATAGCATGAACGGGGGAGGGGCAGAAAGAGAGGGAGACACAGAATCGGAAACAGGCTCCAGGCTCCGAGCCATCAGCCCAGAGCCTGACGCGGGGCTCGAACTCATGGACCGTGAGATCGTGACCTGGCTGAAGTCGGATGCTTAACCGACTGCGCCACCCAGGCGCCCCAGTATAGTCTTAATAGGACAGGTCCTACTTTGTTCTTTTTCACCATTGTAGCTTTTCTAAGACTTGAGACTTCCATATTCATTTTAGAGACAGTTTGTTAAGTTTGGTGAAAAACTATTGGGATGTTGATTGAAATAGTTGATTAAATTAATTTGGAGAGCATCACTATCTATATAATATTGAGTTTTCCTATCCTTGACTGATAAATCCTAACTTGTATAATTTTCTTTAATGTGTCTCAACATAGTTTTGTAATTTTCTGCATAAAGATATTTCATATTCATTTGCTATCATAAGTGATATCTTAAATATTATATTCTTAAATTGATTGTCATTGATGTATAAGAATGAAGCTGCTTTTAAATGTTTGATATCCAGCAACTTTTCTGAACTCTAATTAATTAAAAACTTTTTTTTGTAAAATCTCTTGGATTGTTTGCATGTTAATGTTTTTACCATCTCTTTCTTTTGGCTCTGGCTCTGTTGCTATCTATTTCACATTATAATTTGCTTTAAGACAGAGACCTTTCCTTAATATGCTTTGGAGAGTAAATGGACGCTGAATAGTATATTGAAGATATGAAAGGAGACTCTTAGGTAGTGTTTAGGAAAGGAAAGTTTTTGGTATCTTGCAAAGTGTTAGAGGTGATAAAGGGAAAAGCACATGCAGAGAGAGAGGAAAGGGCTGAATTAGAAGATCTAGTATATATAATACAAGAGTAATTATGCCTTTGTCAGATTGGGGCTACTAGTAAATGACCTTTAATTCTAGAGTTCAGAGTTTGTATTTTATGTGGAAGGTGGTTGATAGAATTATATTGTTAGGACACTAACAGTTTTAATTTTTTGAAGCTTATTTATTTATTTTGAGAGAGAGAGAGAGAGAGAGAGAGAGAGAGAACGAGTGGGGAAGAGAGGCAGAGGAGAGAAGAGAATCCCAAGTAGGCTGCATGCTCATGGAACCTTACATGCGACTCAATCCCACAACCCTGGGATCATAACCTGAGCTGAAATCAAGAGTCAGATCTTCAACTGACTGAGCCACCTAGGCATCCCAGGACACTAACAATTTTAAAGGTCAATGAAATTATGTAGTGTGTTTTTGATGGGCTTAAGGTTTAGACGGGACTTGAAAATCTAGAGCAGAAAATCTTATGAGAGGAAATGATCAGATACAGGTTAGAGAAGAGCTAACATAAAGTTATTCGCTTAAAAGGAATTAATGAACTAAATAAACCAATCCTCTTTTTCTGAGACATCCTTCCTGTATGCCAAAACTGGGTTAGGAATTACTGTAAAGTGTTAACATGAAGGCAGAAGGTGACTCTGTATTGGTTCAGCAGAGAAATTAAGTGTTTGGAAAATTGTGTCTTAGGGTACAAGAGAAGTAACTAATGACCTATTGTTGGTTATTATTGAGCTATCAGAGGATTAAAGAAAGCTGAGTCAGGGAGGGATTGGAAGGTAAATGTCTTAAAGCCATTAAGGAAGAAAGCCAGGCAATTATCATTCAATTATTGCTACACCGTTATAATTGAACAAAATTAAAAAATACATGATCTATAAACGTATAAAACATAACAGAATCACAAAGAAAATAGCTTGGAACTTGGGACTGGAAAAATAATAGGAAGTTTGTTTTTTTCTGAGTTAAAATCCTAATATATAAAGTAATATGTAGAAGATTAACTTATCTGGTTAATTAAAAATACAAAACCTCTGATTGAACTGAAAAGTTAGTGATCAAATTCATTTGTAGCAGCAATATCTAATAGAGTTTTAAAAATCATCCATATAATCTCATGTTGGCATTGTAAAGTAGATATTCAGTTGGAGCTATCATTTCTGGGCTGGTAGATATAACAGTGGCTGGAGGTTCTAGAGATCCCATGGGTCCTGAATCTTGCATAAGTCCCTTTCTGTATGACCAATATACAACACACTTACAGATCTCTGCCTTCTTTGTATTTTTTTTTTTTTTGCCATGTGTATTGCTTGCAAAATGAAAGGTTAATACTCCATAGAAGGCTGGGAACATATATTTTTTATTTTTATTTTTTTCAATATATGAAATTTATTGTCAAATTGGTTTCCATACAACACCCAGTGCTCATCCCAAAAGGTGCCCTCCTCAATACCCATCACCCACCCTCCCCTCCCTTCCACCCCCCATCAACCCTCAGTTTGTTCTCAGTTTTTAAGAGTCTCTTATGCTTTGGCTCTCTCCCACTCTAACCTCTTTTTTTTTTCTCCTTCCCCTCCCCCATGGGTTTCTGTTAAGTTTCTCAGGATCCACATAAGAGTGAAAACATATGGTATCTGTCTTTCTCAGTATGGCTTATTTCACTTAGCATCACACTCTCCAGTTCCATCCACGTTGCTACAAAGGGCCATATTTCATTCTTTCTCATTGCCACGTAGTACTCCATTGTGTATATAAACCACAATTTCTTTATCCATTCATCAGTTGACGGACATTTAGACCCTTTCCATAATTTGGCTATTGTTGAGAGTGCTGCTATAAACATTGGGGTACAAGTGCCCCTATGCATCAGCACTCCTGTATCCCTTGGGTAAATTCCTAGCAGTGCTACTGCTGGGTCAGAGGGTAGGTCTATTTTTAATATTTAATATTTAATTAATATTAATATTTAATATTTAATAAAGCCACTGTTTTCCTGAGTGGCTGCACCAGTTTGCATTCCCACCAACAGTGCAAGAGTGTTTCTGTTTCTCCACATCCTCTCCAGCATCTATAGTCTCCTGATTTGTTCATTTTGGCCACTCTGACTGGCGTGAGGTGATATCTGAGTGTGGTTTTGATTTGTATTTCGCTGATGAGGAACGACGTTGAGCATCTTTTCATGTGCCTGTTGGCCATGGATGTCTTCTTTAGAGACGTGTCTATTCATGTTTTCTGCCCATTTCTTCACTGGATTATTTGTTTTTCGGGTGTGGAGTTTGGTGAGCTCTTTATAGATTTTGGATACTAGCCCTTTGTCCAATATGTCATTTGCAAATATCTTTCCCCATTCCATTTGTTGCCTTTTAGTTTTGTTGGTTGTTTCCTTTGCTGTGCTGAAGCTTTTTATCTTCATAAGGTCCCAGTAATTCATTTTTGCTTTTAATTCCCTTGCCTTTGGGAAGGCATGAGTCAAGTAAGAAATTGCTATGACTGAGGTCAGAGAGGTCTTTTCCTACTTTCTCCTCTAGGGTTTTGATGGTTTCTTGTCTCACATTCAGGTCCTTTATCCATTTTGAGTTTATTTTTGTGAATGGTGTGAGAAAGTGGTCTAGTTTCATCCTTCTGCATGTTGCTGTCCAGTTCTCCCAGCACCATTTGTTAAAGAGACTGTCTTTTTTCCATTGGATGTCCTTTCCCGTTTGTCATAGACTAGTTGGACATATGTTTGTGGGTCTAGTTCTGGGGTTTCTATTCTATTCCATTGGTCTATGTGTCTGTTCTTGTGCCAATACTATGCTGTCTTGATGATGACAGCTTTGTAGTAGAGGCTAAAGTCTGGGATTGTGATGCCTCCTGCTTTGGTCTTCTTCTTCAAAATTACTTTGGCTATTCAGGGCCTTTTGTGGTTCCATATGAGTTTTAGGATTGCTTGTTCTAGCTTTGAGAAGAATGCTGATGCAATTTTGATTGGGATTGCATTGAATGTGTAGATAGCTTTGGGTAGTATTGACATTTTGACAATATTTATTCTTCCAATCCATGAGCACGGAATGTTTTTCCACTTCTTTATATCTTCTTCAATTTCCTTCATAAGATTTCTATAGTTTTCAGCATACAGATCTTTTACATCTTTGGTTAGATTTATCCCTAGGTATTTTATGCTTCTTGGTTCAATTGTGAATGGGATCAGTTTCTTTATTTGTCTTTCTGTTGCTTCATTATTAGTGTATAAGAATGCAACTGATTTCTGTACATTGATTTTGTATCCTGCAACTTTGCTAAATTCATGTATCAGTTCTAGCAGACTTTTGGTGGAGTCTATCGGATTTTCCATGTATAATATCATGTCATCTGCAAAAAGTGAAAGCTTGACTTCATCTTTGCCAATTTTGATGCCTTTGATTTCCTTTTGTTGTCTGATTGCTCATGCTAGGACTTCCAACACTATGTTAAACAACAGCAATGAGAGTGGACATCCCTGTCGTGTTCCTGATCTCAGGGAAAAAGCTCTCAGTGTTTCTCCATTGAGGATGATATTAGCTGTGGGCTTTTCATAAATGGCTTTTATGATGTTTAAGTATGTTCCTTCTTTCCCGACTTTCTCGAGGGTTTTTATTAGGAAAGGATGCTGAATTTTGTCAAATGCCTTTTCGGCACTGATTGACAGGATCATATGGTTCTTATCTTTTCTTTTATTAATGTGATGTATCACGTTGATTGATTTGCAAATGTTGAACCAGCCCCGCATCCCAGGAATGAATCCCACTTGATCATGGTGAATAATTCTTTTTATATGCTGTTGAATTCGATTTGCTAGTATCTTATTGAGAATTTTTGCCTCCATATTCATCAGGGATATTGGCTTGTAGTTCTCTTTTTTTACTGGGTCTCTGTCTGGTTTAGGAATCAAAATAATACTGGCTTCATACAATGAGTCTGGAAGTTTTCTTTCCCTTTCTATTTTTTGGAATAGCTTGAGAAGGATAGGTATTATCTCTGCTTTAAACGTCTGGTAGAACTCCCCTGGGAAGCCATCTGTTCCTGGACTCTTATTTGTTGGGAGATTTTTGATGACTGATTCAATTTCTTCGCTGGTTATGGGTCTGTTCAAGCTTTCTATTTCCTCCTGATTGAGTTTTGGAAGTGTGTGGGTGTTTAGGAATTTGTCCATTTCTTCCAGGTTGTCCAGTTTGTTGGCGTATAATTTTTCATAGTATTCCCTGATAATTGCTTGTACCTCTGAAGGATTGGTTGTAATAATTCCATTTTCATTCATGATTTTATCTATTTGGGTCATCTCCCTTTTCTTTTTGTTCTCAAAAAGAGAAGAGGTTTATCAATTTTGTTTATTTTTTCAAAAAACCAACTCTTAGTTTCATTGATCTGCTCAACAGTTTTTTTAGATTCTATATTGTTTATTTCTGCTCTGATCTTTATTATTTCTCTTCTGCTGGGTTTAGGCTGTCTTTGCTGTTCTGCTTCTATTTCCTTTAGGTGTGCTGTTAGATTTTGTATTTGGGATTTTTCTTGTTTCTTGAGATAGGCCTAGATTGCAATGTATTTTCCTCTCAGGACTGCCTTCGCTGCATCCCAAAGCGTTTGGATTGTTGTATTTTCATTTTCGTTTGTTTCCATATATTTTTTAATTTCTTCTCTAATTGCCTGGTTGACCCAGTCATTCTTTAGTAAGGTGTTCTTTAACCTCCATGCTTTTGGAGGTTTTCCAGACTTTTTCCTGTGGTTGATTTCAAGCTTCAGAGCATTGAGGTCTGAAAGTATGCATGGTATGATCTCAATTCTTGTATACTTATGAAGGGCTATTTTGTGACCCAGTGTGTGATCTATCTTGGAGAATTTTCCATGTGCACTCGAGAAGAAAGTATATTCTGTTGCTTTGGGATGCAGCGTTCTAAATAGATCTGTCAAGTCCATCTGATCCAATGTATCATTCAGGGCCCTTGTTTCTTTATTGACTGTGTGTCTAGATGATCTATCCATTTCTGTAAGTGGGGTGTTAAAGTCCCCTGCAATGACCACATTCTTATCAATAAGGTTGCTTATGTTTGTGAGTAGTTGTTTTATATATTTGGGGGCTCCAGTATTCGGTGCATAGACATTTATAATTGTTAGCTCTTCCTGGTGGATAGACCCTGTAATTATTATATAATGCCCTTATTCATCTCTTGTTACAGCCTTTAATTTAAAGTCTAGTTTGTCTGATATAAGTATGGCTACTCCAGCTTTCTTTTGGCTTCCAGTAGCATGATAAATATTTCTCCATCCTCTCACTTTCAATCTGAAGGTGTCCTCAAGTCTAAAATGAGTCTCTTGTAGACAGCAAATAGATGGGTCTTGTTTTTTTATCCATTCTGATACCCTGTGTCTTTTGGCTGGAGCATTTAGTCCATTTACATTCAGTGTTATTATAGAAAGATATGGGTTTAGAGTCATTGTGATGTCTGTAGGTTTCATGGTTGTAGTGATGTCTCTGGTACTTTGTCTCACAGGATCCCCCTTAGGATCTCTTGTAGGGCTGGTTTAGTGGTGACGAATTCCTTCAGTTTTTGTTTGTTTGGGAAGACTTTTATCTCTGCTTCTATTCTAAATGAGAGACTTGCTGGATAAAGGATTCTCAGCTGCATATTTTTTCTGTTCATGACATTGAAGATTTCCTGCCATTCCTTTCTGGCCTGCCAAATTTCAGTAGAGAGATCCATCACGAGTTTTATCGGTCTCCCTTTATATGTTACAGCACTTATCCCTAGCTGCTTTCAGAATTTTCTCTTTATCCTTGTATTTTGCCAGTTTCACTATGCTATGTCATGCAGAAGATCGATTCAAGTTACGTCTGAAGGGAGTTCTCTGTGCCTCTTGGATTTCAGTGCCTTTTTCCTTCCCCAGTTCAGGGCAGTTCTCAGCTATGATTTCTTCAAGTACACCTTCAGCACCTTTCGCTCTCTCTTCCTCCTCTGGAATACCAGTTATGCGTAGATTATTTCTCTTTACTGCATCACTTAGTTCTCTAATTCTCCCCTCATACTCCTGGATTTTTTTTATCTCTCTTTTTCTCAGTTTCCTCTTTTTCCATAATTTTATCTTCTAGTTCACCTATTCTCTCCTCTGCCTCTTCAATCCGAGCCGTGGTTGTCTCCATTTTATTTTGCAGTTCATTTATAGCATTTTTTAGGTCCTCCTGACTGTTCCTTAGTTCCTTGATCTCTGTAGCAATAGATTCTCTGCTGTCCTCTATACTGTTTTCAAGCCCAGCGATTAATTTTATGACTATTATTCTAAATTCACTTTCTGTTATATTGTTTAAATCCTTTTTGATCAGTTCATTAGCTGTTGTTATTTCCTGGAGATTCTTTTGAGGGGAATTCTTCCGTTTCGTCATTTTAGATAGTCCCTGGAGTGGTGCGGAACTGCAGGGCACTTCCCCTGTTCTGTCTTGAATAACTTGCGTTGGTGGGCAGGGCCGCAGTCAGACCTGATGTCTGCCCCCAGCCCACCGCTGGGGCCACAGTCAGACTGGTGGGTACCTTCTTTTCCCCTCTCCTAGGGGCGGGATTCACTGTGGGTTGGTGTGGCCCCTCTGGGCTACTTGCACACTGCCAGGCTTGTGGTGTTGGGGATCTGGCGTATTAGCTGGGGGGATCGGCAAGGTGCACAGGGGCAGGAGGGGCAGGCTCAGCTCACTTATCCTTTGGAGATCCGCTTCGGGAGGGACCCTGTGGCACCGGGAGGGAGTCAGACCCGCCGCTGGAGGGATGGATCCGCAGAAGCGCAGCTTTGGGTGTTTGCGCGGAGCAAGCAAGTTCCCTGGCAGGAACTGGTTCCCTTTGGGATTTTGGCTGGGGGATGGGCGAGGAAGATGTCGCTGCTGAGCGCCTTTGTTCCCCACCAAGCTGAGCTCTGTCGTCGGGGCCTCAACAACTCTCCCTCCTGTTGTTCTCTAGCCTTCCCGCTCTCCGAGCAGAGCTGTCAACTTATAACCTTCCAGATGTTAAGGCCCGCTTGCTGTCAGAACACACTCCGTCTGGCCCCTCCGCTTTTGCAAGCCAGACTCGGGGCCTCTGCTTGGCCGGCGGGCTGCCCCTCCCCCCTGGCTCCCTCCCTCCAGTCCGTGGAGTGCGCACCACCTCCCCGCCTCCCCGCCCTTCCTACCCTCTTTCGTGGGCCTCTCCTCTTCCCTTGGCTCCGGAGACTCCGTTCTGCTAGTCTTCTGGTGGTTTTCTGGGTTATTTAGGCAGGTGTAGGTGGAATCTGAGTGATCAGCAGGACGCGGTGAGCCCAGTGTCCTCCTATGCCGCCATCTTCCCAGGGGCAGTGGAACATATTTGTTAAAGACCTATTTTTATGAATTTTAATACTTCATAACCCATTTTGTCTGTTTTGTTTGCTGATCTATCTGTAATGACTAAAATAGTGCCTGATAGGGGCGCCTGGGTGGCGCAGTCGGTTAAGCGTCCGACTTCAGCCAGGTCACGATCTCGCGGCCCGTGAGTTCGAGCCCCGCGTCAGGCTCTGGGCTGATGGCTCGCAGCCTGGAGCCTGTTTCCGATTCTGTGTCTCCCTCTCTCTCTGCCCCTCCCCCGTTCATGCTCTGTCGCTCTCTGTCCCAAAAATAAATAAAAAACGTTGAAAAAATAAAATAAAATAAAATAAAATAAAATAGTGTCTGATAGACAGGAGATGCTTAGTAAATATTTATTATTGAATGTATAAATGAGTGCATGGAGCAGTATTGGTAGTTAAAAAGATTTTTCTTGTCATTACATTGAAAATAAGCTGTGAGTCTCTTGAAAGATATTTTAGTATTTTGTAGCTTTGTTGTTGTAAGTTTATTATTTTCTATTCTTTTTTTTGTTCCTAGGAAGTAACATTTAACGTAGGTATACTTGAAGGTATTGTGAGGGCTGAGACAAATACTAAGGAAACTGAATGAAGACTCAGTACAATTAGATGTTCATAGAAAGTTTTATTTTCCATTTTCTCCTGTACAAGTTAGGTGCAGGCTTCTCTGTAGTAAATGGATGTGAGCTGCATTATACCAGTATAGCTGTATAATTGGTGTGTGAACCTGTGGGATCTGGGGCATGTAATGGGTTAAGCTTTTTCTGCTGAAGTGTCAAGAATGCATTTAAGTACTTCTGGATTCTTGCCAGTCCCACATTACCAAGACTGTTCTTTATTTTAGATTCAAATATACAGTAGGTCTGAAGTGCTCAGGCATGCATATTGAATTTCTTTCTGAATGTACTGTAATTCAAAAGGAAACTTTTTTGAAGGAAGACAGGTCTTTATACATTACTTATGAATAACTTGCCTCAGATCTTGGATTCGTAATTGAAGGTCTGCTTCTGTAGTCTCAGGTAAAACTCATAAAGGATTCCATTATATGGGTATATCAGATTTTGGAGAGATGGTGTCTATAAATATTGAAGGGATAGTTGGATAAATTTTTAGAATTAAAAAATTTTTCTCTTATTCTATTTCCTAGTATTTTGACAGATGAAAATTATGTACGATATGGCATTGATGCAGGCACAAAGATGCTGATAATCCATAAAAAGTATTTTCCAATGGCACCATTCACATACTCATTTCTACTTTTATCTTAGTGGTAATTTATGTAAAGAATATTTTTGTTGTGGGGGTGCCTGGGTGGCTCAGTCGGTTAAACCTCCAACTTCAGCTCAGGTCATGATCTCACGATTTGTGGGTTTGAGCACCATGTCGGGGCTGACTGACAGCGTGGAGCCTGGAGCCTGCTTCGGATTCTGTGTCTCCTTCTCTCTTTGCCCCTCCTCTGCTCTCACTCTGTCTCTTTCTCTCTCTCAAAAATAAACATTAAAAAATGAATATTTTTGTTGTTAAAGAAGGTTCATTAAGCTATATCTAAATTAAATAAGTCCTATGACTTGTGTTGGATGCATTTCAAAACTTTAGAATTTTTTAAAATTTATTTTTGAAAGAGAGCAAGTAAGAGAGGGCAGGGGAAGGGCAGAGAGAGAGAGAGAGAGAGAGAGAAAGAGAGAGAGAGAATCCAAAGCAGGCTCCACTCTATCAGTACAGACCCCCCATGTCAGGCTTGAACTCACAAACTGTGAGATTCGTGACCTGAGCCAGACTTGAGCGCTGAACGAACTGAGCCATCCAGGCACCCCAAAACTTTAGAATTTTTTAAAAGTTGTCTTGCTCTAAAAAAATCCCCTTCCATGGTGATTTTTTTTTCTTTTGACTATACTCGCTGACCTAATAATGCCTCTTACTGGATTTGGCAACCTGCAGAGGAGGTTGTTGTTTTGCTAGGCAATGATTAGGTTTCCCATTTCCTGTTACAAAGTACCTTTCAAGTTCTAATAGTAATGTATTGTACTTTCCATATATAACTAATGCCTCAACATGAATATTTTGTAACTCCTCTTTACATAATTTTGGAGGTTTTGATAAGGAAGATTGGGTTATTTTGATGCACAGAATACTTTAAATCATGAATCTGACTTTTTTTTTTATTATTGCAGACTGGATATCTTCATATTCTCTGTTACAACTTTGGAATAGAAGCCTACAAGCAGAATAAATATGATGAAAGTTCTTTCTGGCTTAGGTAATATAAATAAAAAATTTAGGGATATCATACAGTTCACTTAATACTTACTGTATGGTACTTTGTCAGTTTAAACATTCTGTGACGTCAAAAGCCAACATGCTAAATTTATTTATTCCTTTAACATGTGTTGTTTATTCTTACATGTTGCCAGTTGATAGGAAAATGTATTCTATTATTGATATAACAGAAGTGTATGTTCTTCTTTAATTCCTCCTTTGTATCACCATCAAGAACATGGAATTAAAAAAAAATTTTTGTTTTGGTACATATTGCTGTCCGCCAACCCCAGAGTGTAAGGTAGATGGGTGAGAATAGGATCAGGATCAGCTAAAATTGTTAATCTTTTTTTTTTAAAGACATGAATTAAAAAAATTTTTTTTAATCTTTGTTTATTTTTGAGAGAGAGACAGAGTGTGAGCAGGGGAGGAGCAGAGAGAGAGGGAGACACAGAATCTGAAGCAGGCTCCAGGCCCGGAGCTGTCAGCACAGAGCCCAACATGGGGCTCGAACTCACGAACCGTGAGATCATGACCTGAGCCGAAGTCGGATGCTTAACCGACTGAGCCACCCAGGCGCCCCTAAAATTGTTAGTCTTAAGTGAATTTTGGTATTTTAATATCATTGAAATAAGTATATATTTAGCACTTACTATATGATCAGTATTATACTAATATTTATACTGTTGTGTTGAATCTGTAAATATTAAGGGAATAGCGTAAAAATATAACAACTGTATACAAGAACTCTGTCTTTGGCCAAATAGCTAGGCACAGCACAGGTTCTGACACATAGTAGATACTTAATAATTGCTAGTTAAATGAATTTATGTGAAAAATGAATTTTTCTGGAGATGTCACATAAGGTGCTTTGGACCTCAAAAGATTATGGAGTGAAATACATCAAATCAATTCACTAAATGTTTCTCCATTCTCAGTATAGGGTTAGTTCTGGTTATTTGGAGATATTTTCAGGGTTAGTTTGACTATGGTGAAAATTACATTTGCCACTAACAAAATAATACATATATGGACTTTAAGATTATAGCAATCACAGGTGTATATATCTCTAACCAAATATTTATGCAAATAACTTTTTATGTAAAAGACTTTTTAAAGTGTAAAGAGTGATCAAAGTCTATAAAGAACCATGTCTCGCAGAACAGGCTTATACAGTTATAAGAGATATACTTGTCTCAATTTAGAATGTTTCACACAAGTGGAAATCACTTTATAATTATATAATCACATTTTAATAAATTGAATTATTTCAATTATAACCAAAGGAGCTGACTAGTTTAGCATGGGTTTTATAACAGGTTTAATTTATTTTAATGTTTTTTATTTTTGAGAGAGAGAGAGAGAGAGAGAGAGAGTGAGTGGGGGAAGGACAGAGGGGGGGAGCCTGACGCATCTCGAATCCACAAACGGATCATGACCTGAGCTGAAATCTGATGCTTAACTGACTGAGCCACACAGGCGCCCCATCAGATTTTTACTGTATATTTATTGGCTATATTTTTAGGAATATAATTTGACCCACAGTCATATTTTCATCAAAATCTATATGATAAATTTAATAGAGAACCACTGCATTTTGAGTCTTTTGTGTTCTTGTAATTAGAATGAGAATGGAGAAAACAGGAAGAACTTGAATTCTATCTAGTGCTAGTTATTATATATGATTTTAATCTCTGCTTGGTTGTATTTTTCTCCTCTTTTGGGGATATAAAAATAACTTGGTGAAGTATTTTCAAATGCCCTGAAAAATTATATTTTAGTGTGTTGTAAAAGAGGCAAAAAATATATCAATCTTATTAACGATAGGAATTTTAGCACAATGGATAGTTTTTCTAGTATTAGATCAACTCAGTCAAAATTTGAGTCATCTATGATTTTGGTGTGAAATTATTAATATTGTGATACCTACTTTTTATGATTATTGCACAACTTAAATATGTTGATATATGTATTGTAGAGCATTCAATAACTTGCTTGGGAAATAGAAAACTGCTTAGTAAATGGTAGCTGTTGCTGCTATCTCTAGATGACATGTTTGCTATTTACAGCAAATGAACCCTAATGTGGCCAGTCCACTAGTTTATTCTGAAATTTATGACAGTCATATCAAATGTGGATTACTTATTGATTTCCCAGGTAAGTATATCATAAAGACGAACACCTACATTTTCTATGATACACTGCTAATCTTTGGAGCCATTTTTCTTTGTGCTTTAATTATCCATGTGTTGAGTATTGGGAGCAGTTGGTGCTACAGCAGGAATAAACAGCTGCTAATTAAGCATCCTTCTCTATAAATTTTATACCAGAAGGAGGCAATGGAAAGTGAGTGTGCTTTCTACAGGCTTAAGTCTTTTGAAGTTAGTGAATATCTTAAGGTACAGGTTATATACAATTTGAAAGTACCCATTTAGTCTAAAAGGAAAAACCACAGTTTTACACAAATAAGATATAAAAATTGCTATAGTATATTAGAATTTTGTTGAAATAGAAGCCTAGAACATAAAGGGTGGTGGTGAGTATTATTTATAAAGTTCTTTTCTGTCTCTCAATTCTTGTTAACAGATCTCACTCAATTCAGGACCTTTCTCAGTTTTTGTCTCTCCCTGCCTTTTATTTTGCTATGAAAAGTTCATGAACAGCTGCTATTATTCCTGCTTTCTGCCACATTCTTTTGATCATGTCCCCTTATTAGAGGTCCACAGATTAAGGGAATCTTGCTGTAATTATGAATGAAATTTGGGAATCCTTTAGGTTACTTTACTATAGGAATCAAGGTACCCACCTCAGTGTATTCAATGACAAATTTAGTTAGGACTCTGTTCAATATAAAATTTGAGGTCTTTGAAATCAGAATGCTAGCTTTGGAAATAATATTTAAGAGTTCTTTTGTTTAATAAAATGCATTTTTTTGGGCCACCTGGCTGGCTCAGTTGGAAGAGCATATGACGCTTGATCTTGAAGTGTGGGTTCAGTCCCCATGTTGGGTGTAGAGATTATTAAAAAATAAATAAACTTTAAAAAAAAATTTCCTCCCTCCAACTCCTCCCCTTTTGTAGTTCTTGCCTATTGAGCTCTGCTCTCTGCTCCTAGCATAAGACACGCATAAGTAGATGGGAAGAGACTATTGACAGATACAGAACTTTCTTTCTTCCACAATCTAGGGGATTTCAATTGTCCTGGTGGAATTTAAATGTAGTGTTGATCTTTTAAAGTCCTAACAATTTGTATATATATTATGTTAAATTTGGCTTTTTATAAAAGGTGTACAGAAATTGCACTGTAACTAATTAGTATTCTAAAAGAAGCACTGTAAACCAAACAAATACAAATAAGTCTAACTCAAAAGGCTTCGTGGTTACACTGATTTACTGCAGAGATTTTACAGATATTTTTTCTCCCTGGGAGAAAAGGACTTTAATCCCAAACCTTTGTCATATTCTTTTTTTTTTTCAATATATGAAGTTTATTGTCAAATTGGTTTCCATACAACACCCAGTGCTCATCCCAAAAGGTGCCCTCGTCAATACCCATCACCCACTCTCCCCTCCCTCCCCCCCCCCATCAACCCTCAGTTTGTTCTCAGTTTTTAAGAGTCTCTTATGCTTTGGCTCTCTCCCACTCTAACCTCTACCTTAGTCATATTCTTAATCATGGATAATTTTTCTTTTATGTCTAGTAGTTTTTTTCTAAATCATTCAACTATGTTACTTGGAGCTACTGGTTGGGAAACACTTGGGAGGCTCACTTTTTTTTCCTTTTGCTGTAAGAAGACCTATTTGCTAATTGTGGCAAATTAAATATAGAGGAAAACTGTCAAAATGAAAGGGTAATATAGTGGATATAGTAGGAATGTTTAAAATTTCTTTGCTGATTAAATAAAATAAAATTTCTTTGCTGACTAAAGAAGTTATATATGCTAATTATAAAAATTTAAATGTTACAAATATATATGGTAAGTAAAAGTCCTTTGTAATCCCACACTCATAAATGTTCAGTATTAACATTTTTCAAATTTTAAAAAAATGTTTATTCATTTATTTTTAGTGGGGAGAAGGGCAGAGAGAGAGGGAGGGAGAGAGAAAAATTCCCAAGCAGGCTCTGTGCTGAGTGCAGATCCCAATGTGGAGCTTGAACTCACAAACCATGAGATCATGACCTGAGCTGAAATCAAGAGTCCAGTGCTCAACCAACTGAGCCACCAAGTTGTGCCACAAATAGTTCTTAAAAGGTTTTTTAATATGTTAAATGACAAGGAAGACATGACAATCATTGAAATGCATTTGGAGGATTTAAGGAATTGAGGAGTTTTTTCAAAATGGACTGTAAATAAGGAAAATTAATGGAATGAAACCAAGCCAAAGAGTATACATGGGACAATTCTGATTTGGTGATCTCTTGTTAGAGACAGTGAGATAGATTGAGAAGATGACAGAAGACATTTGAATTGAACAAAATCATGGAGAATTGGATAAAGCCCTGAAGGTGTTCTATAAAAAATAATCTAATTGATCTTAATAAATGAAGTATAAATGACCCTATTTCTTTGACCTATGGGTCAGAGATTGCTTATAAATTCCTGACAAGTTCTTTGTAGGTTAAATTGGGAGTATTTCTCAACCCTTTGTGCGAGAGCTCTGTGCTGCCCTTTCCCCTTCAGAATCCAAAGAAAGCATGCGTGATTTCTTCAGCGTTCTTCTGAGACCGTGATTACAGTTTATATTTTCTTTTTTTAATGTTTACTTATTTTGAGAGAGAGAGAGAGAGAGCGAGCAGGGGAGGGGCAGAGAGAGAGAGAGAATATCCTAAGCAGGCTCCACAGCTGTAAGCGCAGAACGTGACATGGGACTTGAACCCATGAACTGGGAGATAATGACCTGAGCCAAAACCAAGAATCGGATGCTTAATCAACTGAGCTACCTAGGTGCCCCTAGAGTTTATATTTTCTTTTAAAAAACCCCACAATCTAGACGTAGTGTGCTAGACTTTTTGGATTAGGTAGACAGTATGTTAGAGGAGGAGTAATTTTTGAGGTCTTCTAACACCACTTAAAAAAATTGTTTTTAAACATTTGTTCATTTTTTGAGAGACAGAGAGAGAGCACAAACAGGGGAGGGGCGGAGAGAGGGGAGACACAGAATCCAAAGCAGGCTGGGGCCTGAACTCAAGAAACACGAGATCATGACCTGAGCCTAAGTCGGATGCCAACCGACTGAGCCACCCACGTGCCCTCTAACACCACTTTTAATTTCTCTAAAGCTAATCTAAAACCTGACTCAATTGGTAGCTAATGTGAGTTGCTTCCTATTAGTTAGGAATAGTTTTTACTCTGCATGGGATGTGTGTCTCTTTCCTGCTTCTGTAAAACTTCTTGCATCTCTCATGGGATCAAAAGAGGAGAATTTAGCAAAAATTATGCTACTGTTTTCTAAATTCATAGTGCTTAGAGGTAGTGAACTAGATTAGTTAGAAATTTCCATGTTGGGTTTCAAAATAGCTATTATGTTTACAATAAGGTAAGTATTTATAAGATATTTTTATTTATCAGTGCTTAGCCTTTACTGTGGTTATACAGGAATATATATTACCAGAGGTCTTCTGTTTTTTTTTTTTAAAGATTTTATTTAAAAAAATTTTTTTAACGTTTATTTATTTTTGAGACAGAGAGAGACAGAACATGAATGGGGGAGGGTCAGAGAGAGGGAGACACAGAATCTGAAACAGGCTCTAGGCTCTGAGCTGTCAGCACAGAGCCCGACGCGGGGCTTGAACTCACGGACCGCGAGATCATGACCTGAGCCGATGTTGGCAGCTTAACTGACTGAGCCACCCAGGCGCCCCTAAAGATTTTATATTTTTAAGTAATCTTTATACACAATGTGGGGCTTGAACCTACAACCCCAAGATCATGCATTGCATGCTCTACTGACTGAGCCAGCCACACACCCCACCAGAGGTCTTCTAATAAGGAAAGAACAAAGGAAATAGAAGTGTATTTTATGCACAAATATTGATGATTCAGTATATGAGCCCAATGAAAATTTGTATCAGTTTTTTTTAAAGTTTATTTACTTATTTTGAGAGAGAAAGAGAGAGAGGTGGGGGAGTAGAGAGAGAGGGAGAGAGAGAATCTCAAGCAGACTTCACACTGTCAGTGCAGAGCCCAATGTGGGGCTCGAACCCATAAACTGCAGGAGCATGACCTGAGTGGAAATTGAGTCAGCCACCCAACTGACTGAGCCACCCAGACGCCATGCATCAGTTAATGCTCCTTAATGTTTATCCCTTTATTTTCCCTTTATTCTCAGCCCAAAATCTTGAGAATTTGACAGTATTATTAGTATTTTTTAAAATTTTTGTTTATTTATACTTGAGAGAGAGAGAGCTAGAGAGCATGAGTGGGGGAGGGGCAGAGAAAGGGAGACAGAATCTGAAGCAGGCTCCATGCTCCAAGCTGTCAGCACAGAGCCTGACATGGGGCTTGAACTCAACGACCTTAGTTGAAGTCGGATGCTTAACTGAGCCGCCCAGGTGCCCCAGCAGTATTATTTATGGGCAGGCAATGTGATCTAAAGAACGATCACAGAGCTAGCAGTAGAAAATCTGTTACTAATCAATTGTGTGACTTTGTGTCATTCACCTAACAATGTGCTTGCAATGTCCTTATCTGAAAAATGGGTACAGTATTATCTGTGTTACAAGCTTGTAATGAAGATGACATAAGTGACATAATAGGACTTTGAAAAGTTAAAGGTATTATATAATCATAGACTGTCATAAAATTATTAACTATAAAGTTGATCATATATAAGACCTATTTTAATGGTAACTGGAATGTATTAGCACCATCTTGTGGAAATAGAATGAATTGTATAACAGCAATTTTTTTTTATTTTTTATTTATTTTTTATTTTTTATTTATTTAATATATGAAATTTACTGTCAAATTGGTTTCCATACAACACCCAGTGCTCATCCCAAAAGGTGCCCTCCTCAATACCCATCACCCACCCTCCCCTCCCTCCCACCCCCCATCAACCCTCAGTTTGTTCTCAGTTTTTAACAGTCTCTTATGCTTTGGCTCTCTCCCACTCTAACCTCTTTTTTTTTTTTTTCCTTCCCCTCCCCCATGGGTTTCTGTTACATTTCTCAGGATCCACATAAGAGTGTATAACAGCAATTTTAACAAGATAATTTACTAAACACTGTAAGAATCTTTACTAAACAGCTGTAAGAATCTTCATAGATCGTCTGGTTCAGTAATTTAGGAACTATATTCTGTGGTGCTCTCTGGTTCTACCAGAAAAACTTCAGAATCTCCTCTAAAAGGAAAAGGAGACTTAGCCTCAATCCTCTAAGATACTCATCTTGTTTTAGAGAAGTTAGACATTAATAATTTTTTAAAGTAGTATATCCTTGTAAGATTTTGTTTGAAAAAAATGATTAGCTTGCTTACAGTTTGAAAATGACTGGTATTGATCAATTTCATCTTGTGTAGATATGAAAATGTACGTGTAGAGAGATTTATACAGGGACATCTAGCTGGGACACAAGATCTCCAGTCTTTTTTTTTTTTTTTTTTACATTTATTTATTTTTGAGACAGAGAGAGACAGAGCATGAATGGGGGAGGGTCAGAGAGAGAGGGAGACACAGAATCCGAAGCAGGCTCCAGGCTCTGAGCTGTCAGCAAAGAGTCTGACACGGGGCTCGAACTCACAGACCGTTTGGATCATGACCTGAGCCAACGTCGGACACTTAACCGACTGAGCCACCCAGGTGCCCCAAGATCTCCAGTCTTTTAGGAATAGTTTTTCTCCAAAGGTCAGTAATGATGTTCCATCTTTGATTCCTGATTTTGACTAATATGAGTCTTTCCTTTTTTTTGGTCAGTCTAGCTAAATGTTTGTCAATTTGTTGGATCTTTTCAAAGCATCAGCTTTTGGTTCTATTGTTTTTTTCCTATTGTATTTCAGTTATTTAACTTAATTTCCCCTGTAATCTTTATGACTTTCCCTCTCTGTGCTTGTTTTAGATTTAGTTTGCTCTTTCTTTTCCATTCTCCTAATATGGAAAGTTGAGATCTTACTTCTCTTTTAGTATTATTATAGGTATAAAATTTCCCCTAACCATTGCTTTCCATCCTATAAGTTTTGGTATGTTGTTTTCCTTTTCACTCAGCTCAAGGTATTTTCTAATTTCTCTTGTGACTCATTGATTATTTAGGAGTGTGTTGTTTAATTTCCACATATCTACTTGATTTCTAATTTAATTTCACTTAGGTGAAGAACATACTTCCTATGACTTCAATTCTGTTAAATCTGAGGCTTTTTAATATATTTTATTCTGGAGAATGTTCTGTGTTCACTTGAGAAGAAGGTGTATCTGTTGCTATTGGGTGGAGTATGGTATAGATGTCTGTTATGTTAGTAGGTAATATAGTGTTGTTCAGGTCTTCTCTATCCTTTTTGATGCTCTGCCTACTTCTTTTATTGAAAGTGGGGTATTGAAATGCTCAACTGTCATTGTTGAATTATGTATCTCTTGATTCAGTTTTGTCAACTTTCATTTTATGTATTTTGGGGACTGTGTTGTTAAGCTTATATATGTTTATAATTGTTCTATTATCCTGATAGATTAGCTTTTTTATCATTATAAAATATCCCTCTATCTCTGGTAATATTTGTTTTTTGTCTTAAAGTCTATTTCGTCTGATATTGGCATAGCCACTCTAGATAGTACTCTTATGGTTGTTTACGTGGTATATCTTTTTCCATCCTTTTCTTTCAACCTCTTTATATCCTTGAATCTAAAGTGTGTTTCTTGTTAACAGTACGTAGTTGGATATTTTTTAAAACTTCAGTCTGAAATCCCTGCCATTTGATTTTATTGTTTAATCCATTCATCTTTCCAATGTTGACGTTATTGTTGGATTTATAGCTGATATTTTGCTTTTTGTTTTCTACATGTCCATGACTACATATTTCAAATACCCTTTTCCTCCTTTACTACTTTTTTTATCCTAAGTGAATATCTTTTGAAACTTAATGAATTTATTTTTTATTGTGGTAATGAATATATATAACATAAAATCTGCTATTTTAATTATTTTAAATGTACAATTGCATTAATTACATTCATGGTGTTGTACAACCATCATTACAATCTACTTCAAAAAATTTTTCATCACCCCAAACAGAATTCTAACTTTTAAAAAAATTTTTTAATGTTTATTTATTTTTGAGAGAGAGAGAGAGAGAGACAGAGTGTGAGTGGGGGAGGGGCAGAGAGAGAGGGAGACACAGAATCCGAAGCAAGCTCCAGGCTCTGAGCTGTCAGCACAGAGCCCGATGCGGGGCTTGAACCCACAAGCCGTGAGATCATGACTTGAGCTGAAGTCAGACGCTTAACTGATGAGGCACACAGGCGCCCCAAAAACTCTAACTTTAACGTTAACTCCACCTTCCTCCTTCCCCAGTCCCTAGTAATCTTTAATCTACTTTATGTCTTTGTGAATTTGCCTATCTTAGGTATTTCATGTAAGTGGAATCATATAATATTTGTCTTTTTGTGTCTGGCTTATTTCACTTAGGAGAATATTTTTCTTTTTTTTAATGTTTATTTATTTTTGAAGGGGGAGGAGCAGTGAGAGAAAGGGAGAGAGGACCTGAAGCAGGCTTTGCGGTGACAGCAGAGAGCCCAATGCGGGGCTTGAACTCACAAACTGTGAGATCATGACCTGCGCGGAAATCAAGAGTCAGATGCTTAACCGACTGAGTCGCCCAGGTGCCCCCTAGGAGAATATTTTCAAGATTTATCCATATTGTAGCATGTATGAGAATTTCATCCCCCCCCCTTACCAATAATTTATTGTGGTAAAATATGCATAACATAAAGTTTACTGCCGTTTTAATCATCTTTAAGTGTACAATTCAGTGGCATTAAGTACACTCACAGTGTTGTGTAACCATTACCACTGTCTACTTCTGGAATGTTTTCATCATCCTAAACAAATTCTGTACCCATTAAACACTAACTCCCCTTTCGCTCACCCCTAATAACCTGTTTTCTACTTTCTATCTCTATGACTTGGCATATTCTAGGGTCCTCATGAATACAGTCATACATTATTTGTCCTTTTGTGTTTGGCTTACTAGCATAATGTTTTCAGTGTTCATCCATGTAGTAGCATGTATCAGTATTTCATTCTTTTTATGGGTGAATAATATTCAATTTTATGGATTTACCACGTTTTGTTTATCCATTCACCAGGTGATGAAAATTTGGGTTATTTCCATCTTTTTTGTTATTCTGAATAATAATACTGTAAACATTGGTATATATGTATCTGCTCAAGTCCCTGCTTTCACTTCTTTTGTGTATATACCTAGAAGTGGAATTGCTGGGTCTTGTAAATGGATATCTTACAGTATACCATTTTAAATTGTTAAATAATTTTTAAAATTATATATTCTTCATTTTCTTTATGGTTGTTCTTGGGCTTACAATTATACATCTTAATTTATTAGAAGCTACTTCAGATTTATATGAACTTTCAGTAAATTGCAGAAGTTTTACTTCTATATTGACTTGATTCCCTTTTTTCTTTTTTTGCTATGCTCATTATACATGTGCCTACATATATTTAAACACTCAACAATACATGGTTATAATTATTGCTTCATATAATTAGCCTTCTCATCAGTTTTGGTTTTCTTCATTTATTCCTGTAGATTTAAGTTAACATTTGGTCTTATTTCCTTACCCTACTTATATCTTTATTCCCACTCATTTCTTTGTGTTGTCATAGTAAAATATATTAAATACGTAATGCCCCAACAATAAAATTTTATAGATATTTATGTAGTTGCTTTCTAAATAAGGGAGGAAATAAGAAATATGTAGTCATATTGTCTTTTATAATTATTCAAATAATTGCTAACACTTTTCTTCATATGAATTCACATTATTTTCTGGGGTCATTTGCTTTCAGCCTGAAGAATGTCCTTTTGTATTTCTTGTAAGGCAGATCAGCTAGCAAGAAATTCTTTCAGTTTTTGTTTATCTGGGAATGTATTTAGTCTTCTTTTGAAAAATAGTGTCTCTAGATATAGGATTCTTAGTTGACAGTTTTTTCTCTTTAAGCACTTTGCGTCATCACTGCTTTCTGGCACTGATAATTTGTGATAAAGAGCCAGCTTTTAATCTTATTTCCTTTTAAATGATGAGTCATTTTTCTCTAACTGCTTTCAAGATTTTCTCTTTATCTTTACTTTCAGTAACTGGACCATGATGTGTCTGGGCATGGATTTGTTTATGTGTGATCCTCCTTGGAGTCCATTAAACTTCTTGGATGTGTAGATTATTGTTTTCCATCAAATTTGGGAAGTTTTCAAGCATTATTTCCTTGAATATATTTTCTATTCCTTTCTCTTGCTTTTCTCCTTCTAGTACTCTCATGCATATGTCATACTGAATGATGTCTGACATGTCTTTGAAACTCTATTCTTTTTTTCCACTCTTTTCCCCTGTTTGTTCTTCAGATTTGTATAATCACTATCAATCTATCTTCAAGTTTATATATTCTTTTTTTTTGCCTGCTCAAATCTATTTTTGAGCCTCTCGTGCATTTTCCATTTCAGTTATTTTACATTTCAACTTCAGAATTTCTACTCAGTTCTTTTATAATTCCTGTCATTTAATTGTTATACTCTTATTTTTAATTTTTTAAAATGTTTATTTATTTTGAGAGAACTTGAGTAGGGGAGGGGCAGAGAGAGAGAGGGAGACACAGCATCTGAAGTAAGCTTCAGGCTCTGAACTGTCAGCACAGAGCCCAATGTGGGGCTCAAACCCATGAACCGTGAGATTATGACCTGAGCCAAAGTCGGACGCTTCACCGACTGGGCCACCCAGGCGCCCCTTAATTATTGTACTCTTATTCTCTATTTGCATCATTGTTATCATGCCTTCCTTTAATATTTTAAATATGGTTTCCTATAGTTCTTTAAAGAACTATATGTTTATAATGGCGGCTTTGAAGTATTGAAGTGCAATATCTGGGACCTCTCAAAGGCAGTTTCTGTTGCCTTCTCTTTATCCTCTGTATAAGTCACACTTTACTGTTTTATTGCATGTATTGTAATATTTTGTTGAAAACTAGATATTTTGGATAATATCTGGCAGCAAGTGTGCATACCAATTTCTCCCCTTTCTGGAACTTACTGTTCTTTTTATTGTTCGTTTATTTATTTATTTGGTCATTTGACTGGACTAATTCTGTTTATTTTTCTCACAGTGTGTGACCTATAATGTTCCTGCTCAGAGTTTTTCCCCTTGTTTTTGTCTTTCTGTGGCTTTCTAGGCTTCACCTCTGCAGCCACATAAGCCACTTGTTGGTCAAAGGTATGTAAAGTCCCTTAGCCAGTTAGATATTCACTCTTTCCTGTTGGATGTGTATTTGACTTAGAGGTTGTTTTCATAGTTCAGTGAGTTTATTATTTTGCTCTCCATTCAGCCAGGGGCTAATAGCTAGTAGGTTATTTTTCTGATCATGCCTGAGAGGGCAGTCTTGGGCATGTGCACAACCTCCCAGACCCTCAAATATGAGTGCAATATGATTTTTGAATAAAGACGTGTTTTAGAGAAGTTTTAGGTTTGCAGCACATTTGAGAGGTAGGTACAGAGATTTTCCACATGCCCCCTGATCCTGCACATTCATAGCCTAACCTAATCAACATCACTCACCAGAATGGTACATTTTTTACTAAGAATGAGCCTACATTGACACATTGTAATCCCCCAACTCTATAGTTTACCTCAGGGTTCACTCTTGTTGTATATTCTACAGGTTTAGACAAATGTATAATGACATATATCCACCATTACAACATTTTAGTTATCATACAGAATAGTTTCACTTTCCTAAAAATCCTCTGTGCTCTGCCTACCCATCCCTCCCTTTTCCCTAAACTCTATCAACTACTGATCTTTTTGGTCCCGATAATTTTGCCTTTTCTGGAATGTTGGAATCATATAGTATATCATTTTCAGATTGGCTTCTTGTTTTCACTTTGTAATAATGTTTTGTGTTTCCTCCATGTGTTTTCTTGTCTCAGTAGCTCATTTATTTTTAGTGCTATATAATATTCCATTGTCTGCATGTTCCACAGTTTATTTGTCCATTTCCCTACTGAAGGACATTGTGGTTGCTTCTAAATTTTGTCAATTATGAATAAAGCTGCTATAAATGTCCACGTGCAGACTTTTGTATGATCATATGTTTTCCGTTCTTTTGGGCAAATACCAAGGACCGTGATTGCTGGGTTATGGTAAGAATATATTTTGTTTTGGGGCGCCTGGGTGGCGCAGTCGGTTAAGCGTCCGACTTCAGCCAGGTCACGATCTCGCGGTCCGTGAGTTCGAGCCCCGCGTCAGGCTCTGGGCTGATGGCTCGCAGCCTGGAGCCTGTTTCCGATTCTGTGTCTCCCTCTCTCTCTGCCCCTCCCCCGTTCATGCTCTGTCGCTCTCTGTCCCAAAAATAAATAAAAAATGTTGAAAAAAAAATTTAAAAAAAGAATATATTTTGTTTTGCAAGGAACCACCAAACTCTCTTACGGTGGCTGTATAATTTTGTATTCCCACCAGCAATGTATGAGAGCTTTATTACTCCACATTCTCACCAGTGTTAGGTGCTTGTCAGTGTTTTAGACTTTGGCTATTCTGATAGGTGTGTACTGGCATTTATTTTATTATTGTTTTAATTTACATTTTCCTCATGACATATGATGTGGAACATCTTTTTTTTTTTTTTTAATTTTTTTTTTAACGTTTATTTATTTTTGAGACAGAGAGAGACAGAGCATGAACGGGGGAGGGTCAGAGAGAGGGAGACACAGAATCTGAAACAGGCTCCAGGCTCTGAGCTGTCAGCACAGAGCCCGACGCGGGGCTTGACCTCACGGACCGCGAGATCATGACCTGAGCCGAAGTCGGCGGCTTAACCGACTGAGCCACCCAGGCGCCCCGCTGTGGAACATCTTTTAATAGTCTTATTTGCCATCTGTATATCTTTTTTGGTGAGGTATTTGTTAGGAACTTTGGACCATGTTTTAATTGAGTTGTTTATTTTTTTTTTACTGTTGAGTTTTAAAAGTTTTTTTTTGGTATATTTTAGATATCAGTCCTTTATTATATGTGTCTTTTGCAAATATTTTCTCTGAATCTGCGGCTTATCTTCCAATTCTCTTGATACTGTCTTTCACAAAGCAGTTTTATTTTTATTTTTTTTACTTTCTTACAGATTTTATTTTTAAGTAATCTCTATACCCAACATGGAGCTTGAACTTACAACCCCAAGGTAAAGAGTTGTATGCCCTACCAACTGAGCCAGTCAGGCACCCCAGGAAGTTTTTAATTTTAATGAAACCTAGCTTATCAGTCATTTATTTCATGGATTGTTTCCTTGGTATTGTATCTAAAAAGATATCACAATACTCAAGATCATCATCTAGGTTTTATCCTATATTTTAGAAGTTTTATAGTTTTGCACTTTTCATTTAGATCTATGATTCTTTTTGAGTTAATTTTTGTGAAAGATGTAAGGTCTGTGTCTGGATTCTTTTTTTGTAGGGGGAGCATGTTGATGTTCAGTTGTTCCATCATCATTTGTTTGAAGAGACTATCTTTATCTTTGATCCATTGTATTACCTTTGCTCCTTTGCCAAAGATCAGTTTAAGGTATTTATGGGGGCTCTCTATTCTGTTCTATTAATCCATTTGTATTTTCTTTAGCCAATTCCTTGATTACCATAATAATGCACTATCTTGATTGCTGTAACTTTATAATAAACCTTAAAGTTGTGTAGCTGCAGTCCTGTCCTGCAATATTGTATTGTCTATTCTCATCTTTTGCCACTTCATATAGACTTAGAATGTTGAACCAGCCTTGCATACCTGAGATAAATTTCACTTTGTTGTTGTGTATAATTTTTTAAAATTATTTTTTGGATTTTATTTGCTAATATTTTATTGAGTATTTTTACATCTGTGTTCATGACATGTATTGGGTCATAGCTTTCCTGTAATGTCTGACTGGTTTGGGTATTAGGGTAATGCTGGCTTCATAGAATGAGTTAGGCCATATTCCATCTGCTTCTGTCATAAAGAGATTGTAGAGAATTGGTATAATTTCTTCCTTAAATGTTTAGTAGAATTTACCAGTGAGCACATCTGAGCTTGGTGCTTTCTGTTTTGGGATATTGTTAAGTTTTTATTCAATTTCTTTGGTAGATAACGGCCTATTTAGACTGTTTTTGTGTGAGTTTTGGCTGCTTGTATCTTTTTTTTTCAAACATTGTTAAAGTTTATTTTGAGAGAATGAGAAAGTACAAGTGGGGGAGGGGCAGAGAGAGAGGGAGGGAGAGAGAGAGAATTCGAAGCAGGCTCTGCACTGTCAGCACAGAGCCTGATGTGGGGCTTGAACCCATGAACTGTAAGATCATGACCTGAGCGAAGTTGGACGTTTAACAGGCTGAGCCACCCACACTCCCCTGCTTATATCTTTCAAGTAATTGGTCCATTTAATCTAGGTTATCAAATTTGTGGGCACAGAGTTATTTAGTTATTTATAGTATTTCTTTATTACCCTTAAAATTTTCATGGTATCTGTAGTGATGTCCCCTTTTTCTTGGTTTGGGGTTTTTTTTGTTTGTTTTTTACGATTTTTTAAAAGTAATTGCCACACTCAACATCGCACTCACAACCCGATGATCAAGAGTCACAAGCTCTACCAACTGAGCCAGCCAGGTGCCCCTCATTTATGACAGTAATAGTTTGTGTCCTCTCTTTTTTTCTTAGTTAGCCTGGCTAGAGGCTTATCAGTTTTACTGATAATTTCAGATACCAGCTTTTGGTTTCATTGATTTTACTCTATTGATCTCTGTTGATTTCTTGTTTTCAATTTTATGATTTCTGCTCTAATTCTTTTCAGTTTTTCCCTTCTGCTTTCTTTGGATTTAATTTGCTTGTCTTTTTGTAGTTACTTAAGGTGGAAACTTAGATTATTGATTTTAGATCTTCTTTTCTAATCTATATTTTCAATGATATAACTTTTTCTCTAAGCACTGCTTTTGCTGCATCTCACACATTTTGATAAGTAGTGTATTCATTTTCATTTAGTACAAAATATTTTTAAACTTATTTTGAAATTTCTCCTTTGACCCATGTGTTATTTAGAGGGGTATTGTTTAATCTCCACATATTTTGGGATTTTTCAGCTATCTTTCCATTATTTACTTCTAGTTTAATTCCATTGTGGCCTGAGAGCAGACATTATATGACTTCTATACTTATAAATTTGTTAAAGTCTGTTTTATAGCCCACAATGTGGTTTATCTTGGTAAATGTTCCATATGAGTTTGGTAAGAATGTGTATTTTGTTGTCGTTGGATGTAGTAGTCTATAGATGTCAGTTATATCCAATTGATTGATGGTGTTGTTGAGTTCAACTATGTTCTTACTGTTTGTTTTTTTGCCTGCTCTATTTCTGAGAGAGTGGTGTTGAAATATTCAACAATGATAGTAAATCCATCTATTTTTCTTTGCTGTTCTATCAGTTTTTGCCTCACACAGTTTGATGCTCTGTTAGGCTCATACACATTAAGAATTGTATGTCTTCCTGGAGTTTTGACCCTTTTATCATTATGTTATGCCCTTCCTTATCCCTAATACTTTCCCTTACTTTGTTTTGTTTTTAATTTTTTATGTTTTTATTTTATTTTGAGAGAGAGAGACAGAGCACGAGCGGGGAGATGGAGAGAGAGAGAGGGAGACACAGAATACAAAGCAGGCTTCAGGCTCCAAGCTGTTGGCACAGAGCCTGACGCAGGACTCGAACTCGCGGACAGTGAGATAATGGCCCAAGCCGAAGTCTGATGCTCAACCAACTGAGCCACCCGGGCACCCCTCCCTTACTTAGAACTCTGCTCGCTGAAATTAATATACCTACTCTTGCTTTCTTTGGATAATTTTAGCATGGTATATTTTTTCTTTATCTGTTTACTTTTAATGTCTATGTGTCTTTATATTTAAAGTGGTTTTCTTATAGACAACACAGAGTTGGGGTATATTTTTGATCCACTTTGACAGTCTCTGTCTTTTAATTGGTGTATTTAGACCATTGAAATTCAAAGTGATGATGATATTGTTGGATTAATATCTACAATATTCATTACTGTTGTCTATTTGTTGCCTTTGTGCTTTTTTCCTACTGTCATTTGTGGTTTTAGTTGAGTATTTTATACGATTCCATCTTTCTTTCATTAGCATATAGGTTATACTACTTTTTTAAAAGATTTTAGTTTTAAGTTATCTCTATACCCAGCATGGGCTCAAACTCACAACCCCGAGATCAAGAGAAGCATGCTCCACCAACTGAGCCAGTCAAGCGCCCCACTTCTTTTTTATTTTAACTTTTTTAGTGGCTTCCCCAGAGTTTGCAATATACATTTACAATTAATCCAAGTCCACTTTCAGGTAACACTATACCACTTCATGAGTAGTGTCAGTACTTTGTAAGAATTCTTCAGAATTCCCCCTTCCCATCCATTTGTATCATTGCTGTCATTTATTTTACTTTATTCTAAGCATATATATATATATATATAGCCTATAAATAAGCATACATAATTGAATATATTGTTGCTATTATTTCAAATTGTTTTCTGTTAGAAAAATTAAGAAAAATAAAAGTTTTTATTTTACCTTAATTTCTTCCTTCTTTGATGCTCTTCCTTATTTTATACAGATACGAGTTTCTGACCTGTATTATTTCCCTTCTTTCTAAAGAACTTCTGTTAACATTCCTTATAAGGCCAGTCTACCGACAACAAATTCTCTCAGTTTTTGTTTATCTGAGAAAGTCTTTATTTTTCATTTACTTTTGAATGATATTTTCTTAGGGTTCAGAATTCTAGGTTGGTGGTATTTTTCTCTCAACACTTTAAATACTTCACTGTATTCTCTTCTTGCTTGCATGGTTTCTGAGAAGTTGAGTGTAATTATTATTTTTGTACTTTTATAGATAAGGTATTTTTTCTTCTAGCTTGTTTAGGGATTTTTTCTTTATTTTTGATTTTCTGTAATTTGAAAATGATATCCCTAGGTGTAATTTTTTTTTTTTTTTGGTATTTATACTGCTTGGTGTTCTCTGAGATTCCTGGATCTGTGGTTTGATATCAGACATTAATTTAGGGAAATTCTCATTCATTATTGTTTCAAAATATTTCCCCTGTTTCTTTTTCTCTTTTTCCTCCTTTTTGTATTCCCATTATACTTACGTTATACCTTTTGTAGGTGTGCCATAGTTTTTGGATATTCTGTTCTGGGTTTTTTTTCAGTCTTTCTTCCCTTTGCTTTTTGTTTTCAAGGATACTCATAGATTGTTTCCTCAGCCATGTCCAGTTTATTAAAAAAACCCATCAAAGACATTCTTCATGTCATTTACAGTCATTTCTAGTTCTAGCAATCCTTTTTGGTTCTTTTTTAGAATTTCCATCTCTTTGCTTACATTGCCCATCTGTCTTATTTTAAATTTCTGGACTGTTAATTCTAATATCCTTGCCATATCTGGTTCCAGTACTTTCTCTGTCTCTTCAAATTGTGTTTCTTTTTGCCTTTTGGTATTCCTTGTGATTTTTTCTTCATAACTTGACATGTTGTACTGGGTAAAAGGAACTGCTGTAAATAGGTCTTTTTTTAAATGTTTATTTATTTTTGAGACAAAGAGAGCCAGCATGAGCAGGGGTGGGGCAGAGAGAGAGGGAGACATAGAATCTGAAGCAGGCTCCAAGCTCTGAGCTGTCAGCACAGAGCCCGACGCGGGGCTCACACTCATCAACTGATGAGATCATGACCTGAGCCGAAGTCAGATGCTCAACCGACTGAACCACCCAGGCACCCCTGTAAATAGGTCTTTACTAACATGGTGGTTAGGTGTTGGGGAGGGTAAGAGTTCTATAGTCCTGTGTTTAGTTCTTAGTCTTTTGGTGAGTGTATGCCTCTGAACTGTGAACTTCACAAATATTTACCAGTTTTTTTTTCACTCTTAGGTAGTATAGCCTGGCTAGAGTAGTCTAGAGTTGAGTGTTTCTCTTCCCCAGGTCAGTTAGTCTCTGATAATACCCCAGGAGGTTAGACACTAGTTAGTTTCCCTTGAAGGCAGGCCTTGTTAAGAACAGATTGGTTCCTTATCATCAATTCCTGACAGAGCCCAAGAGGATTTTCTTTGATATTTACTATGGGAATCTTGAGCAACTGGAGGTAAATCTGACAATATTGTCTGTATCCCCCTAAGACTATGTTTTCCTGGAGTTTTAAGTTCTCAGACTTGTTCACAATGAACCTCCAGCAATCTGTAAATTATAGTTCACAGTTTCCTGCTTCAGCACTGGTTCCCTTGGCAGTTTCCACTGGTGAGTCCTTCCTATGGTAAGCCACAGTTCCTTGTATTTGCCTGTCCATCTCTCCAATGTGGGGGCCAGTGGTTTGCCCTTTGTCCTCCCCTCTCTTAGGGATCCAAGAAGAGTTGTTGATTTTTTAGTCTTTACAGCTTTTTACTTGTTAAGATGAAGTAGTGACTTCCAAGTTCCATGTGGAACTGAAAACTGGAAGTGTGATTTGATTTTTAAGTTTAGCTTCCTTACCATTACCTTGGATCAGAGTAGTTAAATTTTCTGCATTTGGTAAGAGGTTCTACTTAAGTCACTTGAGCCACTCAGGCCTAGGGTTGTTTTGTTTTTTTAAGTAGGCTCCACTCCCAGTGTGGGGCCCAACTCCAAGGCTTGTACGTAAGCATGATCCTGAGATCAAGACCTGAGCTGAGATCAAGAGGATGCTTAACCGACTGAGCCACCCAGGCGTCCCAGGCTTAGGGCTCTTTGCTGATGTATATGTGTGTGCCTTGAGGAATGCTTTCTAGTCTGCCCCACATATCCTTCTGGTTGCTCCTGAGGGGGTGCAGCTAGAGCATATGCATAGCCTTCTGTATCCCCAGGGATGAGTGTGACCTCCCACATTATTCTTCTTGGCTATCCCTTTCCCTGGTTCTCTCTGTTAAAAATCTTGCTGGTCTGCTATTTCACTTGTTGCTACTATTACCACAGAGCTACCAACCCCCTCTTAAATTGCTCACTACCAAAATTTCCCTTCTTTTTGACAGTGTCCTCAGGCAGGAACTTTTTGCTTCATTCCAAATAAGCATAGATGCTGAACTCTTTTTTCTTTATTGCCTGTTTCTTCCCCTGGGCAGAAGCTGTGTGCCACACTACTGGAGTTGGTAGGGGGAGCATGGTTTGCTTCTTTTGGTATAAGAGTGGATGTTGGGGAGATTGGTAACCGCTGATCTTCTTAGCATGTCCTCCTGGCATAGAACCTCTGCTTAATGAGTCTGGTTGAAGGTGATTGGGGTATCAGTATTCTTGACCTGTCACACCTAGGGTAAGAGTCCTTACCCTGAGAGTGAAAACTGGGTGGGTAAGGGAAGATCCTGTCCTCTAATTGTGCTTGCCCAGAATAGCACTTCCACAGCACAGGCCTGGAGAGGATAAGACAGGCTAGCAGTCTGTCCCTCCTAGGTGAAACCATAGCCTAGGAGTCTAGGAGCTGGAGGGAAAGGGAATTACTACCTTCTTGACACACCCATCTGGAGTAGTTTTCATCACAGGGAGCTGGTGTGGATAGAAGCAGATTGTGACTCAAATGACACAGACTCTCACTGTTCTTACTGACATTTAGTTGTTGTTGTTGTTTTAAAGAAATGTTTTTCCATTTGCCATATGCCTTTAGGAAAATTTCCAGAGACTTTAACTGGTTGTTTTTTTAATTGATTTTTCCAGGCAAATTGTTGTTTCACTGGGGAGAGGGTCCAAGAGCTCCTTATACCACCATTGCAGAAGTTTTGTCCTCATTGGTTATTTTAAAAACTGGAAGTAGGTTTAATATACCAAAGGAGACCATTCTATGAGATAGAGCTTAGAATAACTAGGCTCATGTTGTATTCTTGTTAGTGATCTGAAAACTCAGTTTGGTAATTTTGAGTCTTTTAGAGTTTTTTAAAGGGAGTATTTCAAAGTAATGTCTTCAATTTAGTTCAGCTCACCAAAATTTTACTGACATCCTTCCTTGGAATACCAGTTTTATGGTGAATAATCTTTGTTTTGCTTTTTAAGTTTTAGGTTTTAAAACCCTGAGGCTCATATTAATATATTATTTGTGATTATTGGAATGTCCCATAGATAATATGGTTTGCTAATTAAAGCATAGACTGGAAATCAAATTTCACTACTCCCCAACCCTTCACTCTCATTTTCAGTACCAATCTAGGAAATATTAGAAATCACTTAACTGCTAAATTGGTTCATTCAGCTGCAAAATGGAACTAATAGTGCCTCACAAGGGTGTTGTGAAGCTTAATACATATTGCTAAAGCATGTGTTTCTGTGAAAACTCCTGTATTTGTTTTATTTTAAAAATGTATTCCTATTTCTTAGACTTTAAAATGTGCTCATTGAATAAGAGCTTATGTACACAAGTGAACTAGTCTAATGCAGCAAAATACTATATATGTAAGACATCTATATAGGAACAATATGGAAAAGAACAATAATATGGTATTGATTTATTGGCTATACATCCTGAGGAAATTGTGTTTTTTTTACAGTTTGAAAGAATTGCTTTATATAATTGATATTCCTATATTAATTGGCTAATAATATATTGTAGTGCAAAATAGAAAAGTTGGAATAAAGTCTAATTATACCATGTCTTCTTAGTGATACATAATCTTAAAAATATAATTTGAAATGAACATGTATTTTTTTTCCTTTTTTTAATGATAGCCAAAGCTATGATATTGGGAAGATGGATAAGAATACTGTTGGGCCAGAAATGCTGGTAAGGATCATGTTAAATATTGCAGAAGTAGGTTGAAGAAATACATTTTATGTTATTGTTACTAAATTATAATAGTCTATCACTCCTTTTTGAGTAGATTATCCTTTGGGCACATCATTAATATCTTAGTACATTAGTTTCTGTAAAATTACATACTAATAGAATCTTACGTGTATGGTAGGTTCTTACACCCATGAGTTAATATATGTAAACACTTGGAACAGTGTTTAGCTATGTAAATTTTAGATTTTATTATTGCATGTTAAAAATATAGATTTTTCCTTAACTACCCATATAGAATGTGCTTGGTATTTTAATATTTAATCAAGTAAAATATGATTAGGTATGTAAATCTGATGTAAAAGTAATTTAAAATATATACCATAGCAAAATGGAATTTTGTTTGAATATTCATCTTTCCTTCTTATCATTATGGTGTATCAATCAAAATATAACTGAATACCTATGTATATCTAGCAATGTGATAGTTGGGGACTAAAAGAGAAGTGTGAAACATGACTTCTACCCTTAAAAAGCTTCTGTTTGAAGGGTAAAACTAATAGAAATGAATATAATGGAATATTATTCAGCCTCAAAAAGGAAGGAAATTCTGACATATGCTACAACATAGATGAACCTTGAGGACAGAATTATTTTTGTTAATGTTTATTTATTTTGAGAGAGAGAGAAAAAAAGTATGAGCAGGGGAGGAGCAAAGAGAAAGGAAGAGAGAGAATCCCAACCAGGCTACAAGCTCAGCATAGAGCCTGATACGGGGCTCGATCCCAAGACCCTGGGATTGTAACCTGAGCTGAAATCAAGAGTCGGATGCTAAAAAAAAGTTACAGAGAGGGAGGGAGGCGAACCATAAGAGACTCTTAAATACAGAGAACAAACTGAGGGTTGATGGGGGGTGGGGGAGAAGGGAAAGTGGGTGATGGGCATTGAGGAGGGTGCTTGTTGGGATGAGCACTGGGTGTTGTGTGGAAACCAATTTGACAATAAATTATATTTAAATAAAAAAGAGTCAGATGCTTAACTGACTGAGCCAGACCAGGTGCCCCTTGAGGACAATATTCTAAGTGAAATAAACCAATCACAAAAAGAAAAATATTGTATAATTCCATTTAAGTATCTTGATGTAGTCAAATTCATAGAGACATAAAGTAAAATGGTGGTTGAAGGAGTTTGGAGGGAGGACAACATGGGAACCTATTGTTTAATGGATACGAGTTTCAATTTTGCAATATTAAGAGTTTTGGAGGTGTATGATGGTAATAGTTGAACAACAGTGTGAATATATTTGATACTACTGAACCATACACTTAAAAATGGTTAAGATAGTCAATTTTATGTGTATTTTAGCACAATTAAAATAATAAAAAAATTGTTATAGTGTAACATGGAATATTATATAGGAATGAGAATAAATGAGCTACAATAATTGCAATGATATATTCTCACATACAATGTTGAATAAACAGAGCAATTTATAAAGTAGTACATACTGTATGATTCCATAAATGTAAATGCCAAAAGCAAGTAGAGCTAAAGTGTACATGGTACTGGAAAACAAGTAATTGGTTACTCTTGTTTGGAAATCATGTCAAGGAGAGTCTTGAGGTGAACCTGTTGCTGTTAATGTTATATTTCTTGATTTCTATGTTGTTATCATACACGTGCTAACTTAGTGAAAATTCAGAGCTGTACTATTGAGATTTTTGAACTTTTTTGTATGTATTGTATACTTCAGTTAAAGTTTCAAAAATAGATTTTAAAAACTAGCATAAATGAAACAATTGGGAAAAATAAGTGATAAACTGTGTGGTACAGTAAAGGGAAATATCAGGGTTGCCAGAGCAGTTGAAGAAGCTTTCTGGTAGGAAGGCCATGAAAAGTAGATGGGGTCCATACAGTGAAAATGGAGAGAGAAGAGAATACCAGGCAAGGGACCAAGATGAGATGATGTCTGGAGGAGGGATTAGGGATGGAAGACTACAGTAGTTAAGCATGATTGAAATGTCATATTCATATTGTGAAGTATGGAGAGGTAAGATCATGAAATAGATTATGAAGTAGTTTTTCTTTCATGCTAGCAGCACTTTATTGAAGTATAGTTTATATATACTAAATTGTACAAATCTTTTTTTTAATTGTACAAATCTTAAGTGTACAGCCTGATGAATTTTAACATGTCTAGATAGTCTTGTAACTACCATACAGATCAAGATACAGAAATTTCCATGACTCTCAAAAGTTCCCTTGGCCCTTTCTGGTTAATAGCCATTCATAGCCCCAAGATAAAACCACTATTCTGGCTTCTGTGGCTGTAGATTATTTTTGTTTTTTCTTGAACTTTGTATAAATGGAATCATATAGTATCTACTGTTTTATGTATGGCTTCTTTTCCTTACGTAATGGTTTTGAGATTCATTCATTTTGTTACATCTTTCTGATTATTTGACTCTTTTAGTATTATGAAATAGTTACAGTTTTTCTTAGAGATGCCATATTTACTCCACAAAAGCTCTGGGGAGTTTATAAGTTGAGAGTTGTTCCATAATAATAATAATAATAATATTAAGTACATTATATACATCTTATTTGATCCATTTTACTTTTTGAATTTAAAAACTCAGAAATAGGACACACTAAGTACCATTTCTCTAGATTTACAGAGCTCTAATATGTTAAGATTATCTTTGCCTGTTCTCAACATCCTCATTATATTTAGAGGCAGATTCTTTAGTGAAATAGAGCTCCTTCTTTCAAAATCTAAGTCTGTAGTTAAATATATCAATGCTGGCTAGAGTTATTCCCCTTATCAATGTAAACCTAGTTGGAGAAACTGACTTATTCAGGAATACATTATTAATTTTAAAACTTAGCTGAGTTAGGAGAGATCTTCTTTACAGGAAAGTGTATGAGTCACTATTAAAATGATGGTATGTGTGCTCTTGGTCCAATTGGTTAATCTCAAGTAGGCTGTAAAGTATTTGAGAGAGGGATTGTGTCTTTCTATTTATCTCTTTTGATGAAGGCCTAATGCAATGCTACCTATACAATAAGTGGGAAGATGATTAAATTGAATATTGCTGTGCTTTAGTTTCCTTTATTTTTAAAGTGAGAATAATCAAGTACTTCAGTGCTAAAACACTGTTAGGAAAATCATTATATTAACACAATTGTATTAAATTGAAATAAACTATTATAAAATTCTTAGACAGTATTTGATGTGGGCAGCATAATGATGAGACGTAACCCAAGACTATGTGGTTACCTAAGGAAATGCTATTTAATAATAATGACTTAAGTTTGAGAAGATGCCTGTCACTTTGTAAGTACTAGGCAGCCATTGTATTGCAATTTAACCCTTTGACCGAGTGCTTTTTCTATTTTTAATTCTAGGCTAAAGTTCTTCGGTTACTAGCCACTGCTTATTTGGATTGGAATGACAGAGAATATTGTGATAAGGCTCTCCATGCTGTAAACCTAGCAAACAAGGTATGAAAGGTTTTTAGTTTTGCATATTAACTTAATGAATTTTTACAGCTTTGATTCACATTTTGAAATCTAGTTTAGCCATTTGCTTCACTATTCCTGCTTTTTTAATTTATTTGCTCTTTATTTTTTAAAAAAAATTTTAACATTTTAATTTATTTTTGAGAGACAGAGACAGAGCACGAACAGGGTAGGGGACATAGAGAGAGGGAGACACAGAATCCAAAGCAGCCTGACACAGGGCTCGAACCCATGAACCCGGAGATCATGCCCTGAGCCAAAGTGGGACGCTTAACTGACTGAGCCACCAGGCACCCCGCTCTCTATTTTTTTATGATATGCAGATTGCATTATAATGGAAAATTAGAAGTAAAAAAGAAAATGGTGGTATTTTTTAATGTCTATTTTTGAGAGAAAGAAAGAAAGTATATGTGAGCCAGGGAGGGGCAGAGGAAGAGGGAGACACAGAATCCAAAGTGAGCTCTAGGCTCCAAGCTGTCAGCACAGAGCTCAACATGGGGCTTGGACCCACAAACTGTGAGAGATCATGACCTGAGCCAAAGTCGGATGTTTAATGAACTGAGCCACCCAGGTGCCCCCAGGTGCCCCTTGGTGGTATCTTTTATATTTAGTAAAAAATAACATATAATTAAATTGCCTTGACTTAGTGACAATTCACAGATGGTACCAGGTAAAACAAAAATGTTTCTCTCATATTAAGAGCCCTACATTTTTTTTTCTGGGTGATTGCCAGAAGGGAGGTGGGTTGGGGGATGCGTGAAATCGAGTGAGAAACACCAGTGAGAAAAGTTACAGAAAAGAAAAGAATATTGTAGGGAGAAAGCTGATGGATTTAACAGGTAGTTATGATTTCTGAAAGTGTAAGTTCAGGAAACAAGGATAGACACTATAGTGCAAATGTTATACAAGTGAATCTATGATTATACAATGAATGCAAAGTGTTGTCCATTCTCTGGAATTGTTTGTTAATGAAATCAAAGAGAAAACCAGAATGTCAACTTGTGTGAGTGTAGTAGACTGAAGAAAAACAGATCCTGCCAAGATTTGGAAGACATGTACATCTCTGAAGGTAAAAGGGAATTGAATCCAAGACCTATTTCAACGTATCTTTTAGGAAATGAAGTAATGCAATAAATTAAAATTTGCAACCTCAGCTTATTATTTGTATTTATGTCATCTATATTTGCAAACCCTTTTAATACCAGTGCATACTTTCCCTAACTTTCCATTCTTAAGGCATCTCACACATGAATTGCTATAATTATTTGCTGTGTTTAGAGCTGAGTACAATGTTCATGTAGAAGCTGATTGGCTTTGTAGAGAGAAAGTTTCTCTTCTATGGGCCTAGACTGCACTTTTAATTTTAGCCAGCTGTGTAAAGATGTGTTCTGTCAGGCAAAAGTGGAACTAGGCAAGAAACCCACAGATGGCGTAGAACCAGCTAACAAGGATTTGGAAAAACTGTTGAGAGTACGTTGTTATTAATAGTAAATCTGACAGGCATGTCCTGCAGGGAAGACAGTATATTTTCATTTCATTCAACCATGTTTCCAAAGCACCTTAATTGTTATTAAAATCTCAAAAGAAAGCAAATGTAATTGATATTGAATTTTGCTTACAAGGATAAGAATACAGCCTTATATTTATACAGTTTATTGACCTACCATTAAATGCTTGCCACTCAATCAAATGTGTTTTTTTCCCCTTGTATTATTTCATTTAGATTGAATGAAATATCAGAAAATATCCTCAGGGATAAACTGGATTTTGTGATCTGATCTTTTATAATTTTGATTTTCTTTGATCATGAGTTATTCTGTTATGATTGAACAAAACAGGCAATTATTTGAAAACTGTCTTTTACATTCTACAGTTTTAATGTCATTGTGATTTCTCTGTTTAAAATAGGAACATTTAAATCCAGCTGGGATTTTCCTAAAGATGAAAATCCTCTTGAAGAGTGAAACAGCCAATGAAGAACTCCACGAAGGTATCATCTGCGTGAAGAACACACAATTTTGGAATATCATAACCAATTTGTTGAATATCAGATCGTTTATAGTATGCTAATAATAGGTGCAATTTGACGGTGACTGAGAAGGAAATTGGTCACATAGGAAAGGGAGAAGATTGTTAGCCAGGAAGAAAAAGAGAAGGAAAAGGGAATAGTTACAAATATAATAGGTAGTGAAAAAAGCTGAATAAGAATTATCAATTTTTTTTAGCTTAGCAAAAATTGCAGCTGCCCAACCCTTCTGAAGTTGTTTACCACAATGAAAAAAGATTAACTTTGGATAGAAAAAGCCTTTGTAGTGCTGTGCTTTTTATAATCACTTGTATAAACATTGCTATTTTTTTTTCAAAATTCTTAAGGGACTAAAATTTACACCTCACAGGGTAAACATCCTGATATACATCTGTGTGTCATTTGGCAAGTCACTGAATTTTTCTGTGCTTCAGTTTCTTCATCTTCAAAGAGATATAATAATAATGTCTACCTGATTAGTTAGTTTGAGAATCCAGTGAGAAAATGTATATAAAGCATTTCGCACCATACCTGGTGCAGAGTGTGCAAAACATGTTACATATTATTGTAGCTATTATTGCTGTTACTACTACCAAAAGTCTCTCTATGCACACTGACCACTTAATAGTGTTTCAACTATGTTTAGACATAAAATAATTGACTCTAAATATTTTTAATGTGTACATGCTTTAATTTTATATAAAAATATAGTTGCATTATAGAGTTGCATTATTTTTACTATATAAAAGTATATTCTAGTATAATAATAACTGATTATCCATTAAACAATAACAATTTAAAATGTTTTTAATGTTTATTTAAAAAAAATTTTTTTTAACGTTTATTTATTTTTGAGACAGAGAGAGACAGAGCATGAACAGGGGAGGAGCAGAGAGAGAGGGAGACACAGGGTCTGAAACAGGCTCCAGGCTCTGAGCTGTTAGCACAGAGCCCGACATGGGGCTCGAACTCACGGACCGTGAGATCATGACCTGAGCCGAAGTCAGACGCTTAACCGACTGAGCCACCCAGGCGCCCCTTAATGTTTAGTTTTTGAGAGAGACAGAGAGCAGGAGCAGGGGAGCAGGAGAGACGGAAGGGGACAGAGAATCTGAAGCTATCAGCGGAGAGCCAGATACGGAGCTCAAACTCATGAACTGTGAGATCATGACCTGAGTCAAAGGCAGACGCTTAACTGACTGGGCCACCCAGGTGCCCCAACAATAACAATTTGTAATAAATAGGACAATAATCAAATTTAGTAGTAGCTCTAAATTTAGTGCTAATTTAGTTTCTGAAACTTTCTGTGCCCTCTAAAATTTTAGCTAATCAATAAGAGACCTCAAGCTGAAATATATAGAGGATTCTGTATCTCTAGGTAATGGTATCATCTCAGTATACACAGGCTGAAAAATGTTAGGAACCAGGAGGACAACTCCACTTGTTTTGTAGTCGGAGAATAAACAAATCAATTAACCAATTAGAGGAATAGGTTTACTGAAACCAATACAATATAGGAAGACCAGAGAGATTTTTGGAGTCACCTACTTTATATTTTTATGAAATTTTTTAATGTTTATTTTCGAGAGAGAGAGGCAGAGCACGAGTAGGAGAAGACAGAGAGAGAGGGAGACAAAGAATCTGAAGTAGGCTGTAGGCTCTGAGCTGTCCGCACAGAGCCCAACGTGGAGCTCGAACTCACGAACATGAGATCATGACCTGAGCCGAAGTCGGATGCTCAACTGACTGAACCACTCAGGCGCCACAATAATTTTTTAAATGTGTATTTATTTTTGAGAGGGAGAGAGAGAGAGAGAGAGAGAGGCAGAGAGAGAGGGAGACACAGAATCTGAAGCAGGGTCCAGGCTCTGAGCTGTCAGCACTGAGCCCGATGTGGGGCTCAAACTTGAGAACTGCAAGATCATGACCTGAGCCAAAGTCAGACATTTAACCAACTAAACCATCCAGGCACCCCTGGAGTCAACTACTTTAAAGTTGATTAATTTTAGATTAGAATTCTCCATTACAAATTTTACCAAAACACAGATAAAAAGAAGAGCTTAAAATGAAATTATTCTTTATTCCCAGATTGTTTTTATTTAATCTAGTTTCTTGGTATTCAGAGTAATGAAGTTGCTATGTCAGATTACAAATTAAGAGACTTCTCTGAATCCAAGTTTTCTATAGTTTAAAATATTAAATTATCTTTTACTTTGTTGTGTTGAGAGAATATATGAAACTTGCATTTTTTATAGTCTGTTCATTTCTTTGCTAGTGAAAGTACTTTACACTCAGAATGGTCAATCTTGGGGCACCTGGATGGCTCATTGGGAAAGTGTCACAGCTCATGTCATGATCTCATGGTTTGTGAGATTGAGCCCTGCATGGGACTCTGCGCTGACAATGCGGAGCCTGCTTGGGATTCTATCTCTACCCCTCTCTCTGCTCCTTCCCAGCTCACTCTTTCCCTGTCTCTCAAAATGAATATATAGACTGAAAAAAATAAAATGGTCACTCTAACTGCTGGCATTAGCATTTCACCAGTATTTTTTGTAAGTAAAAAAAGTGGAAATCAAAAAATATACATTTTTTTTTATTATGAAAGACTAGCAACACGCATTAAAGAGAACTTTTGGAAAAGTTGTCCGTATGCATTCCATGAGACTATGGAAAAGATATTCATAGTCTTCATCATTCACTGTACAATTCCTGTACAATAAGGATTTTTGTGTTTTGTCCACTACTGGGTTCTTAGCACTGATCATAGTTCCTGGCACAGAGAATACACTTGTTAGTTATTTGGTATATAAATAATCTGAACACAATCACTTCTGGCAGTTTGATCATTTAATTTCAGCATTTTTCTATTTTGGTTAAATTTGTTTGTTTTCGGGGCACCTGGGTGGCTCAGTTGGTTGGGTGACCAACTTCGGCTCAGGTCATGATCTCACAGTTTGTGAGTTCAAGCCCCACGTTGGGTTCTGTGCTGACAGCTCAGAGCCTGGAGCCTACTTTGGATTCTGTCTCTCGCCCTCTCTGTACCCCTCCCCTGCTCACGCTCTGTGTCTCTCTGTCTCTCAATAATAAATAAATGTTAAAAAAATTTAAAAAAAAATAAATTTGTTTGTTTTCTAGAATTTTGACCACATAATACATGCAGGCTTTATTTTCTGATTTTTTTACTTACTAGTCTTATAAACATTTTTCATATTAGTGCATATTCAGTTTTTCTATGTTATTTCATATTCAACACTTTTAATAGTTTCATAATAGTTTATCATCTGCCTATAGTGGACATTCGAGAATATACTTCCTTTTTATTGTTATTATATATACACTGATTTTAATATCTTTGCTTATAAACATCTTCCCATATTTCCGATGACTTTTCAGAAGTATACTTTCTGTGTTAGAGAGGATACATAACAACAACAGGTGTCATTTACTGAGTCTTACTAAGTTCTAGGTGTTTTACTATGTAATTTTCATTCATTTTCTCATGTAACACTCTCAACAGACCTAAGTGACTAGTGATATATTCCCCATTTTACAGATGACAAAACTAAGGCTCAGAAAAAACTATAGCCTATATGGCCTATAACCATATAGGTGGCAAGTGGTTTCAAATATAAGTCTATCTGATTTCAGGTCTCAAGCTTTTAACCACTGTGTTCATAGCATATAGTATTACCAAACTGCTTTACAAAAACATTTTGTCAAGTTACTTTAACATCCTTAGAAGACTACCTGTTTCACTATACTCTAGCATTGGATGTCTTTACTTTATAAAAAGATTTTTTAAAGTTTATTTATTTTGAGACAGAAAGAGCTAGTGGGGTGGGGGGTGGGGAGAGAGAGAGAGAGAGAGAGAGAGAGAGAGAGAGAATCCCAAGCAGTCTTCACACTGTCAGCGTGGAGCCCCAATGTGGGGCTCAAACCCATGAACTGTGAGATCATGATTTGAGCTGAAGTCTGGTGCTTAACCTACTGAACCACCCAGATGCCCCAAAAGATTTTGATAAATTATTAGGCAAGATGTGGTGTATGGCAAACGTTTAGAAAGTAGATTTTGAACAAAGGAAAGTTATTGAAAATAGCTAAGTTTCCTCAGAAATGAAACTGATATGATTATTTCATCTTCTCTCTTTTTTAGCTGTCATGGAAATACTACATCTTGATATGTCTCTAGACTTTTGTCTGAACGTTGCTAAACTGCTGATGGATCATGAAAGGTACAGAATTGATTTTCTTTTCTCTAAAGACTAACATTTTTTAAGGTTTCTATTAATATGTATTGAATATATCCATTTATATCCATCCATATTCACATAGCACCATATCTGCCATTATGCTGATAAAATTAGAAGATGGAACTGCTTGATTAATGTTTTAAACAATCAATAGTCAAGTTAATTTTAAAATTTACATTAAAATTTTGAAAAAGAAATAAAATGAAAAAGGAATAAGGTAGTTGGTGCTTTATAAAACAGGAGTTAGGCCTAGGTTAACCTACAGGGCAGTGTCATGTGGAACAGGAAGGCATGAATGAGTGCAGTTCTATGAGTAATACACCTCTCTGGCTCTGTCTTTATGTTACCATTAATGTCAAAAGGGGCCTTAAAGTACATAAAGACTTCTTAATCGTTCCCAAACTTAAGTGTGCCTCAGAATTACTGAGGAATAAGCACTTGAAACAATGTTCAACATCATTAGCCATCAGGGCAATGCAAATCAAAACCACAATGAGAAACCACTTTGAACCAGTAGGATGGCTATTATCAAAAAGACAGATAATCACATATGTTGGCAAGGATATAGAGAAATTGTAACCCTCATACACTGACGGTGGAAATGTAAAATTGGGCAGCTGCTTTGGAAACTATTAGTTCCTCACTAAGTTAAACAGTTACCATTTGACCCAGCAATTCCACTCCTGAGTTAAATAGAAAAAGTATGTCCATAAAACACTTATATGTGAATGTTCATAATATTATTCCTAATACTCAAATGTGGAAACAACCAAAATGTCTAATAACTGATGAATAGGTAAGCAAAATGTGGTATACCCACATCATGGAATATCATTTGCCAATAAACGGTGTAATGTATGGAAGTGTTGAATTACTCTATTGTACATCTTGAGATTAATATAACACTGTACATTAACTACCTGAAATTAAAATAAAAACTTAAGAGGTGCCTCGGTGGTTCAGTCTTTTGGGTGTCTGGCTCTTGATTTCAGCTCAGGTGATGATCTTGCAGTTTGTGGGTTTGAGCCCTACATTGGGCTCTGCACAGCACGGAGCCTGCTTGGGATTCTCTCTCTCCCCCTCTCTCTGCCCCTCTCTCCTCAAAATAAATAAATAAACTTAAAAAAAGTAAATAAGAAAAACTTAAAAATATTAAGAAAAATAAAAAGAAACAGAATACTGATACATGTTATAACATGGATGAACCTTAAAAACATGATGCCAAGTGCAAGAAGCCAGTCACAAAGATCACATATTGTTTCATTCCATTTATATGATATTTCCAGAATAGATGCAGTTATAGAGACAGGAAGTAGATAAGTGGTTGCCTAGGGCTGTGAGAGTTGGGGAAGATGGGGAGAGACTGCTATTGGGTATGGCACTTCTTTCTGACGTGATGGAAATGTTTTAGAATTGATTGGGTAATGTGTGCACAACTCTGTGTATATATTAAAAACCACTGAATTGTGTACTTTAAATGGATGCATTGTATGGTATGGGAATTATACCTCAATAAAACTTATCAAAAATGTTCACTAAGGTACTTTATAAAAATATAGAGATCAAGCTCTACCTTATTCCAGCAAGCCCTGACCTCTATTTTTTATTAGTTCTTCAGGTGGTTCTGAGAACCGCTATTTTAGGTCAGTTAGTAAACTATCTATAAAGGGTGAAGTAGTAAATATTTTAGCCTTTGTAAGGCATAAAGTTTCTGTCACACCTACTTTACTCTGCTGTTGTAGTGTGAGAAAAAAGCAGCCACAGAAAATCTGTAAATAAATGGAAGTGACTGTGTTCCAATAGAGCTTTATTTATAAAAACATGTCGCTGTTTAGATTTGGCCTGCAACTATATAGCTTGCCAACCATTGTTGCAGACTGATCTCCTACCTGACACACGACTTTTGGATGAGAAGTCATTTAGCCTCTTATAGAATATCTATGGAAGAGGAGATGATGATGATAACATCATGTTTTTACAAAGCTGGAACACAAAATTTTTTCTTATATACAATTGATACATATTTGCCAGTAATTAAAAATTTTTTTAATGTTTTTATTTATTTTTGAGAGAGAGAGAGAGAGAGAGCCGGAGAGAGGGAAAGAGGGAAAGAGGGAGAAAGAGAGAATCTTAAGCAGGCTTCACGCTCAACATGGAGCCCGATGCGGGGCTTGATACCATGACCCTGGGATCATGACCTGAACCAAAATAGAGAGTAAGACATTCAACCAACTGAACCACCCAGGCAACCCTCCAGTATTTTTTTTAAAGTTTATTTATTCGAGAGATACAGAGACAGCACAATTGGGGGAGGGGCAGAGAGAGAGAGGGAGAGACAGAGAATCCCAAGCAGGCACATGCCACCAGCACAGAGCTCAACGTGGGGCTCGAACCCATGAACTGCGAGATCATGACCTGAGCTGAGATCAAGAGTTGGATGTTTTATATATAAAGAATTTCCTTTCTTTTTAAGGCTGAGGAAGATTTTATTGTATGTGTATATGCCACATTTTGCTTATCCATTCATCAGCTGATGGAAGGTAAAACTTCCACATTTTAGCTATTGTGGATAATGCTGCGATGAATGGGGGTGTAAAAAAAATCTCTTTGAGAATTTGCTTTCAGTTTTTTTGTGTGTATATTCAGAAGTGGAGTTGCTGGATAATATGGTAATTTTTAATTTTTTCAGGAATTGTCATACTGTTTTCACAGTGGGTGTACATATTACATTCTCAGCAACAGGGCACAAGGGTTCCAATTTCTCCAAATTTTGGCCAACTCTTGTTTTGTTTTGTTTTTTTGTAGTAGTTATCCCAATAGGTGTGAAGTGGTATCTCGTATAGTTTTGATTTGCATTTCCCTAATGACTAGTAATGTTGACCATCTTTTCATGTGATTTTGGCCTATTTCATCTTTAGAGAAATGTCTATTCAAGTCCCCTGCCATATTTAAAAAAAAAATTTTTTTTAATGTTTATTTTTGAGAGAGAGAGACACAGAGTGTGAGCAGGGGAGGGGCAGAGAGAGAGGGAGACACAGAATCTGAAGCAGGCTCCAGGCCCTGAGCTGTCAGCACAGAGTCTGACATGGGGTTGAACCCATGAGCTGTGAGATCATGACCTGAGCTGAAGTCAGACACCCAACCGACTGAGCCGCCCAGGCGCCCCGACCTGCCCAGTTTTTAATCAGGTCGTTTAGTTTTAGGAGTTCATGATGTATTCTGGATATTAAATCCTTTTGAATATATATGATTTGCAAATATTTTCTCCTATTCTATGGATTGCCTTTTCACTCTGTTGGTAGCGTCTTTTGATGCAAAATTAAAAAATTTTTTAAGTTTGTTTATTTATTTGTTTATGTAATTTCTACACCCAACATGGAGCTTGAACTCTTGACTCTGAGATCAAGAGTCACATGCTCTTCCAACTGAGCCAGTGAGGCACCCCCAATTAAAAAATTTTTTTTCGGGGTGCCTGGGTGACTCAGTCGGTTAAGTATCCGTCTTTAGCTCAGGTCATGATCTTGCAGTTTGTGAGTTTGAGCCTGGCATTGGGCTCTGTGCTGCCAGCTCAGAGCCTGGAGCCTGCTTCAGATTCTGTGTCTCCCTCTCTCTTTGCCCCTCCCCCACTCGTGCTCTGTCTCTTTCTCTCTCAAAAATAAATAAACATTAAAATTAAACAAAATTTTTTTTCATGAAATCCAATTTGTGTTTTTTTCCCCTTTTATTTCCTATTCTCTTAGTGTCATATCTGAGAGATCTTTGCCAAATATAATATGATTTCCCCTATGTTTTCTTCTGGGAGTTTCATAGTTTTTACGTCTTACATTTAGGTCATGGATCCATTTTGAGATCATTTTTCTATATGGTGTGAGACAAAGTTCCAACTTAATTCTTTTGCATGTGCTACCCAGTTTCCACAGCGTCATTTGTTGAGAAAACTATCTTTTCCCCATTGAATTGTCTTGGCACTCTTATTAAAATTCATTTGACCTTATATGTGAGAGTTTATTTCTGGGTTTTCTATTCTGTTCCATTGCTTTGTATGTCTATCTTTATGCCAGTACCATTCTGTTTTTATTACTTTATGTTTGTATTGAGTTTTAAAATCAGGTAGTGTGAGTCCTTCAGCTTTTTTATTTTCAGAATTGCTTTGCATATTCAGAGTCCTTTGAGATTACATATGAATTTTGGGATGAATTTTTCTATTTCTGCCAAAAAACATCATTGGGATTTTGGTAGGGATTGCATTGAATCTGTAGATTACTTCAGGTAGTATTGGCATCTTAACAATATTAAGTCTTCCAATCCATGAACATGGAATGTTTTTCCATTTATTTATGTCTTCTTTAATTTTGTTTAAAAATGTCTTTTTAAATTTTTATTTATTTATTTTGAGCAAGAGAGAGAGAGAGAGCATGAGCAGGGGAGAGGCAGAGAGAGGGAAAGAGAATCCCAAGCAGGTTCCACACTGTCAGTGCACAGCCTGATGTGGGGCTTGAACTCATGAACCGTGAGATCATGACCTGAGCTGAAATCAGGAGTCGGATGCTTAATTGACTGAGCCATCCGGGCACCCAGAAATATCTTATCGTTCTCATTGTACAAGTTCTTTACCTCCTTGCTGAGTTAATTCTTAAATTTTTTTCTTTTCTTGATGCTATTATAAATGGGGCTGTGTTCTTAAAATTTTTAAATGTTTATTTATTTTTTTTGAGAGGGAGAGAGTGTGAGTGGGGGAGGGACAGAGAGAGAGGGAGACAGAATTCCAAGCAGGCTTCATGCTCAAGTTTGGAGCCTGATGTGGGCTTCATCCCATGACTATGTGATCAGGACCTGAGCCAAAAACCGACTGAGCCACCCAGGTGCCCGTGTTAAATTTTTTTCAGATGGTTTATTGTTAGTGCATAGAATTGCAACTGATTTTTGTGGATTGATTTTATATGCTGCTACTTTGCTGAATTCGTTTATTTATTTTAACAGGTTTTTGTTTTTGTTTTTGTTTTGTTTTGTTTTGTGGAGGGGTGCCTGGGTGGCTCACTTGACGGCTAAGCGTCTGACTTCGGCTCAGGTCATGATCTCAAGGCACTCCTGAGTTTGAGCTCCACATTGGGCTCTCTGCTGTTATTGTGGAGCCCGCTTCAGTTCCTGTCTCCCTCTATCTCTACCCCTCTCCAGGTTGTGCTTTCTCTCTGTCTCAAAAATAAATAAAAACATCAAAAAAAAATTTTAAACCCTTAACAAAAAAATAGTTTTTTTTTGTAGAATCTTTAGCATTTTCTATATATAAGATCATATCATCTATGAACAGAGATAATTTTATTTCTTACTTTCCAATTTGGATAGATGCTTTTTATTTCTCTTCCTTGCCTAATTTCTCTGGCTTCCAGTACTGTACTGAACAGGAGTCACTAAAGCAGACATCCTTACCTTGTTCCTGGTCTTAAAGAAAAAGTTTTTAGTGTTTCACCATTGAGTATGAGATTCACTGTGGGTTTTTCATATTACTATGTTCAGGTAGTTTCCTTCTATTCTTAGCTTGTTGGATGTTTTTATTATGAAAGCTTGTTGAAGTTTTCAAATTATTTTTCTGCATCTATTGAGATGACTGTGTGATTTTTATCTTTCATTCTGTCAATGTGGTGTATCACATTTACTGATTTTTATATGTTGGACCATCCTTGTATCCTAGGAATAAATCCCACTTGGTCATGGTATATGATCTTTTTAACATGCTGTTTAATTTTTTTTGTTGAGGATTACCTTATTACTAGTATTTTGTTGAGGTTTTTTGTATATGTATTCTTCAGGAATACTGGCCTGTAGTTTTCTTTTCTTGTAATGTCTTTGTTTAGGAAGAAGTTTTTTTTTTTATTGAAGTATGATTGACATACAGTATCCTATTAGTTTAATGTATATATTGTAGTGATTTGATATTTTTATACATTGAAAAATGATCCCTGTGATTAGTTTACTTACCATCTGTCACCATGCAAAATTATTACATTATTATTCATTATATTCTCTATGCTGTTTATTACATCCCTGTGACTTATTTATTTTATGATTGGAAGTTTGTACCTCTGAATCCCCTTCACCTGTTTCACTCACCCTCCAAACCCCCTCTACTGTCATACTCTGGTAATCAACAGTTTGTTTCCTGTATCAATGAGTCTGTTTCTGTTTGTTTTGTTTGTTCGTTTCTGTTGTTTTTTAGATGCCTCATATAAATGAAGTCATACAATATTAGTCTTTCGCTGACTTATTTTGCTTAGCCTGATACCTTCTAGGTCCATCCACATTGTCACAAATGGCAAAATTTTATTTTTTTTATGGCTGAGTAGTGTTCCATTGGAGATAATGTACCACGTCTTTATCCATTCATCCATCACTGGACACTTAGGTTGTTTTTATAGTTTGGCTTTTATAAATAATGCTGCAATGAAGATAATGGTTCAAATTTCTCTTCAGATTATGTTTTCGGGGCACTTGGTTGGCTCATTTGGTTAAGTGTCCAACTTCACCTCAGGTCATGATCTCATGGTTGTGAGTTTCACCCCCACATTGAGCTCTCTGCTGTTAGCAGAGCCCGCTTAGAATCCTCTGTCCCGTCTTCTCTCTGCCCCTTCCCTGCTTGTGCTCTTTCTTGCATGTGCTTGCTCTCTTTCTCGCTCTCTCAAAAATAAACATTAAAAAAAAATTGGTGTTTCCATTTTCTTCAGATCCTCAGAAGTGTAATTGCAGGATTGTAGGGTAGTTCTATTTTTAATTTGTTGAGGAAACTTCATACTGTTTTTCATAGTGGCTGCCTTGATTTACATCCCCTCCAACAGTATACAAAGATTCCTTTTTCTCCACATCCTTGCCAACCCTTTTTATTTTTTGTCATTTTGATAATAGCCAATCTGACAGGTGTGAGGTGATATCTCATTGTGGTTTTCATTTGCATTTCTCTAATGATCAGTGATACTGAGCATCTTTTCATGTGCTTACTGGCTATCTGTTTGTCTTCTTTGGTAAAATGTCTATACAAGTCCTCTGCCCATTTTTAATATGGTTTACTTTTTTAACATCAAGTTGTATAAGTTCTTTATATGTTTTGGATATTAACCCCTTATCAGATGTGTGATTTGCAAATATTGTTTCTTAGCCAGTAGGTTCTATTTTCATTTTGTTGATGGTTTTCTTCACTGTGCAAAAGCTTTTTAGTTTGATGTGATTTCCTTTATCAATTTTAGCTTTTATTGCCGTTGCCTGAGGTGCCTGGTCCAAAAAAATATCGCTAAGACTGATGTCAAATAGCTTATTGCCAGTGTTTTCTTGTAGGAGCGTTATGGTTTCAGGTCTTATATTCAAGATTTTAATCCATTTTGACTTTATTTTTGTATATTGTATAAGATAAAGGACTGGTTTCATTTTTTTGCATGTAGCTGTTCAGTTTTCCTAACACCATTTATTGACGAGACTGTCTTTCCCCCATTATATATTCTTGCCTCCTTTGCCATAGATTAACTGACCAAATATGTGTGGGTTTATTTCTCAGCTGTCCATTCTGTTCCATTGATCTATGTGTCTGTTTTCATGTCAGTACCATACTGTTTTGATTACTCTATTGTATTGTATTGTATCTGTGTAAAATCCAGGAGCATGATACCTCCACCTTTGTTTTTCTTTCTCAAGATTGCTTTGGCTATTTCTGGTCTTTTGTGGTTCTGTACAAATTTTGGGATTTTTGTTCCACTTCTGAGAAAAATGCCATTTGTATTTTCTTTTTATTGTTGTTGTTTGATATCAGGGTAATACTGGCTTCATTAATAAGTTTCAAAGTGTTTCCTTCTCCCCAATTTTTTGGAAGACTTTGAGAAGGATGGCATTAGTCTTTAAATATTTGGTAGAATTTGGGAGTAAAGCCATCTGATCCTGAGCTTTTCTTTGTTGAGAGATTGTTGATTACTGCTTCAGTCACTTTACTAGTTCTAGGTCTGTCAGATTTTCTTTATTATTATTATTATTATTATTATTATTTATATTTGAGAGAGAGAGAGAGAGACAGTGCATGAGCAGGAGAGGGACAGAGAGAGAGTTGGAGACAGAATCTGAAGCAGGCTCCAGGCTCTGAGCTATCAGCACAGAGCCTGATGTAGAGCTCGAACTTACAAGCCATGAGATCATGACCTGAGCTGAAGTCAGACACTCAACCAACTGAGTCACCCAGGCGCTCCAGGTTTTCTATTTCTTAATGATTCAGCCTTAGTAGGTGGTTATGTTTTTAGGAATTCATGAATTTCTCTAGGTTTTCCAATTTGGTATATGAGTTTTCATAGTAGTCCTTTATAATTCTTTTAATTTCTGAGACATTAGTTGTAATTTTTTTCTTTCATTTCTGATTTTATTCAAGTCTTCTCTCTTTTTTTCTTAACCTAGCTGAAGATTTGTCATCACTTTTGTTTATCTTTGCAAAAAAACCAACTTAGTTTCATTGATTTTTTTCTATTGTTTTTCTGATCTTTATTTCATTTATTTCTGCTCTAATTTTATTATCTCCTTCCTTCTGGTAGCTTTGTGGTTAGTTTGTTCTTCTTTTCTAATTTGCTACATTATAAAATTGGGTTGTTGATTTGAGATCTTTCTTATTTTTGAATATAAGCATTTATAGACTTAAATATCTCACTTAACCTGGCTTTTTCTGTTTTTTATAAATTTTGGTAATTTGTATTTTCATTTTCATTCAATCTTAACTATTTTCTAATTTCCCTTGTGATTTCTTCTTCATTTCATTGCTTGTTTAAGTGTGTTGTTTAACTTTTTTAATAATTTTTTAATGTTTATTTATTTTTGAGAGAGAGAGAACGAGAGACAGAGCATGAGCAGGGGAGGGGCAGAGAGAGGGAGACACAGAATCTGAAGCAGGTTCCAAGGCTCTGAGCTGTCAGCACAGAACCCAATGTGAGGCTCAAACTCAGGAGCTGTGAGATCATGACCTGAGCTGAAGTTGGACACTTAACCAACTGACCCACCCAAGTGCCCCAGTGTGTTATTTAATTTCTAAAAATTCTGAATTTTTTCATATTTTCTTCTGTTACTGATTTGTAACTTTATACTTTTGTGGTCAGAAAAGGTAGTTTGTATAATGTCTAGCTGTTAAACTCTACTGAGACTAAATTTGTGGCTTAACTTATGATCTATCCTGGAAAATGTTCCATGTGCACTTGAGAAGAATGTATATTCTGTTATTGGGTAAAATGTGCTGTATATGTCTGTTGGTTTATTGTGTTGTTGATATCCTCTATTTTTTACTTATCTTCTGTCTGGTTGTTCTATTCTTTTTTTAATTTTTTTTTTTTAACATTTATTTACTTTTGAGAGACAGAGAGAGGCAGAGCGTGAGCAGGGGAGGGGCAGAAAGAGAGGGAGATACAGAATCTGAAGCAGGCTCCAGGCTCTGAGCTGTTTGTCAGCCCAGAGCTCGACGCAGGGCTCGAACTCACGAGCTGTGAGACCATGACCTGAGCTGAAGTCGGACGCTCAGCCAACTGAGCCACCCAGGTGCCCGATGGTTGTTCTTTTCATTTTTGAGAAGAGGTCTTGAAGTCTCCAACTGTTATTGTAGCATGCTATTTTACCATCAGTTCTCTTAAATTGATGCTTTGTTACTAGGTATGTAAATATTTATAATTGTTATATCTTCTTGCTTTATTGGATTATTGGATTTTTAATTAATGCATCATGTCCTTCTTTGTCTTTTGTAACTTTGATTTAAAGTCAGTTTTGTCTAATACTAGTATAACCACCACTGCTCACTTTTGGTTACTATTTGCATAGAATATCTTTCTCCATCGTTTCATTTTCTACCTGTTTGTATCTTTGGGTCTAAAGTGAGTGTCTTCCAAACAGTATGTAGCTGGATTCTGTTTATTCATTATTCCAATTTCTGCCTTGTGATTGGAGTTTAATCAATTTACATTTAAAGAAATTACTGATAAGGAGGGACTTACTTTGTTATTTTATTTTTTGTTTTATATATGCCTCATGGATTTCTTTGATCCCTCATTACCTGAATATTATCTTTAAGAGTGACAAACATTTTTTCCCAATTTTACATTCTAAAGGAATCTATCACATAGGAAAGAGTTTGCAAATCAGTGAACCATGAGCTGGGTGGGTGTGGCCAGAGATGTGTTGCTTAGGGATGAATTAATTGCCAGTATTTAACAATTTCACATGAAAATCAGGGTTTCTGACTTCTTTTTTTTTTAATTTTTTTTTAACGTTTATTTATTTTTGAGACAGAGAGAGACACAGCATGAACGGGGGAGGGGCAAAGAGAGAGGGAGACACAGAATCTGAAACAGGCTCCAGGCTCTGAGCCATCAGCCCAGAGCCCGACGCGGGGCTCGAACTCGCGAACCGCGAGATCGTGACCTGAGCTGAAGTCGGACGCTTAACCGACTGAGCCACCCAGGCGCCCCAGGGTTTCTGACTTCTTGAAAAAAATTGAAAGATCTGGAAACACTTGGTCAATATTTCCTACTAAGCAACAATCATTTGGGGCTAAATGGTCATTGCTATCTTTAGACATGGGGCATGTATTCTCCAGTTTGACATAGTCCCCACACTTCTTTATTTTCTACCTTAACCTATGTGTCAAGTTGTCATTTATCTTTTTTTGTGTTATTATTTTTATAACAAATATAAGAGGAAATTAAATGTTTATGGCACACACATCTCTTTCAAAAATGAGAGAATGTAAGCTAGCCTGAGAGGACATTTTAAGAAAATGAGAAAGAACAAATTTCTTTGTGATGGAAGTAAAAGATTTCTGTGTTTAATGTACAAAGTGTGCCTGTGTCAAAATATAATTATAAGAGAATATTATGAAAAATTATATGCCAACAAACTGGGCAATCTGTAAGAAATGGACAAATTCCTAGAAACATACAAACTACCAAGACTGAAATAGGAAGAAATAGAAAATTTGAACAGACCCATAATCAGCAAAGAAATTGAATCAGTAATCAAAAATCTCCCAACAAAGAAAAGTCCAGAGCCAGATGGCTTCTCAGGAGGAAATCTACCAGACATTTAAAGAAGAGTTAATACTTATTCTTCTTAAACTGTTCCAAAAAATAGAAGTGGAAGGAAAACTTGCATCTATTTCTTAGAGGTTAGGGGGCTTATTGGATGAGATGCTTTCAAAGCTCGTGTTGCCCTAGAAGCAAATTTTAAGATGGTGGTTAGTGTCCAGATAGTTTATAAAGGAGGGCTCTTAGGATCAATACCTATGAGGGGAAGAAAAGGAGACTAAACTAGGTAAGGGGAGAAATTGGGCTAATTTAAAGTTAGAAGGCTTCAGCTTACCCCATGGGGAACTCTGAAGCTGGGATGGCCCTTCAGAATTGTTTTCAGTTAGAATAAGATGGCTATGTCTTGAAGGCCAGTGTTAAGTAGTCTTGGATGTCAGCTGCCCTGGAAAGGGGGCATCACCTTGGGTGAGGTGGCTCTCTTCAAGGGTAGTTCCTAAAGAGTCACCTGGAAATAAATACTTCAGTCCTGAAGGGGAGATTTGTGTGATATAGCATTCATGACAAGGTACTAATATTTTTGGAACTGTTGAAAGAATTCAACTTGTTCCTGTCATCCATGGGAAAAATCTCTGCCTTCGCTCAAAGACTTGACCTCTTTGGTGAATATGACAACCCATATAAACACTCTGAATCTGCCTCTGCAAATGCATTCATAAGTAATTACACAAATGTAAATTGTAATTCATATGTTCTTAGTGAAGTAATTTCTTTGGGAAACTCATTTGGCAAAGAATAATCTGACTCACTTTTCTATGCTGAAATTGGTTTCCAGAGATAGAAATGATTACCTTAACTACATATTCAAAGATTGAATTCTTAAAATGTTTTCTCATTTCCAACATCATGATAATGAAAAACATTATTTATTTTGACTTTCTCAATTAATACTAACGTGAATGAAGAACTACAAATTGAACTGTAGTGTAGTGTGGTATTGAATTCTAATTAGACAACTTTGGCATATCAGATGTAGTGGACATTAATTGCTCTTGATCGGCTGTCAGTCATTCATTCCACTTTTCTCTTGATAACAGTATCCAGATTTTCATGTAGGCACCTACTTTTTCCCTATCAGCCATATGAATATTGACATATTGGTATAAAAGAGAGAGAAGAAAGAATTTCAGCTTTCTATTTCCCAATCAACAGAGAAATCAAAGTCAGAAGAAAAATTTGGTAAATTAAGTATATTTATTTTTAAATTTCAAAGTTAAAGTATAGCTTCTATTTTCTTACCTGTTTGTACTATGTTAACATACTTATACCATTGTTTAGTTAATACTAAAGGTTCATTATGTATCTGGCAGTTGCTTTTTCTTATAGTCTGTTTCACTCATTTATGTTACATAACTGGCATCTGTAGACAGTATAGGAAGTTGCATTATATAATGGACAATGATAATTTTATAGCAAAAGCATAAGTATATTTTATGTATAGAAGTTTGTTTTAGCAATTAAAGCTAAGAGCTAAGTGTACAGAGCATTAACTGTTAGAAAGTGAATGCAGTTCTGCTATGTACTATAAGCTAATGTAGTACAGACCTAAGCTTCTGATGATCTACCTTGATGCAAGGATAAAATTAAAAAAAAATTGTTTTAATGTTTATTTTTTTAAGAGAGAGACAAGAGTGTGAGGGGGGGTGGGGCAGAGAGAGAGGGAAACACAGAATACAAAGCAGGCTCTAGTCTCTGAGCTGTGAGCACAGAGCTTGACATAGGGCTTGAACTCACAAACCACGAGATCATGATCTGAGCCAAAGTTGGATGCTTAACTTACTGAGCCACCCAGGTGCCCCACGGATAAAATATTGAATGCATTGATGAATGGATGGAAATACCATGTCTCTTAAGTGATCTTTTTTTTTTTTTTAATTTCACCACTTACAGCCAAGCTTCATTAGAAGTCAGAGTGTAGACAATTCTAGGCTATCCACTTATGAGATCCTGATAATATGTGGTGCTAAGATAAGGGAAGAACATATGCTTTACATTCTAGAAAATCAGATAGATGGCTTGATACTCTGTTATTATGAGTCATTTTCCTGAAATTGTTAGGTTATGTCTGTTTACTCTCTGACTTTATCATTTAAGTAAACTTGTCAAAAGATAAAGTAAGTTGAATTTAGTGCCCTTTTCTGAACAAATCCTTGATGTTTTGTTAATGGTTCTCAGACTTTAATGTGTGTATGATTAGCTCAAGATCTTGTTAAAATAGAGATTCTAATTCAGTAGGTCTGGAATGAGGCTTGAGATCTGCGTTTCTAATAAGCTTTCCATGTGATGCTGATGCTGTTGGTCTGTAGACCACACTTTGAGTAGCCAAATTTAGGACTCTACTGCATTCATTTATTCATTCATTCATTCATTTTAAGGGGGTGGGTGGAAAGACAGAGAGAGGGAGAGGGAGAGAGAGAATCTTATGCTGGCTCTGTGCTCAGCATGGAGCCCAGCGCTGGGCTTTATCTCATGACCCTGAGGTCATGACCTTAACTGAAATCAGGAGTTGGACACTTAACTGACTGAGCCACACAAGTGCCCCTCTACTGCTCTTTTTGTAAAACAAAATCAAAGTTTTCCTTCTCTAGTTTTCATTACCCCTTCAATTTTCTGTAATTTTATTAAAGACATCTATAACTTATAAGTCTCATTTATAAACCTAGGGGACCTGAACTCTTTTACAACAGCTAAGTTTCTATTACTGGCTTCTCACCTTGAGCTTTAATTCCTTCCTTTCAAAATTTTTATCTATTTTATTTTTTACTCTGTAAACATATGATTATAATAAAAAAATGAAAAGAAAAAGATCATATCTAGTTTTATTGTCCTAACAAATAATCTGTATTTAGTTTATTCTTTCCTTGAACTCCTTGTCTGTATTAGTTTTTTCTTTCCATCAACTCCTTGTCTGTATTAGTACATGCTTTTTCTTAGTTGTAATTTTAACATAGATCACTTTATCTTGTTATTGGCAAAAAGGCTCAGACTCTTTCTTTTGTACTGCTTAGGTGGGGTTAATCAGTTACTGTTCATTCCAGTAATAAGAATACTAAATCACATAATCAAACTAAGAGATTTTGAATTGGAATGAGACTTCCAAGATAGAGTCAGAAACCTTGAGATAAAGTGATCTAGAAATGTCTATGCAACAGAAAAAAAATTTGAACAAGATTGTAGGAGATCAGATTGACATTGCCAAACTAAAATCAAGAATAGAGAAAAGCGGGGACTCTGGGTGGCTCAGTTGGTTAAGCATCCAACTGTTGGTTTCAGCTCAGGTCATAACTGCAACAGTTTTTGTGGGTTTGAGCCCTGTGTAGGGCTCTGTGTTCAGAGTGCAGAGCCTCCTTGGGATTGTCTCCCTCTCTCTCTGCCCCTCCCCCGCTCATGCCATCTCTTTCTCTCCCAAAATAAATAAATAAACTAAAAAAAAAGAAGAATAGAGAGAAGCAAAATCAAGCTTCTAAAGTCAAGATCAGAATTTTTGGAAGTCAGAATTAGATATAGGGAAAGCAGTTTGTTTAGGTTCAAGTAAAAAGAAAGACCAAAAAACCTTGCAGATTAACTACTTTGTTCTCAACCTTCCTATTATAAAAGACCTGATGTTTTATCAACAGTTTTTGAACTCACTGTTGAATATTACAATAAAATTTTTAGAGCTCTCTCAATTCTACACAATGAATGAATTCCAGAAAAGTTCTGTTTAGAAAAAATTTAATACAGTAAATATTATTTTTCCATGGATTAACATTATAAAATAAAAATGACTTACCTCTAAAAATTTTTTTGGCTCTAATATATAATAAAGTTATATTTGGGGATGCAGCATATTTTTTAAATCATACATTTAAATGAAATTTACTCTTCTGATAATATAATAACAAGTTCTTGAATGGGTTGCACAAATGGCATGCTGAGATGAGTGAGATAATATCCTGAAAATCTGGAGAAAGAGACAGATATAATATTGAAGACCTAATACTCTCAACACTAATTCCTTCCTGGGATAGATCTAAAAGGTTATCACCAGACACTAGGAAGTAAAAGCAAACATCACTGGCTCTTGGGATTTAATTTAATCATGTTTGCATGGATATTCTCACCTAACAGCCACTGTCAAAGCTCTCTGTTGGCAAGAATTATCACCATAGATCTTTCATCTCCTCTCCCATTTCAGGTCAAGTATCCAAACAACATACTTTGTAGGGAATCTGTTAGAATTGTTTATTCTAATAAAAATTTTTAATGAGTTTATTGTTAGAAAAAATAGTTCCATTTTATAGGAAAGGAAGGTGGTACAGAATATGTATTCAGTTCTTGCATCTTCACTGTATGTGGTTTGGATCATTGGTTTATGTGTTTTCTTCCCCCCCGGGGGTTTGGTTTTAGGGTACTTGAGATGGGAAGAGGAATTGAAGGGATTTTTAAGGTTTATTGCTTCTTGGAGACAAGAGTTGGATTTTCCTTAGCACATTGGATACATTTAAGTTCATTTTATCAACAAAAATTTTGCCTGATGCAGCATGTTGTATGGGGTCTGGTTGGAGATAAAAAGAAACATAAGAAACAGACATTCCTCTGGGCACCTGGGTGGCTCAGTCTGTGGAGTGACTGGCTTTGATTCAGGTCATGCTCTCAGGGTTTGTTAGTTCGAGCCCTGCATCAGGTTCTGTGCTGACCGCTCAGAGCCTGGAGCCTATTTCAGATTCTCTCTCCCTCTTTCTCTGCCCCTCCCCCGCTTGTGCTCTGTTTCTCTCTCTCAAAAATAAATAAACATTTAAAGAAATTAAAAAAAGAAATAGACATTCTTCTAATGAATTTACAATCTGCCACAGCAAGCTAAGCATATATATGATCAGTTAACTGACAATAAAATGCAGGAAATGAGAAATGCATGGTATAGGTGATAAATCCTATATAAATTTAGAAGGGGGAGCGAAAGATCACTGTAGGCTCCATTGATCAGAGAATGCTAAGTGGAGGAGATAGGGACTTAGAGAATGTATAAGATTTGTATAGGTGAATGAATTAGGAATTCCTGGCAGGAAGATTAGAGTGAGCAAAAATGTGAGCACAAGGCAGGTTTAGAGACATTAATTTAGTCCAATTTAGCATCTTTTATGTAAAGAGCAGCATATGGAAGGCATAGGCACTTCTTTTAGGGAACTTACAAGCCTTATTGGAAAGAGTGTATGTGTAAAGATAACAATATAAGATAGCACATAGTAAATGGGGATAACTGCCAAATTAGTATAGGAATTCAGAAGAGGCATAGATCATTATAGACTGGGAACGTCAGAAAGAGTTCTTTGAACGTGAGACTTCAGCTGGGCTTTGAAGATGGGAGAGAATTTAATAAAGTGGAAAGGAGGAGTTAAGGACATTTGTAGTGAGTAGATAGGAGGACAGCGTCATCTGTTCAGAATATGATGACTAATGGATCAGAGAGGCTGTAGCATACATTTTATATAAAAGGTGTAATGAGATATAAAGTTAGGTACATTGGAGTCATTTGTGAAAATCCTTGAAAATCAAATTAAAGGACTTTATGCTGTAGGCAAATCAGGACCCACTGGAGGTTTTCAAAGGTAGTGACGTGCTAATGAAAACATATGCAAGAAGTTGACTGGGGTGAGATTAGAGGTAGGAAAATCAATTAAGAATCATTGCAGGTAGCTCACATATGAAGTGATAAGAACTTGAGTCAGGTTGATAGTAGTGGGAATTCATTCTTTCCCATCTGAGTTCTTATTATGTACTAGCAATTTTGTTGCTGGGCATTAAAAATACAAAAATTAAATAATATATAGTCCTTGGTCTCAAGGAGATCATTGCCTGATGGGGAAGAATAGCTCATAATTATGAAACAAATACAATCACGGAATATTTTGGTGTCACCAAAGAGGGCCTAGTAAGTAGATGATTATAAATATAAAATTATTCTTACCTACATATTTGGCATTAGAATTACATTGTTTTGAGTTACTGTGCTCTCTTGCTATATATGCTTTTTTTCCCAACCATGTTAGTAACTAATTTGCCAGTCCCACACTATCTTCAGGACCTATCTTTTTTTTTTTAAAACATTTCCACAGTAAAGCCATGAACTATTTTAAAAAGTTCTTGCCATAAACTATACAAATAAGGAATCTTGTTCTCAGACCTTCCAGTATAGAAAATGGAAGGAAGTGATGGAAATGAAAGACTTGACAAATAATAATTGCAGGCTTCAGTACCCTACTTTCAGCAATCCAGACAGAAAACTACAAGGAATCTTTGGGCTTGAACCATATGTTAGACCAAATGGACCCAATAAACATTTATAGAAGAACATTCCATCCAACAGCAGCAGAATATACATTCTTCTCAAGTGCACATGGAATATTCTCCAGGATAGATAATATCACAAAACAAATTTTAACAAATTTAAGAAGATTGAAATCATACTAGTTATCTTTTACATCCACAATGGTATGAAATTAGAAGTCTGCAACAAGAGGAAAGCAGGAAAATCTACAAATGTTCAACAGGAGTATGAAATTAACACACTCTGAAACAACCAATGGGTCAGAGAAGAAATCAAAAGAGGAATAAAAAATATCTCAAAACAAATGAAAATGGAAACACCCCTCCCCCCCAATCTGTGGGATGCTGCAAGAACAGTTCTGAGAGGGAAGTTTATAGCAATACATGCACATATTAAGAAAATAGATCTCAAATAAACAACCTAACTTCATAGTTCAAGGAACTAGAAAAAGAAAAGCAAACTAATCTAAAAGCTGTCAGAAGAAAGGAGGTAACAAAGATTAGAGAAGAAATAAATGAAGTAGAGACCAGAAAAACAATAGAAAAGATAATGAAATGAAGAGGAGTTTTTTTTTTAAAGATAAACAAAATTGATACAACTTTAACTAGACTAAGAAAAAAGGAGACAAGACTCAAATAAAATCAGAAATGAACAAGGAGGGGTGCCTGGGTGGCTCAGTTGGTTGAGTGAACGACTTCGGCTCAGGTCATGATTTCACGGTTTGTGAGTTCGAGCCCCGTGTCGGAATCTTTGCTGACAGCTCAGAGCCTGGATCCTGCTTCTGATTCTGTGTCTCCCTCTCTGTCTGCCCCTCCCCTACTCATGCTCTGTCTCTCTCTGTCTCAGAAATAAATAAACATTAAAAAAAATTTTTTAAAAAAGAAATGAACAAGGATCCATTATAGCTGACACCACACAAATATAAAGAATTATAAGAGAATATTATGAACAATTATATGACAACAAATTGGATAGCCTAGAAGAAATGGATAAAATCTTAGAAACATACAATCTACCAGGACTGAATGAGGAAGAAATAGAAAATCTGAACAGAACAATAATGAGTAAGGAGATTCATCAGTAATCAAAAACCTCCCAACACAGAAATGCCAAGGATCAGAAGGCTTGACTGGTGAATTCTGCCAAATACTCAAAGAAAAATTAATACCAATACTTCTCAAACTCTTCCAAAAAAATGAAAAGAGGGAACACTTCAAAACTCATTTTACTAGGCCAGCATTACCCTGATAACAAAGCCAGATACAAGAAAACTATAGACCTATAGTCTTAATATATATGTAAACATTCTCAATAAAATATTAGCAAACTGAAATCAACACACATTAAAATGGCTAAACAGCATGACCAAGTGGGATTTATCCCTGGGATGCAGGGATGGTTCAATATATGCAAAACAGTAAATGTGATACAGTACACTAATAGAATGAAAGATAAAAATCATGATTTTTTATGTGAGGAATGGGGAAAATAGGTGGAGTTTAAAATATAAAAACTTCAAAAAAAATATATACAAACTTCTAATTATAAAATAAATAAGACTCAGGGATACAATATTCAGCATAGGGAATACAGTTAATGATATGTAGTACATTATATAGTGACAGATGGTAGCTAGATTTAGCATGGTGATCACTTTGTAATGTATATAATCACTATATTGTACATCTGAAACTAATACAATATTGTATCTCAACTGCATATAAATTTAAAAAATCATGATTTTCCCTAGATGCAGAAAAAGTGTTTGACAAGTTACCATATCCTTTCATGATAAAAAAAATCCTTGAACAAATTGTGTATAGAAGGAACATACCTATATGTCTGAGGATTAAGTACAGTAATTCATGTAATATTCATGGGACATAGTAAACATTCGATAGATTTTGGCTATTATTAATTTTGAAGAATTATTGGAGCTAATACTTTATTTCAAGTTGAGCCATGTGTCTCCAGAATAGAATTCATGTTTACCATTTTATTTATTTATTTATTTATTTATTTATTTATTTTTATTTATTTTTGGGACAGAGAGAGACAGAGCATGAACGGGGGAGGGGCAGAGAGAGAGGGAGACACAGAATCGGAAACAGGCTCCAGGCTCTGAGCCGTCAGCCCAGAGCCTGACGCGGGGCTCGAACTCACGGACCGCGAGATCGTGACCTGGCTGAAGTCGGACGCTTAACCGACTGCGCCACCCAGGCGCCCCCATGTTTACCATTTTATATAAGGCTAGTAGTACTGGACATGATTGAGATGCTACATTTAGCTTGTTAAGCAGTTTTATGAGCATCACTTGTGAGTTGTGCATAAGAGTAAATTACAGGACACTTTTACTAACAGTGAGCCCATTTACAAGCATTGAACTGATGATTACTAAAATGCTATTTAGCATGAGCAATGATTATATGTCAGCAAGAGACAACGTGTAGTGTATTGGAATGAGTCCCTGCTACTAACTGAATGACTTCAGACGCATCATTTAGTTTCTCAGGGCCTTTGAAAAGCAGAATAATGGGCCCCTAAGGCCCATCCATAACCTAATTCTTGGGATTCTTAATTTGTTACCTTACAAGGCAAAAGGAATTATGCATATAAAGCTATTAATCAGTTGAATATAAAATAGGGATATTATCCTGGATTATCTGGGTGTGCCCAGTATAATCACATGAGCCCTTAAAAGCAGAAGAGGTATGCAGAAGGTGAAGTCAGATACATTCAAAGCACAGTGTTCAAAAGGAATTCAAGTGGCCTCGAGGGGCTGAGAACAAATCCCAGTTGAAGGCCAGCAAGAAAATGAGACTCAGTCCCCAGAACCTTACAGAACTGATTTTTTGCCAATACCCGAATAAGCCTAGAAGCAGATTCTCCTCTAGAGCCCCCCAGATAAGAGCCCAGGCCAGCCAATACCTTGACTTGGCCTTGTGAGACTCTAAGCACAATTCCCGGGTGAGCCTGCCTAGATTTCTGACCTACAGAGTTGTGAAATAATAAACGGGTGATTTAAGCTGCTAAATTTGTCATAATATGTTACAGCAGCAGTAGAAAACCAAAGCCTCTAGTGCTTCTGTTAATGAGGGGTTAGAGGACGTTGGAATAAATAAACGTTAGGGTTCTTTCTAGCTCTAAATTGTGGTTGCAGGATTCTCAGTTAGCTGCTGGTCTGTGAGCTAAAGCCTAACAATCATAAATAGGATGGTCACATAACACACAGACAAAAAAATACTATACTGGATACATATCTTTAAAGGTTACATATGGCAAAGCTACAGGTTGGGGGGACACTGTAATGCCAGATCAACTAGATTGCTAAGTGGGTTTTTTCAACTGCAAAGCAAATAATTGCAGCCAAAGCCAGGTTCTTCAGGTGTAGCCTAAAATTAGTGTTCAATGAAAAGTTTACTTTCTATGTGTAGATTATTTATACCCTTAAATGGAAAATTATTGTTACTATTAAACCAGAAGATCAGTGATGTCTATATACCTACTAGCATTATAACAATTTGTAGTTCCTAATACTTTAAGGAATCAGTTATATCCTATATTTCTAACACATAGCAAATTCTCACAGTTCATTATATTTGGCTTACATATCCTTTTTTTGTGTGTGAAACTAACTCCAGGGAGCAGAGATCTTGATATTATCTGTAAATAAGTAGAGCATTCCTTAGAAATGTAACAGTATTTTTAGAGCAATCTTCAGGGTTCTCTGTGCAAGGTGGCAGTGAGTTTGTAATGACAGTTCTAGCTGGCCTTCCCATCCACTTCTAGCAATTATGCAAAGTAATACTGGAGCACCTGGGTGGCTCAGTGGGTTAAGCGTCCGACTTGAGCTCAGGTCCTGATCTTGCGGTTTGTGAGTTCCAGCTCCGTGTCGGGGCTGTGCTGACAGCTCGGAGCCTGGAGCCTGCTTCGGATTCTGTGTCTCCTTCTCTCTCTGCCCCTCCCCCACTTGTGTTTTGTCTATCAAAAATAAAAAAAATTTAAAAATTAATGCTGAATATCCTTTATTTTCTTATTTTTTAAACAACAGCTTTATTGAGGTGTAATTGACATATAATTCACAGCATATATTTAAAATAAGTGCACAATTCAATAAATATTGACATATATAAATGATATGTACTATATATTCATGTATAGACACACATTTGTATATACATACATTTTTGTATACATAGGATGAATATGTTTTCACGTGTGTATATACACACATGCATGGATATACATATGTGTGTATTTACATACATACATGCATGCACAGTTATGAACTCATCATCACAATCAGGATAATGAACATAGTTATCACCCCCAAGTGGTTCCATGTGAACTTTTTAAAAAAATTTTTTTAACATTTATTTATTTATTATTGAGAGACAGAGAGAGAGACAGAGTATGAGCAGAGGAGGGGCAGAGAGAGAGGAAAACACAGAATCCGAAGCAGGCTCCAGGCTCCGAGCTGTCAGCACAGAGCCCAACGGGGGGCTCGAACTCACAAACCACAGGATCATGACCCAAGCCGAAGTTGGACGCTTAACCGACTGAGCCACCCAGGCGCCCACCTTGTGACCTTTTATAATGCCTCCTCCCCCTGCCACCTCCTCTTTACCAGGCAACCATTGGATCATTTATTGATCACTTATGTCACTATAGATTAGTTTGTATTTTCCAGAATTTTGTATAAATGGAATCAGAGTATTTATTCCTTTTAGTCAGGCTTCTTTAACTCACCATAATTACCTTAGATCCATCCATGTTACTATGTCTATCAATAGTTCTTTCCTTTCTGTTGATGAGTAGTAATCTGTTGTATGGATATATAGCAATTTGTTTATCCATTCATTTGTTGATGAAAACATTTTGGTTATTTTCAGTTCAGGTCTGTTACAAATAAAATTGCTATGAATATTCATACACGTTTTTATATGGGTATATACTTTTCCTTAGTAAATACCTAGAAGTGAAATGGCTGGATTGGATGGTAAGTGTATGTTTAACTTCTTAAGAAACTTTTAGGCTCTTTTCAAAAGTAGCTGTAACAATTCACATTCCCACCAGCAACGTATGAAAAGTGTCAGTTCCTCCACATCCTGGCCCACACATAGAATGTTCAGCGTTTTTAATTTCAGTAAGTACAGAATGACATCTCATTGTGGCTTGAGTTTGCATTTTTGTAATAACTAATAGTGTTGATCATCTTTTCATATGCTTGTCACCTGTGCACCCTGTTTTTGTGAAGTGTCTGTTCAGGTCTTTTGCCCATGTAAAAATTTGGGTTGTTTTCTCAATATTGAGTTAGAGAGTTCTTTATTCTGTAACCAATCTCTTATTAGATATATGATTTCCAAATATTTTCTGCCTGTGGTTTGGATTTGTATTCTCTTAATAGACTTTTTTGAAGAACAGAAGTTTTTAGTTTGATGAAGTCTAGTTTATCAATTTTTCTCTCGTATGGAGGCTTTGGTGTCCTATCAAAGAAATCTTTGATTAACCCAGGTCACAAATAATTTCTCTTATGTTTTCTGTCAGAAGTGTTTTTGGCTCTAGGTTTTACATTTAAGTCTATGATCCATTTGACTTAATTTTTGTATGTTCATTCTTGGAATAAACCCCACTTTGTTATGATATATTATACTTTATATATTGTTGAATTTGTATATGTGCTGCCGAAGTGAGCACTATATATTGTTGGATTTGATTTGGCAAAATTTTGTTTAGAATTTTTGCATGTATGTTGATGACAGATATTGATTAGTAGTTTTATTTTTTTATAATTTATGTATCTGGTTTTTGTATCAGGGTTAATGCTGGCCTCATAGAATAAGTTGACAAGTACAACCTCCCTGTCAATTTTCTGAAATAAATTAATATTATTTCTTCCTTAAGGATTTGGTAGAATTAAATAGAGAAATTTTGGGGCCTGGAAGTCTCTTTGGTGGCAAGGTTTTTCACTACATACACAATTTCTTTAATAGATATAGTGTTATTCATGTTACTGATTTCTTCTTGAGTGAGATTTCATAATTTGAGTCTTTTAAGGAATTTGTTTCACTGAAGATGTCAAATATATTGGCAGATAGTTCTTTATAATATTCCCTTGTTAACTTTTTTTTTTAACATTTGTAAATGTCTATAGTGATGTCAACCCTCTTGTTTTTGTTATTGGTAATTTGTACATTCTCTCATTTGTTTTGATTAGTCTGGCTAGAGATTTTCCAATTTTATTGATCTCAAGGAAATAGCTATTCATTTCACTGATTTCTGCTTTGAAGTTTATTTATTTCTTTATTGTGCTTACTTTGGGTTATATTTGCTCTTGTTCTTAGAATTCTTTAAGATAGATGATGATATGATTGATTTGAGAACTTTCTCTTTTTTTGGGTAAGAATTTACTACTATTAATTTTCCATGAAGTATCACCTTTTAGCAACATCCCACAAATTTTAAATGTTGTTTTTTCATCTTTACTCAATTCAAAATACCGTCAAATTTCCCTTTTGATTTTCTTATTTAGCCCATGGGCTATTTAGAAGTGTGCTAGTTTCCAAATATCTGAGCATTTTCCTAAAGATCTTTCTGTTAATTGATTCCTAATTTAATTCTATGTGTCCAGAGAATATACTTTGTATGATTTGAATTTTTTTGAATACACTGAGACTTGTATTATAGCCCAGAGGATAATCTATTTTGGCAAATGTTCAGTGTGTACTTGAGAATAAGGTATATTTTGCTGTAGTTGGGTGTGTTTTCAGTATGAGGAGAGCTGTAGATTTATTGTAGATGTTCTTTATCAAGTTGAGAAAGTGGCCTTCTATTTTCACCTTTTCGAGATGATAGTTTTTTAAAATCACGAATTGGTATTGAGTTTTGTCAAATCCTGTTTATGTATAAGTTGATATGAGCATGTGATCTTTCTTCCTTACTGTGTTAATATGGTAAATTGCAATGATTATTTTTCAAATGCTAATCAGTCTTACATTCCTGAAGTAAACCCTCTTGGTCATGGTGTTACTTCTTTGAATGTATTGCTTTTTCCTACTTGTTAATATTTGTTAAGGATCTTTGCATCTGTATTTGTGAGGGAAATTGGTCTATAGTTTCTGATTTTGTACTGCCTTTGTCTGACTTTGTTACCAGGATAATATTGTCTTGATGAAATGAATTGGGAAGTGTTTGCTTCTCTATTAGGTCTGGAAGATATTTTATAGAATTTTTGTTAATTCTTTTTTAAATATTTGGTAGAATTCCTCAGTGAAACTGTTTTGTTCTGAAACATCTTTTTCGGGAGTTTTTATTTATTTTTTATTTTTTTCAAGAGTTTTTATTTTTATTTTTTTTATGTTTATTTATTTTTGAGAGAGAGAGAGAGAGCACATGCAGGGGAGGGGCAGAGAGCGGGGTGGACAGAAGATCCCAAGCAGGCTCCACACTGACAGCAGAGAGCCCAGTGTGGGGCTCAAACCCACAAACTGTGAAATCATGACCGGAGCCAAAGTTAGATGCCTAACTGACTGCACCATCCAGGCGGCCCTTTTACAGGAGTTTTTAAATTACAAATTCAATTTCCTTAATAGTTGTAGTTATTCAATTTTATATATTTTATAAATATGTTGTTATTCAAATTATATATTTTATATTTCACTGGTGAATTGTGTTAGTTTTGTTGCTTTGGGAGGAATTGGTCCATTTCATCAAACTTATTAAATTTATGTATGTGGAATTGCTCATAGTATCCTCTTGTCCTTTTGATGTATGGAAGGTCTGTAATATCCCCTGCTTCATTCCTGATACTAGTAATTTGAATCTGGTCTCTTTATTTCTCAGTCTTGCTAGATGGTTGTCAATTTCATATAATATATATATATATTTTTTTCATTTTTAAATTTGACACACAATGTTAAACTAGTTTCAGGTGTACAGCATAGTGATTCAGTATCTTTATACATTATGCTTTGCTCACCACAAGTGTAGCTACCATCTGTCAGCATACAAAACTATTACAATATCATTGGCTATATTGATGCTGTTCCTTTTATTCCCATGACTTTATCCCACAACTGGAAGCCTGTATCTCCTATTCCCCTTCACCCATTTTGCCCATTCACCCACCCCTCTTTTGTTTATTTATTCATTTTTTTCTGTTTTGAAATTCCACATGTAGAATCATACAGTATTTGTCTTTGACTTATTTCACTTAACTTAATACCCCGTAGGCCCATCTATGTTGTTGCAAATGGCAAAATCTCATTCTTTTTCATGGCTGCTTAATATTCCATTGCATATATATTAATCTATTCATCTGTTTATGGACACTTAAGATGCTTCCATAACTTGGCTATTGTAAAATATGCTGCAATAAACACAGGGATGCATCTTCTGGAGTTGTTATTGTTTTCTTTGAGTAAATACCCAGTAGTAGAATTATTGGATCATATGGTATTTCTATTTTTAAGTTTTTGAGAAATCTCAATACTGTTTTCCACAGTGGCTGTACCAGTTTACATTTCCACCAACAGTGCATGAGGGTTTCTTTTTATCAACATCCTCACTAACACTTTTATCTTGTCTTTTTGTTTTGGCCATCTGACAAGTGTAAGCTGATATCTCATTGTGGTTTTGATTTGCATTTCTCTGATAATGAATGATGTTAAGCATCTTTTCATGTATCTTTTGACCATCTGTGTGTCTTTTTTTTGTTAATATACATTTTTTGAAGAACCAACTTTAGCTTTTAGATCTATTGATTTTTCTATTTTTTGTTTTAATTTTATTGATTTCTGCTCTTATGTTTATTATTTACTTATTTCTGCTTACTTTAAGAGGTTTAATTTGTTCTTCCTTTTCTAGTTTCTTCACAGTGATAGCTTACCTTACTGATTGGGAGACTTTTTTTTCTTTTCTAATGTAAGACTTTAAGGATAAAAAACTTCCCTGTCAGTGCTGCTATATCTGCACCCCACAAATTTTGGTATATTGTTTTCAGTTTAACTCGGTTATCTTTCTGGTACTGATTTCTATCTGATCTGTGTTACCAGAGAACATACTGTATGTTTTTACTTAAGCTTCTTAAGGTTTGTCTTATGGCCCAGAATATGGTCTATTTCAGTATATATTCTGTGGACACTTGGAAAGATTGTGTATTCTGCTACTGTTTGATGATGTCTACTGTAAATGTCAGATCCTGTTAGTTGATGAGTATGTATCTTAACTGGTTTTTGTTTAGTTCTGTGAATTTTTGAAAGGGAGTGTTGAAGTCTCCAACTCTAATTGTGGACTTATTTCTTCTTTTAGTTCTAACCGGTTTTGCTTCTTGTGCTTTGCAGGTGTGTGTGTGTGTGTGTGTGTGTGTGTGTGTGTATGTAGGTTTATATCTTCTTTTTTGCTAGTAATAATCATGGCAAAGCTTTCTTTTTTAAGAATATTTTTTAATGTATATTTTTGAGAGACAGAAACAGAGTATGAATGGAGCAGGGGCAGAAAGAGAGGGAGACACAGAATCTGAAGCAGGCTCCAGGCTCTGAGCTGTCAGCTCAGAGCCAGAGATGGGGCTTGAACCCATGAACTGCGAGATCATGACCTGAGCTGAAGCTGAATGCTTAACTGACTGAGACACCCAGGTGCCTCCATGGCAAAGCTTTCTTAACAACTAAAAGCTACAAAGCACAGTCAGGAAAAGTAAAGCTAAAAGGCACTAGGACCAAAGTCTGAAGGACACTGGGAACAAGCTTCCAAGAGTTCCTTCCCAATAGAGTTGCACAGGACATGCTTAATTCTTCTAGCAATGAGTATGACAACACGTGTGAACCGTTATCAGGCAGCTCATTAGAGACTAAGTCCCTAAGGCTTTACAGTACCCCTCCCTAGCACATACCAAGATTCCAGACACCCAGAAGGGAAGTAGATGTTCAGTATAAACCATTTTGTTTGCACAGTCCAGGCACAGTGAGTCACCCTTATTGTTAAGGGAAAGTTTTATATCAGTGTAGGGAACTCAGCCAAGGGCCAACTTTGCCAGCAGGCCTTTCTTTTTTTTTTAAGTTTTCATTTAAATTCCAGTTAGGTAGCATACAATGCAATATTAATTTTGGGTGTATAATTTAGTGTTTCAACACTTACATATAACACCTGGTGTTCATCAGAAGTGCACTCCTCAATCCCCATCACCTATTTCACCCTACCCATCCCCTTCTGGTAACCATCAGTTTATTCTCTATAGTTAGGTGTCTGTTTTTTGGTTTTGCCTCTCCCTTTTTTCCCTATGATCTTTTGTTTTGTTTTATAAACTCCACATACAAGTGAAATCGTATGGTATTTGTCTTTGACTGACTTATTTTGCTTAGCATAATACACTCTAGCTCCATCCACATAGTTGCAGATGGCAAGATTTCATTCTTTTTATGGCTGAGCAATATTCCATTGCATATATATACCACCTCTTCTTTATCCATTCATCAGTCAATGAACACTTGGACTGTTTCCATAATTTGGCTATTGTAGATAATGCTGCTGTAAACATTGGGGTGCATGTATCTCTTTGAATTTGTATTTTTGTACTCTTTGGGTAAATACCTAGTAGTGCAATTGCTGGATCGTAAGGTAGTTCTATTTTTAACTTTTTGAGGAACTTCCATACTGTTTTCCAGAGTGGCTGCACCACTTTGCATGCCCACCAACAGTGCAAGAGGGTTCCCCTTTCTCCACATCCTTGCCAACACCTGTTGTTTCTTGTGTGCAAGCAGGGCTTTCTAATAATAGGCAATCTCAGCTTTGCTATGTGTACTCTTTTCTGCACTGTGTCATTTACTGATGTATATATTCTTACCAAACATAAACATATAACTGATGGGTATATACCCCTAAGGCTGTAATTTCTGTAAAGTAGCATTTCCAAGTCCTTTTTAATGTGCCTGTTTCAAGATTCTATATATGTATTTATCTACATTTTTATTCCATTACCTGAATTGCTTCTCTAGTTTTTCAGCCTCAAAATCTTGTTTTTTGGTTTTTTTATTCTAATATAATAATGCATTCTAGTTTTTTTCTCCTTTACTGTATCTTTTCCCCCCAACAATTGTTTCTTCTTTCAATTATATTTTGGTAAAATACTCGTTTTCCTTTACAGCTAATGGTTTATTCACATAGAAAAAAAGAAAGTAAAGGGCCATTGGCTTTCAGGAGGGGTTGTTGAGGAGCCTTTCCTTCTCCTTCAGATCCCTGAAGGGATGAGGGCTCCAGGGAAAGCTAGAGAGGACATCATGCCCAGGTAACAGATTCCTAAGAGCTGACACTAAGAGACAAGGCCTGTGGATAGGGGCTGAGTCTGTAGAGAGAAGGGGAAGTTGCTGAAAGCGTGGATCTGGTAGAGGCAACAAATAGCCTGGATTTGCTGTTAAGTTCTGAGTTGTCAAAGCCCTGAGCAGCTTGGTTGGGTGAGTGAAAGGGCTTAAAGAAATGTGGAAGGCCTGACCCACCCTGTCTGCCTCACTCTGTAGATGGAGAGTTTGTATATGGTAGCATATTCCTGGCAGCAGTTCATATGACTTTATTATATCCTAATTGTCAGCATTTATTTTGACCACATCTTTAGCATTTGTACAGATATCTCATGGGCGGAAGAGGACTCAAGTAAAATGATTTATAGGTAACTTAAGTTATTGAAAACATTTAATAGGGGAGTTAAATAATTTTCCTTCGAATCATATCTATCACCATTGTTATTGTGACCCTGAATATTATTTTCAAAGGAAGTCAGAATAAAATGGGAAAAACTCTGGGGTAAACAGACTTGGCTGCAAATCCTGCATGCTGCTTTTGTGTCTATTTTCTGGATTTCTGAGCCTCAACTGCAAAATGAGTATGATGCAACACACTTTATGGTGTTACTATGAAAATTTAATAAGATAGGGTGTATAAGGTGCTTAATGCACTACTTAGCATAGAACAAATACTCAATATTTGTAACCTTTCATTACTTTCATGACTGACTCTCTTTATGCATTTTCTATGAACAGTATCTTGTATCATGCCATTAAATATTCTTCATTTGTAATGTTTGAAGAAAATTTGGGTTTTTCATGGGGAGAATGATTTTAATAGTTTTTTAATTATTTTTCTCCAGAATTGATGACAGGAAAAGCCAAATTGGGAGTTCTGGTTTTCTTTCCTATAGATTTCTGTGTAAAAAAGAAATCTATGTTACATGATTCATATCTATATAGTTATCTTCTGATACTTGGATATCAATTTTTTTCTTTTTCCTCTTTTTAGGTGTTAAGGAGACTACTAGGAGAAAAGGGATAGTGAAAGTTTAAAAATCAAGCAGAACTAAAAAAATTTAAATAAATAAAAACCAAGCAGAACTTTTAGGTAAAGCCTTGTGATTTGAGATGGTTGACAATCAAATTGGCCAAAACCAAAGTTTCATTATATTAGGTGATGCTGGTGGGAATTTAAATTTTTATATGCACCGATTGACATTTCCAAGTTGCCAGCTTCTCCAGCACCCATTCTTTTGGGGGACAAATTGACGGGATCAAAATTTAAAGTGCTCATACTCAGCAGTTTTATTCCTTCGTATTTAAATGTGGTACCTCGCATGTTTACAAGGATATTTGCTGGAACATTGCTTGTAATAGTGAAATATTGAAAACATCCTGAATACCATCAATAGAGGAATAGATTAGAAAAGTAAGTTATCTCTATACTATAAAAATACTATGTGGGAATTAAAAAGTATAAGGTAAATCTATATGTGATGAACTCTAAGACATGGTATTGAGAGAAAAAAAAGCAAAGTATATGTAATATGTCATTTATATATTGTAAAAACTATGTTTAAGTACAGACATATAAATGTACCAGGGAAGGCCCAAAGAAGGTACTTATTAATCTTACAAGTGTCTACCTCTTAGCAAGGGGCTGGTACAGGGTAGGGGTCCAAGGAAATGTAAGCTTTATCTTTGTTGTTTGTACTTTTTTATTAAATTTTTTAAAATTTTTGTAAAATACACATAACATAAAATTTACCATCTTAACCATTTTTAAGTGTCCAATTCACTATTGTTAAGTACATTCACATTGTTTTGCAACCAATCTCCAGAGCACTCTCTTCATCTTGCAAAACCGAACCTCTATGCCCACTGAACAATAACTCCTGAGTCCCCCTTCCCCAAGCCCCTTGTATATACTAATCTACTTTCTGTCTCTATGAAGGACTAGTATAAGTACCCTATATTAGTGAAATTATACAGTATATTTGCCTTTTTCTGACTGGTGTATTTCACTTAGCATAATGTTCTCAAAATTCAACCATTTTGTAGCGTGTGTCAGAATTCCCTCCCTTTTAAAACCTGCATAATATTCCATTGTATGTATATACTACATTTCATTTATCCATTTAGCTGTTGATGAGACTTAGGTTACTTCCATCTTTTGGCTATTGTGAATAATGCTATGAAAATGGATATACAAATATTTATTTGAGACCCTGCTTTCAGTTATTTCTGGTTTATACCCCAAAACAGAATTACTGGATAATATGGAAATTCTATTTTTAATTTTTTAAGGAACTGCTATATTTTTTTCCATAATAGCTATGTCATTTTACATGCCCACCAACAGTGGCACAAGATGTCCAATTTTTACATCCTCACCAACACTTGTTATTTTTTTTTTTTTTTGATAGCACCTATCCTAATGGGTGTAAGGTGGCATCTCAATGTAATTTTGATTCGCATTTCACTAATGGTTTGTGATATTGATTATCTTTTCATGTGATTGTTGCCACTTGTATGTCTTTTTTGGAGAAATGCCTTTTCAAGTTATTTACCATTTTTTAATCTTTTTTTTTTTAACGTTATTTATTTTTGAGACAGAGAGAGACAGAGCATGAACAGGGGAGGAGCAGAGAGAGAGGGAGACACAGAATCTGAAACAGGCTCCAGGCTCCGAGCTGTCAGCACAGAGCCCGATACGGGGCTCGAACTCACGGACCGTGAGATCATGACCTGAGCCGAAGTCGGACGCTTAACCGACCAAGCCACCCAGGCGCCCCTATTTACCATTTTTTAAATCAGGTTGTTTGCTTTTTTTGTTGTTGAGTTTTAGGAGTTCTTTACATATTCTGGATATTAATCCCATATCAGATATGATTTGAAATTTTTTCTCCCATTCCATAGATAGCTTATTTTACTCTGTTGTATCCTTTGTTACACAAAAGTTTTAAATTTTAATGTAGTCCAGTTTATCTATTTTTGCTTTTGTTGCCTGTGATTTTGGTATCATATCCAAGAAATTCTTACCAAATCCAGTGTTATGAAGATTTTCCCCTATATTTTCTTCTTTTTAATGTTTATTTATTTTGAGAGAGGGAGAGAGAGAGAGAGAGCATGCACAAGCATGGGAGGGGCAGAGAGAGGGGGGCAAGAGAGAGAGAATCCCAAACAGGCTCCACACTGTCAGTACAGAGCCTGATGTTGGGGCTTGATCCCACTAACGGTGAGATCATGATCTGAGCCAAAATTGAGTCAGGTGCTCAACTAACTAAGCCATCCAGCCCTGTGTTTTCTTCTAAGAGTTTTATACTTTATCTATTCTGTTTAGGTCATTTGATCCATTTTCAGTTCATTTTTGTATATGGTATAATATAAATGTCCAATTTCATTCTTTTGCATACAGATATCCAATTGTCCCAAGATCATTTATTGAAAAGACTGTTCTTTCCTCCGCTGAATGGTCTCAGCACCCTTGTTGAAAATCATTTGATTATATGTGAGGCATTTTATTTCTGAACTCTGTTCTGTTCCATTGGTGTATATATCTGTCTTTATGCCAGTACCACACTGTTTTGATTACCTTTGTTGTAAATTTTGAAATCAGGAATTGCTAGTCTTACAGCTTTGTTCTTCTGTTTCAGGTTTGTTTTGGCTCTTTGGAGTCCCTTGTAATTCCATATGAATTTTAGGGCGGAGTTTTCCATTTCTGCAAAAAAACAAAAAAAAAACATCATTGGGATTTTCATAGAGATTGATTACATTTATTTTTTTTAAATGTTTATTTATTTTTGAGATAGAGAGCACATGTGAGCCGGGGGAGGAACAGAGGAAGAGGGAAAGAGAGAATCCCAAGCAGTCTCTGTGCTGTCAGCGCAGAGCCCCGTGCCCGGCTAGAAATCAGAACCGTGAGATCATGACCCGAGCCAAAATCAAGAGTTGGGCCCTTAACTGACTGAGCCACACAGGCGCCTCAGTAGGGATTACATTTACATCTGTAGATTGCTTTGGTAGTGTTGGCATCTTAACAATATTACATCTTCTAATCCGTGAGCTGTTTGCATTTTTAAATAATCCAGATATATTGGTGTACTATTTGTGTGATCAAGCATAAATAAACTTTTTAAAGGAGCTGTTGGCAGAGGGAACTGGTAAATTTCTTTTTTTCTCTTTCAGTTTTATTGAGATATAATTGACATTCATCACTGTGTAAGTTTAATGTGTATATCATAGGGGCACCTGAGTGGCTCAGTCAGTTAAGCATCTGACTTCAGCTCAGACCATGATCTCACGATTTGTGGGTTCGAGCCCCGCATTGGGCTCTGTGCCGACAGCTCAGAGCCTGGACCCTGCTTTGGATTCTGTGTCTCCTTCTCTCTCTCCCCCTCCCCAGTCCGTACTCTGTCTCTCAAAAATAAATAAATGTTAAAAAAATTAAAAAAAAATAAAGTATATCATAATGGCCTAACGTGGTCAAAATGCACAAACCTCCAATTATAAGGTAAATAAATACTGGGGGTATTACATACAACATGACTGTAGTTAACACTACTGTATGGTATATTTGGAAGTTGCTAAGCGAGTAGATCCCAAAAGTTCTCATCACAAGGGACTAGTAAATTTCTAATGTCAGTTCATGTGTCTTTGCTTGATCTCATGTTCCAATTTTTATAAATTGGCATTAGTTCTGGAGGCAAAAGCATAAATTAGACATTAGGAGAGAGATGATTATTTGACTGTAGGTGTTCATGACAAGAAAATGTTTGTGGCTGAATAAATTAAACTGAAATTGAATTAAATAGTTTATTGTTTGTTTTTTTTAATGTTTATTAATTTTTGAAAAAGAGAGAGACAGAGTATGAGTGAGGGAGGGGCAGAGAGAGAGGGAGACAAGAATCTGAAGCAGGCTTCAGACTCCAAGCTGTCAGCACAGAGCCTGACGCAGGGCTCAAATCCATGAACCATGAGATCATGACCTGAGCCGAAGTCGGACCCTTAAACAACTGAGCCACCCAGGTGCCCCTAAATAATTTATTGTTAACAAATTGGCTTATTTAGACATGTAATTATATTACCTAAGCTCAGATACAGTTTTATCTTGCATGTTTTGCTCACTGTCAATAGTCCCATTGATCTAAAACCAGTTATTCTATTCATGCCATTTAAAATTGTGTTTCATTGGGGCGCCTGGGTGGCGCAGTCGGTTAAGCGTCCGACTTCAGCCAGGTCACGATCTCACGGTCCGTGAGTTCGAGCCCCGCGTCAGGCTCTGGGCTGATGGCTCAGAGCCTGGAGCCTGTTTCCGATTCTGTGTCTCCCTCTCTCTCTGTCCCTCCCCTGTTCATGCTCTGTCTCTCTCTGTCCCAAAAATAAATAAACGTTGAAAAAAAAAAATTAAAAAAAAAATAAATAAATAAAATAAAATAAAATTGTGTTTCATCGAACAGAGAATTTGTTGGGTTTGATTTAATGAAGATTATCTGTGAACGTTTTAAGTCATCAGAAGATATTGGAAAAGCTCTACTGCTCCACATTGACATGCTTTTACAAAGAAAGGAAGAACTGCTTGCCAAGGAGAAGATTGAAGAAATCATTATAGGTCAGTAGGGTTTCTGCAGGTTTTAGAAAGGTGTTAACATACATATAATTCTTAGATAGATGTCAGAACAGTGGCAAAATTCTTAGGTCAGAGGATTCATTTTTCTAACTTCCTTTTTTTCTCCCTAATCGCCATGAACTGTAACACCTCATGGATTCAGATTCCACATGTTCAGCAAGCTAGAATGAGAAACTAAGCAGAAATAGCAAAACAGCAAAAACATACAAACCTCTGAGCTTAAATCCTCCTATGTAGTGAAAAATTGTGAGATTAGAGACCTAATATCATGATTTCAGTGTGATCTCAAGTAAGCTGTGTGCCTTCTGGCAAGTTAATAACATCTCTGGATCTTGTTTTTTTCTAACTATAAAATTAGAGGTTGTGAGGGGCGCCTGGGTGGCTCAGTCGGTTGAGTGTCTGACTTCAGCTCAGGTCACGATCTCGCGGTCCGTGAGTTTGAGCCCCGCATCAGGCTCTGGGCTGATGGCTCAGAGCCTGGAGCCTGCTTCTGATTCTGTGTCTCCCTGTCTCTCTGCCTCTCCCCCGTTCATGCTCTGTCTCTCTCTGTCTGAAAAATAAATAAATGTTAAAAAAAAAATTAAAAAAAAAATTAGAGGTTGTGAAATACATTCCTATTTTTTTTTAAGTTTTTATTTATTTATTTTGAGAGAGAGAAAGCACAAGTCGGGGAGCAGAGGGGGTGGGGGAGAGAGAATCCCAAGAAGGCTCCACACTCCATGCAGAGCCAGATGCAGGGCTCGATCTCACCAATTGTGAGATCATGACCTGAGCCAAAATTGAGTTGGGTGCTTAACCGACTGAGCCACTCAGGAGCCCCATTTTTTTTTTTTTTTGCATTCCTGTTTTTAACTTCTTTTTTAACCCCATGATCCTTTCTTAATGCGATCTTATTTGAATCCTGTCCCAAATAAAAGATTAGAGTTTCTGTTAAAGCAGAGATGTAGAACCAGATTTCATCATTTCCCTGACCCTCTATCTCTCTGCAGATTTCTATACCTTGAAGAACACAGATAAGTATGATCCCTTTCTTAGAAAATTCTCACCCCAATACATCCTCCTAACTCTACACATATACTGAGATATAGCAGGAGTGATAGTAAATCTTAATACTGGGTTGTATTCTGAGTAATAGTGTAGTAGGTGACTTACTGCTTTCTTTATATTTTACCAGATTTCTTGAATTTTTACAAGTTTGTATCATGTTTTTATAAAAACATAATCATTGATACTTTTTAAAAGGAAATATTTTGAGTAGATAATCTCGAAGAACCTTTTGAACTCTAGATTCTGTGAACCATATTTTACTGATAATACGCTCCTTGCAGACCCTCACTAAGTATCCAGTTATTTTTAGACCCAATTTTGATAAGTTTGATTACCTGGTTTTCCAATCCTTAGGATTTTTTTAATGTTTATTTATTTCTGAGACAGAGAGAGACAGAGTATGAGTCAGGGAGGGGCAGAGAGAGAGGGAGACACAGAATCAGAAGCAGGCTCTAGACTCTGAGCCGTCAGTACAGAGCCCGACACGGGGCTTGAACTCACAAACCGTGAGATCATGACCTGAGCCAAAGTCGGTCGCTCAACCTACTGAGCCACCCAGGTGTCCCAACCAATCCTTAGGATTTTAATGGTAGCATATTACAGAGAAAGGGTCTACAGGGAAATACACAGATAATGTGACTACAAGGAAGGAGAAAACTCTACAAATTTTATAAATCAGTTTCAAATACTTTTAATTTAAAATATTTTTTAAAAAACAAAAATCTGTACTATATAATAATTCCCAAAGGTATCACTATGATATGTTAATAGTACAGTAAAATACAATAGCTGTTACTGTTGTTGACCTTGAATGAGCAAATGTTAAATTGTGCTTCAGAAAACTAGAAAGTATATTAAAAAAAACATAATTTATAAAACATAATTTTTAGAAAAATTAAGAACTTTAGTGAAATAATTTAGACTTTTTAAAATAAAAAATTTTATGTTTAATGAAAGTTAACTGTCGCTTTACTAGAAAATGTGTTTATCCAAAATGACTAATTTTCCTAAGATTATAGTTAGCCAGTTTTGTTGTGACACCTAATTATAAACTTACATTCTCAAAGTATATTTTAAGTAATATTCAATAGCTTTTTAGTCTCATGTGAGTTATTTTATCTAAGCCATGGAACAAATTATGTCTGCTGACTGGGCTGGGGCGTCAGAGATTCTTAGTGTTCTTATTAAGAGTTTTGTGGAAATTGATAGTGCCAAAAGGGTAGGAGAGAAGGGACTATAGAATTCTATTACAGTTTAAACTTTACCTTAATCTGTGCTAATGTATTTGAGCCCTGTAAATGTCTAGACCAGAAACAATCAGACATGAGTTACAATTTAAAGTAATAAAGTTTATGTGTAAACGTGGTCTTAAAGTATTTTACAAAGGCTTTAAGGTATAATTGGCCTTTCTTGTTAGTTAGTTATATATTGTTATATATTAGTACATAATAATATAAGCAGTTCTTATTAACGATTTTTAACATTGCTGTCTGTTCATTCACAGTAACATTAAAGCACCAGATGATGATCAAATTTGGAACATGGAAAATACGTTAAAAAGAGACTAGGCTGGGAAACTATCACAAATTGATAGAAGAATTACTGTGATTATAGCAAACTCTGATTGTATTACATAATCAGTTTTGCTAGTAAATCTAAAATTGATGATGAAAATCTGTCTGAATGTGATTGTGTTTGTAGCCATTACTTAAAGATTATAGGTTCTGAATATAGTTAGCACTCTTTATTTAATGTGATAGATCTTGATTTTTGTTTTTAGAGCTTGGGTTTTTATTTTCAGGTCACCGAAGAGGAAGAAAACTGAAACCAGAATTAGTGAGCTGTTTTCACAACATTCTGTGGCAGAAAGCTGCCAGAAGTTTTGAGGTTTGGGAGCAATCTATTTTCATTCTTTATCTTCTTTCTCTAATCTAACAAATAAGTGTGTTCACTGAAAAATAATAGAGCATCAAATACTTGAATAATCTCTTTGTTTAGGTACCACCTATGTATTAAATATTCATAATGTAGAATGTTAATGGGCATTGGATAAGAATTTATTTAAAGCTACTAAGATGTGGTTTATCCCCATTAGGAGCTTACAGTGAAGGGGAAATGATGTATCTGATATTAAGATATAGGGAAGTAATTTATTGTAACATGATGAGCAAGAAAGAGTTATATTCCCTTTAAAAAACTGATTTAGAGTACACAGGGGATTTGTAGGGCAATGAAAATATTTTGAATGATACTATGATGATGGGTACTTGTCATTATACATTTGTGTAAGCCCATAGAATATACATCACCAAGAGTGAACCCTAATGTAAACTATGGAATTTGGGTGATTATGATGTGTCCATGTAAGTTCATCAGTTATAATAAATGTACCAATTTGGTAGAGGATGTTGATAATGCGGGAGGCTATGCATGTGTGGGGGCAGGAGGTATATAGCCAATCTCTGTACATTTCCTCTCAATTTTTCTGTGAATCTAAAAACTCTTGTTTTTAAAAAATTTTTTATTAACTTATTTATTAGAGAGAGAGAGCTCACGAGCTGGGGTGGAGAGCAGATGGAGAGAGAGAGAAAATCCCAAGCAGGCTCCATGCTCTCCATGGAATCTGACACAGGGCTTAATATCATGACCCTGGGATCATGACTTGAGCCGAAACCAAGAGTCAGACACTCAACTGACTGAGCCACCCAGGTGCCCCAAACCTAAAACTGCTTTTTAAATAGGTATTGTGCAATAAAAATGCCAAAAAGTAGTAATATTTTTTCTCTTTACAAAAGAATCCAGGTTTATTGTAGAAAAATTTGAAACTTCAGACAAGTTTTTTTTTGTTTTTTTTTTTTTTGTTTTGTTTTGTTTTGTTTAGAAAGTAAAGAATACACGTGCCTGACTGACTCAGTGAAACATGTGACTCTTGATACTGGGATCGTGAATTCAAATCCCATGTTGAGTGTAGAGCTTACCTTAAAAAAAAAAACTTAAGAATACTCAAAAACACAGGCAGTAATTTATCTGACATTGGTGGTAGCAACATTTTTCTAGATATGTCTCCTGAAGCAAGGGAAACAAAACCAAAAATAAACTATTGGGACTGCATTAAAATAAAAAGAATCTGCATAGCAAAGGAAACAGTCGATAAAACTAAAAGGCAATCTTTGGAATGGGAGAAGATACTTGTAAATGACATATCCATTAAAAGGTTAGTATCCAAAATATATATAAAGAAGTGATACAACTCAGTCTCCCCGCAAATAATCCAGCTAAAAATGGACAGAAGACATGAAGAGACATTTCTCCAAAGAAGACATCCAGATGTCCAGCAAACACATGAAAAGATGCTCAACATCACTCATCATCAGGGAAATGCAAATCAAAACTATAATGAGACACCACTTCACACCTCTCAAAATGGGTAAAGTAAAAAAAATGAGAAACCACAAGTGTTGGTGAGGATGTGGAGAAAAAGGAACCCTCTTTCACTGTTTGCGGGAATGGTACGGCTGCCCTGGAGAATGGTATGGTGGTTCCTTAAAAAGTGAATAATAGAACTACCCTACTAACCAGTAATCACACTACTGGGTATCTATCCAAAAAGTATAAAAACACTAATTCAAAGGGATGAATGCACCTATTACTGTAAATAATAACAGCATTATTTACAATAGCCAAATTGTGGAAGCAGCCCAAGTGTCCATTGATAGATGAATGGATAAAGAAAAAGTGGTATATATATACAATGGGATATTAATCAGCCATAAAAAAGAATGAGATCTTGCCATTTGCAATGACATGGATGGAACTAGAGAGTATTATGCTAAGTGAAATAAGTCAGGCAGGGAAAGACAAACACCATATGATTTCACTTATATGTGGAATTTAAGAGACAAAGCAAGTGAGCAAAGGGGAAAAAAAAGAGAGACAAACCAAGAAACAAACTCTTAACTATAGAGAACAAAATGATTGTTATCTAAAGGGTGGTTTGTGGGGGGATAGGTGTTTGTAGCCATAGGTGAAATAGGTGATGGGAATTAAGGACTGCGGTTGTCATGATCAGTACTGGGTGATGCATGGAATTGTCGAAGCACTGTATTGTACACATGAAACTAATAGAACACTGCAAGATAACTACACTAGAATTAAAATAGACATAAAAACAATAAACAACCTAACTTTATACCTCAAGGAACTAGAAAAAGAATAAGCCCAAAGATAGCAGAAGGAAGGAAACAACAAAAAGCAGGAGCAGAAATGAATGAAATAGAGATTTAAAAAACAGTAGAAAATTTCAGTGAAAATGAGAGTTGGTTTTTTGAAAAGATAAATGAAATTGACAAATGTTTAACTAGACTAACCAGGAAAAAAAGACAGCAAACTCAAATAAAATTAGAAATGAAAGGGGAAACATTACAATTGATACCACATAAATACAAAGGATTATAAGAAGCTATAGTGAACAATTATATGACAACAAATTGGATAACTTAGAAGAAATGCATAAATTTCTAGAAATACACAATGTATCTAGGTTGAATCATGAACAAATAGAAAATGTGAACAGATAATAATGATTTGAGGAGATTGAATCAGTAATCAAAAATCTCCCAATGAAGTAATGGCTACTACCAAATGGTTTCACTGGTAAAATTCTACCAAACATTTGAAGAAGAATTAATGCCAATTTGTTCTCAAACTCACACTTATCCCAGACACTTCCAAACTAATTTTACATGGCCAACATTGACCTGACAAAGCCAGACAAGGACACTACAAGAAAAGGTAACTACAGGCCAATATCCCTGATGAACAAAACCCTCAACACAATACAAGCAAACTGAATTCAACAGCATTTTAAAAGGATTTTACCCAATGACCAAGTAGGATTTTCCTCTGGAATGCAAGGATGGTTTAACATCTGCAAGTCAGTAAATATGATACATCACATTGAACAGAATGAAGGATAAAAATCATATGATTATATCAATAAATGCAGAAAAAAACATTTCACAGAATTCAGCATCCTTACGTTATGAAAACTCAACAAATTAGGTGTAAAAGGAATGTACCTCAACATAATAAAGGCCTTACATGACAAGCCCACAGGTAACATCATATTCCATGGTGAAAAATGGAAAACTTTTCATCAAAGATCAGGAACTAGACAAGGATGTTCATTCTTACCACCTCTATTCAACATAGTATTGAAGGTCCTAACCAGATCATTTAGGCAAGAAAAATAAATAAAAGGCATTCAAATTGGAAAGGAAGAAGCAAAATTGTGTTTACAGATGACATAATATTATATATAGAAAACCTTAAAGACTCCACCAAATAAAACTGCTGAAGAAATTCAGTGAAATTGCAGGATATGAAATCAGTATACAAAAATTAGTTGCCCTTTTAGGTATAATCCATGAACTATCTGAAAAAGAAACTAAGAAAACAATCCCATTTAACATGGCATCTAAAATACTTAAAAATAAATTTAACCAAGGAGATGAAAGATCTGTACACTGAAAACTGTAAGACATTGATGAAAGAAATTGAAGACACAGATAAATGGAAAGATATCTTGTGTTCGCAGATTGGAAGAATTAATAGTGTTAAAATATTCATACTAGCCAAAATATCTACAGGAAAACCTGTCATTTGTAACAACACAGATGAATCTGGAAGACATTATGCTAAGTGAAGTAAGACAGACACAGAAAGACATATACTGTGTGATCTCAGTTTATATGTGGAATCTAAAAGAGTCAAACTCAGGGCGCCTAGGTGGCTTAGTTGGTTGAGTGTCCAACTTCAGCTCAGGTCATTATCTTGCGGTCCATGAGTTCGAGCCTGCGTCAGGCTCTGTGCTAACAGCTCAGAGCCTGAAGCCTGCTTTGGATTCTGTGTCTCCCTCTCTCTCTGCCCCTCCCCTGCTTGTGCTCCGCCTCTCTCTCTCTCTCTCTCTCTCTCTCTCTCTCTCTCTCTCAAAAATAAACATTTTTTAAAAATAAAAAACAAACAAACAAACAAATAAATAAATAATTCGAACTCCTAAAAACAGAATAGAATGGTAGTTATCAGGGTTTGGGAATTGGGGGAATTGGGGGTATGTTGGTCAAAGGATACAAACTTCAGTTTTTGAATGAATAAGTTACAGAGACCTAAGTTACTTCATGATGCCTATAATTATAATAATGTATTGTGTACTTGGAATTTGCTAAGAGAATAATTTTTAGGTGTTTTCACCACAAAAAAGGTAACTATTTGAGGTGGTGGATATGTTAATTAGCTTGATTGTGGTGATTATTTCACAATGTATTCATATATCAAAATGTCTTCTTTTACTCCATAAAATCAGGTACTGCAAAATAGAATGGCATTCTTGTTTTCTTTTAGAGGGCCTGTATTTCTTTACTGAGCAGATGTAAAATTACTTCAGAATTCTCTTCTATTATTCTGTATCCTTCCCCTCATTTTCCAGTCTTGCAGGATGTTTATTTTTAAACTCCCATTTCCATCCCTGGAGAAGAATATAATCTTAATTCTAAATAGTCAAAGGCAATGTTGGAGCTACACAGTATAGCTGTTTCCAGTTACAGAGTGTTTTATTCCATTTGGGTCCTAATGGCTCTTGTTCTTCATTGAAAATGTGAAGCTTCATGATAGAGGGTCCAAGAGACTCATCTTCCTTACCTTGGTGTGCATGAGCAATCCGAATTTTCTTAGCTTAAAAAAAAGTTATCCAGGTTATTTCTATCATTTTTCCTAATGGTGTCTTACCACTGAAAATTTGTTGGTGCCTCAAAAGTGAAAAAAAAGCAAAACAAACATTCTACAAAAACACAGTGGCATTTTATTATAAGAGTGAAAACCTAGAAATCAATGAGATATCCAATATTAAGAAAATCATTGCGTATTAACTTAATATAAATATTCCTTAAATTGACAACTGTTGAGACTCCATAATAACATAGTTTAACATTTACAAAACAAAGTCAAATGGAAAGAATAGGACGTGAAACTCTTAACATAAGCTATGATTGCAACTATATACAAATACAAAAGGACAAAGTTAAAATGGAATGTAGAAAAATAAAAATAGCTGTATTAGCATGGTGAATTATGGATATTCTCTTTTAAAAATTTTATCACTGTAATTTTAATAACTTAAAAATTAGATTTTGAGTTTTCTAGGGTAGTTCATTACCCCTCAGACTTTTCATCCTACATGTGACGTTTCTTTTTAAAAATTTATTGAGGTAAAATTGAGAAAATTATATAAGTGTACAATATGATTTGGTTAGGTATATGTATACATTGTGAAAGAGTTCTAACCATTGATTTAATTAACATATTTGTCACCCTTTTCTGGCGAAAACACTTAAGTCCTACTCTCTTAGCAAAACTCAGTTATACAATACAGTATTATCAGCTATAGTCACCATATTATACATTAGATCTTCAGGCTTTTTTCATCTTATAACTGAAAGTTTGTACCATTTTACCAACCTCTCCCCATTTCCCCTACCCCTTCCCCTCACAACCACTATTGTACTCTCTGTTTCTATGAGTTTGACTGTTTGTTTTCAGATTCCACATATAAGTGATCACATGAAATATTTGTCTCTTTCTGGCTTATTTCACTAGTGTACTAGTCCTCCAGGTTCATCCTTGTCTCAAATGGCAGGATTTCCCTCTTTTTTATGGCTGAATGAGATTCTATGACATACATATACCATATTTTCTTTATCCGTTCATCAGTAAATGGACACTTGGGTTTTTTATAGCTTGACTAATTGTGAATATTTAACATGGGAGTACAGGTATCTCTTTCACATAATGAAGTGGGATTGCTGGATCATATGGTAGATCTAATTTTAATTTCTTGAGAAACCTCGATACTATTTTCCATGGTGATCCTACCATTTTACATTCCCACCAATATCATACAAGGTTTCCCTTTTCTCCACATCTTCACTAACATTTATGATCTTTTGCTTTTTGATGATAGCAGTTTTTGATGTGAGATGGATGACATCTCATTGTGGTTTTGATTTGCATTTTCTGAAAGATTAGTGATGTTGAGCACCTTTTCTTGTACCTGGTGACCATTTATATGTCTTCTTTGGAAAAATGTCTATTCAGATCCTTTGCCCATTTTTAAATTGGATTTTTTTTTTACTATTGAGTTGTAGGAGTTCTTTGTATATTTTGGATATTAACCCTCTATTGACTATGTGCTTTGCAGATATTTTCTCCCATTCCATAGGTTGCCTTTTACTTTTGTTGATGGTTTCTGTGAAATTTCTAATATGGGGAAAGGAGAGAATATTAATTGTCACTTTATCTGTAACTTACACTGATCCAGATGGATCATAAAATTTACTTATAACTCAACTAGAGAGGGTGTTGTGGTTTTGTTGCCTGAAAAGGAAAATAAAACAATCTTTTGTTTTTTTTCTAGAGGTGACTTAGAAAAATTAAGGTCAAATGTGGAGATACCTCTGTAATTTTCTTATTTCTTTTTAAACTTCAGGTACAAAATTATGCTGAAGCCCTAAACTGGTACCATTATTCTCTGAGATTTTATGCAATCGATAAAACGGATCTGGACTTGGCCAAGCTGCAGAGGAATATGGCTTCCTGTTACCTGCATTTGAAACAACTTGATAAGGTCCTTTGATTTATCTATTTTTCAGTGGCAGAAAATGTCATGTGCAATGGCAGAGAGATAGACACAGTTTGGTGTGACATCTTGGCTATTAGGTTAGAATGTCTGAGAGTTTCTTCATATAAGATGAACTCAAATTGATATTTTCCTGATTGGGACTTCCCAGAAGGAGAGAATTAGGAAAACCATTAATTCCATTAGTTACTGGGGGGGGGGGGGAGTTGGCACCTTTTTCTGAAAAGTAATATATCATTGGAACTTTTAAGCAAAGTTGTCTGCTACTAACCATTTGCAGCATTGTCCTTTGAAACAGACTAAATTATAAGGTATGCTTTTATTGGTCAAGCATTCAGTGTGGGAAAATACTTGTATAAAATGGTCTTTTACTTACTGGGTAACCTGTTGCCTATACAACCACTCTAGAAAATGTTTAGCATTTGATTGTTTATCAGGACAAAATTCTAGGAGGTGAATGAGAAAACAACTTATTTAAAGATAAACCATTCATATTTCCCAAAGCAATTGGGACATTTCTTCCTTTGGGTATCATGTAGTATGCACATATTGGGGAAGGGTATTGGCTTGTGGAAGAACAGGTGAAAAGGACAAGTGTGGACCCAGATAAAATATGAAGGCCTTTGTTGCTTTTCAGGTTTTAATGATAAGTTTAGGGGGGGATATGTGATTAAGGGTTGTAATTCCAGACATTTTCTTTGAGTTTTTGTTTACTTTGAGGGGTTGTTTATTTGACTAAATACTTCAAATTTTCTTTCAAAACAATATTTACCATTTAGTTTATATATTCAAAATTCATAGTTCTAGAAGAGAAGTTGAAACGTTACTTAGTTCATGATATTTCAGCACAGGCTAGCACTTAAGTGTTTCAGAAAGACAGTTGACTACTGTTTATTGAAAGTCCTGAAAAAGTTATCACACAGATTTTGTTACCTAATTCATTATATTTCTGCATAGGATACTATTAACTATTTCAGAAAGATAGTTGCTTACTGCTTACTTGAAGACTTAAAGAAGGTGATAAGAAAGTTACTGTAACTTCCATGATTTATGTTGGCCTGGCAGATTGCGAAGGACCTGCACCTGGAGCCAGACATGCCATTTGTGGGGAATGGTTGCATTTTCACACCAAGGAAGGATATCTGTTCAGCTAATGCCAACGGAAAGGGCACGGCACAAGATACTATGATAGCCTCTGAGGTTACAGACGTGAACAAGACATAGTTGCCTTTGATTCAACCAAGCAGTTGGCATCAGGGTATTTTAATAGGCAGATAAACAGATCATGGCAAGGAAGAAAATCTAAGTGTTGGAAATATTCTATAAGTTAGGCATGCAAATAGTTGGTATCATATAAGTATATCAGCAGGGAACAGGTCTTCAGCCATAGAGATTTGGATTCAAAGGCAGAACTCAAATCTTTATGTAGACAGACTAGAAAGAGCAAGGTAGAGTTCCAAACCTAAAGGGATGAGAATACAAGGCTGTTTTAAAGGTCAGGAATAGCAGGCCAGGCTGGAATGCAGTTCCTAGGAGAATATGAAGTGAGTAGACACAATCTTTCAAGACTTGAAGCAGTGCTTCTTTTTTTTTTTTTTTTTAAAGTAATCTATACTCAATGTAGGGCTCGAACTCAAGACACTGAGATCAAGAGTCACATGTTCCACCAATTGAGCCATCCATGCACCTCGAAGCAGTGCTTCTTAAGTCTCCTCTAACAAATATGAAGTTTGATCCTAGAGCCTAATATAGGACTTAGTCTATAATTTGGAGTTCAAATGGTATTGGTAGAAGGGGAAGAAGAAAAGAGCAGGAAACCAGGCCCATCCTAATAGTGTATGTTCAGTATGTGATTATATCACTTAAGGCCAGATTGGTGGTGAAGCCGAAGGTTATTTTCAGTATGATCAATGTAATCTTGTTTGATTACTGTTAGTGTATTTTTCTCTTTCATCCTTCCTGTCTCGAACTTAAACATTGATTTGATACCCTTCATATGTAAGGAATACTCTCCTATGCACTAAGACAGAAAGGTGAGAAGAAGTAACACAGTCCATTATATTTTACTATTTTACTGTTCCCACCTTGCTAATTTTCATCGTCTGCTTTTTTTTTCACTCCTTCCCTTGAGCTGTTTGAATGCTATTCAGGAAATTTATGAAACCATGTTTATTGGATCTGCTAAAATTTCATAGTTTTTCAGCTAGGCACTCTGTAAAACGGACTCTTGTTAACTTTCTGTCATATTCCTCACAATGGTGATTCCAGGATTTTTTTGTTTTTAAGCCCCCATACCTTACCCTTCCCTTTATCAAACAACTTTATCTTAAAAAAAAAAAAAAAAAACGTTATCTTGTGGCGTGCCTGGGTGGCTCAGTCGGTTGAGCGTCCCGCTTTGGCTCAGGTCATGATCTCACGGTTTGTGAGTTCAAGCCCCATGTCGGGCTCTGTGCTGACAGCTCAGAGCCTGGAGCCTGTTTTGGATTCTGTGTCTCCCTCTCTCCTGGATTCTGTGTCTCCCTCTCTCTCTGCTCCTCCCCTGCTCATGCTCTGTCTCTCTCTGTCTCAAAAATAAATAAACATTAAAAATTTTTTAAAAAAAACTTTATCTTGTAAGTTTCTGAACTTGCAGCCACTAACATGAACTTCATCAACTTCTCCTTTCTTTACTCATCTCTTTACTCTTTCTTCCTTATCTCTTAGAAAGAACGTTCTCTGGAAACCTTCTCTACCAATCTCACTTTAGCTCTTTAATATTTTTCTCTCAACTATTTCTTTCCTTGTCACTACAGTTATTTTGAGGTCTTTTTTATTCAGAAACCTTTCTTCATTCTTGTCATCCTACTCAAATTACAGTTCTCTCTTTGTCCTTCCTTTTTTCACCAATCTTTTTAACCTAAAATTAATGCTGACATTTTTTTAGTGTCCATTTATTTAAAAAAATGTTTATTGACTATTATACATTAAGTACTGTCCTAGGCATTGGAGTATAGTAATGAACAAAGTAGACATAAACACCTATACCCATGGAGTTTATCGTTCTACTAGGAGAGACAGACAATAAAAAGATGAATATTATGGTATATTACAGAGGTCAACAAATTTTCTGTAAAGAACCAGGTAGTAAATATTTTAGGTTTTCTAGGCCATACAGCCTTTGTTGTAAATACTCAACTCTGATTTTGTACCATGAAAGCAATTGTAGACCATATGTAAACAATTTGGCATGGTTGTGTTGTAATAAAACTTACTTAGGAACACTGAAATTTGAATTTCATATAATTTTCATGTGTAATAAAATATTATTCTTCTTTGGAATTTTTTCAACCTTTCAAAAATGTACAACCCTTCTTAGTTTGTGGACTGTACAAAAATAGATGGTGGTCTAGAAGTGGCCCAAATGCCATAGTTTTCTGACCCTGTTATATTAAATAGTGGTAAGTGCTAAGGAGAAAACTAAGCAGGAAAGGGTGGCATTAAATATTTTAGAAGAGCAATGAAGGGTTGAAATTTTAGATAACAGTGGCCAAGGAAGGCCTCAGTGAGAAGGTGGCTTTTGAATAGAGACCTGAGGAAGTGAGGGATCTGGCTATGTGGATATCTGAAAAAACAGCAGTCCAAATAGTGGGAATTGAAAGTGCAAAGGTTGTGGGGATAGGAGCATACCTGGGGTATTTGAGGGATAGCAAAAGGACTAATGTGGCTGCAACAGAAGTAATATTAGGAAAAGCAGAAGCTGTGATCAGGGAAGTAGTGGGGAAACAGATCCCATAAGAAAGACATCGTAGGTCATTGTAACGATTTATGTCATTAACTCTGAGTGAGATGGGAAGCTAATGAGGGGCCTTGGGCAGAGGAATCACATGATATGACTTGCATTTTAATAAGATCACTCTTATCACTGTGTTGGATAGACTAGGGTGGGTGCAAGGGTGGAAGCAAGGAGACCAGTTTGGAGGCCATTGAAATAACAAGGCAAGAGATGAGGTGGCATGGACCAGTGCGGAAGAATTGTGGATCGGGATCAGATTCTGGATAGATTATAAAAGTAAAGATGATAGAATTCCCTGACATACTAGACAGGGTAGAAGAGAAAGAATAGACAAGGCTGACTCTAAGGTTTTTGGCCTCACCACCTACTCCCCACTTGATTTTTACATCTATGATTCTATAAACTGCTCTTTTGAAGACAAGTGACCTTTTAATGATCAAGTCTAATCTTTTCTCAGTCCTTCTTGTCTTCTGATCTCTCTAGAACAAAACAGTATAATACTGTCAACCACTTCATCCTTCTAGAAACCTTCTCTTTGGCTTCTATGACATCTTCTCTTAATCCTATTTATTATTCTGACTATTCTTTCTCTATTTCTGTTACTGTCTCTTTTCACCAAATAAATATTGGATGAGGGCAAGTACTATGTTTATCCTGTTCACTATTTTATCCCTAACACCCACAACCATGCTTTCAATAAACATTTGTTGAATGAATTTATTCTCTGATCTCTCTTTTTTCTTCTGTACACTCTACCCTCAGTAATCCTTTTTAGCTTCAACTCTTCATTCCCAAATCTGTATGTCTAGCCCTGATCTCTGTCATAGCCCACATTCACTTTTATACTATCTTTGGGTATATCCAGCTCTTGTCTAAGACTGAAATTTTAGATTCATGGATTCCTTCTTTTCTATTCATCATGTGCCATGTCTGATCAATTCTACCTCTGCAATATTTTTGCCAGCTGTCTCCTCTTCCATCTTTACCTCACTACTCTAATCCAAGCTTTCATCACCTCTATGACTATTAGAATAATATTTTAACAGTTACAGGGAGCCACTCGATAGTCTTCAGTGGCTCCTTGTAAATAAAGACCAAATTCCTTAGTTCTAGTGTCCTCCAGAATCCATAAATAATGATCCTGTTTTATTTCCATTACATGTATACTATGTTTAGCCTGAATTGAATTATTTGTAGCTTCCTAACCATGATCTATGCTTTTCTACCTCTGTACCCTTTTCCATGCTTCTCCATTGCAAAATACCTCTTCGCTGCATCCCTACATTATGAAATTTCCCTTTTCAGAGCCTATCCTAGTGACAGTCTTAGCTTTATAAGGAAATTTCTGAGTCTTGCTCTTCCACTAAAACTTTGTAACATTTCTGTTTATACCCAGGTGCTTATGTTCTGCCTTGTGTTCTAGTTATTTATATACCTGACTTAGTCCCCTATTAGATTGCCACCTCCTTGAGGGAGGGACCATAGCTTACCTTTATTTTCCCTGATAGCTAGCATAGAGCCTAATGCATAGTGAACACTCATTACATAAAGAATAGTCATAGAAACTCAATAAATACCTGTCAGTTTCTTGTGATGAAAGGAATTGCACTTGTTCATGCTATTTCTGATAATTGGAAACTAAAAGTGATCAAGATCTGTGCTTGATTATCAGAACTGAAGGAGATTGTATTATATTAGAAATCACCCCATTATTCCTTTCTATCATTTCTTTTCCTTTTGGAAGAGGGAAACACATTTTGTTTTATTTTTTTTAAATGAAATACTAAATCATATTTCAGAAGTTAATTTGGGTGGGTCAAAGGAGTTGGAGAATATATTCCTCTAAACTCTTAGTAGATTATGTTACAGATTCCTTAGTTCATGCATTTAGCAACATCCTTTTGAGATAGCAATTCTAAATATAGGTAATTTCTTTGGTTTATTTTTGAAATCATATAAATGTATATTTTTCATTGCCATTATCCACTGAGTATCTCCAATACTTTGTTTGAGACAATATTAAACTATGTAGTTTCATAGACATCAACTCTGAGTTTCTAGTACCTTAAGTCCAGTATCTTAATTTTATTATATTATTTTTGAGAGTTTTTAAGTGGTTTGTGTAAGTCATAGGCTTGAATAGACAGATTTAGTGGGTCTAAGTATAGGAGCAATTGATCAGAACTTGATATGAGATTTTGTTGCAAATCATAACAAAACCTTAATTTTCATTAAGAGATGGGTAATATCTTGGTGATCTTGGTAAACGGTAATATTCAGCTGAGCATTCTTTAACTCAGTGCAGAAATCTCATCCTCAGGTAACAACTGCAATTTAGCTACATGAAATATCATTAGTACTACTCTAGATTGATGAAATTAAAGCACATTCTCAAAGCACAGTGTGGTGATAAGACTTACAAGATAAGACTTTTTATAGAATATTTATATAACCTAAAGTGAAGACAACCACGTCTCATGTGTCGGTTTTACATTGGTTCTATTTACTATATAGAGTTTTAAAATCATGCCATTCCATTGTAGGACTGAAAATGACCTTGTGATCAGAAGAAATAAACTAGTAATGTTCACTAGGTGGCACTGTGGGCTTTGTTTCTATTATAATAGCTTTTCATTGATTTTGTGATGCTTTGGCAGGTATAGCTGTTCCCACAAATGTATCTGTATGAATATAAAAGAAAACACAAGTAAAAATGAGACGAAGTTCTGTTGTAGCTCATTCTTGATACAGCTATACCATAAAAATACTGTAATTGAGGTTTCAAGTCAACAAATATTTACTGAATGCCTAATTTGTGCCTGGAATTATAGAATAAGTAGAATACATGATCCTTTCTATATAGATCAGCTTAAAGTATTACTGTAGAAACAAAGTTTACATGTACAACATAATTACAAAGTAATAAAAGTACACATTCAAATATCAAGTAGTGTGGTATATATATATCATATGAATTTAGAATCAGAATATGTCGATGAAGCTTTATGAATACTGACTATGAATACTGTATGAATGACTTTATGAATACTGACAGAAGCTTTTTTTTTTAAACATTTATTTATTTATTTATTTTTGAGACAGAGAGAGACAGAGCATGAACGGGGTAGGGTCAGAGAGAGAGGGAGACACAGAATCTGAAACAAGCTCCAGGCTCTGAGCTGTCAGCACAGAGCCCGACGCGGGGCTCGAACTCATGGACCGCGAGATCATGACCTGAGCTGAAGTCGGACTCTTAACCGACTGAGCCACCCAGGCGCCCCTGACTGAAGCTTTATGAATACGTACTTATGACTTAAAGCTGAAAAGAGTAACTAATATGTCAGAAGACAGAGTCAGATAGATAATCACACCTCAATAGGCTGAAATGGTGATCCCATTTGAACAAGATGCAGATCCAGTTATGGGAATAACAAAATATTCCATACTTGGATCCCCCAAAACAACTGTACAAGAACAGAATAGATGAAATATCACTTAACAGTAGTACAGGTAGGGGCGCCTGGGTGGCTCAGTCCGTTAAGCATCCGACTTCAGCTGAGGGCATGATCTCGAGGTTTGTGAGTTCCAGCCCCGCGTCGGGCTCTGTGCTTACAGCTCAGAGCCTAAAGCCTGCTTGGGATTCTGTGTCTCGCTCTCTCTCTGCCCCTCCTCTGTTCACGCTCTGTCTTTCTCTGTCTCAAAAATAAATAAAACATTTTAAAAAATTAAAAAAAAAAACAGTAGCACATGTAAAAGATTTGTTGTTTTTAGTTGACTGTGAGCTCAACATAAGCCAATAATGCTAAGAAAATTAATTCAAATTAAGTTGTGTCAATAGAAATGTGAAGGAGTGGTAATCGCCCTGTATTCTGCTCTGGTTATAGCATACCTGCAGTATTGTGTAGGACTAGGAGGCAACACTTTTGAAGGATGATTTTGACAAACTCTAAATAGAGTGCCAAGGGGTAGGCACTCAGGGTGGTGAGACCACTCAAACCATCTTACTTGAAGAATAGTTAAAAGTAGATAGGGATTTTAAACTTGGAAAATGGAAGATTTAGAAGGAACATTAATAGCTTCCTCCTAATATTTGAATGAATGCCAGTGATCAAAAGAATTATATTTATTTCATGCATATTTCCATGGGTGAGACATATAAGGAGTAAGATTTCAGGTCATCATAAGGAAACTCTGTCTAATGATTAGACCTGTCCCAAACTGAAATGGATTTTCTTAAAATATAGTAAATTCCCTCTCCCTGAAGGTATTTAAGCAGAGACTGAATGACTGACTACTTGGTGTGAGTGTTATAAAGAAGATTCAAGCATCAGAAGAATTTTTTTGACTAAGAGAATCTTCCAACCATATCGGTCTAAGATATTATAGTCTGGCAAAATCTATAAATAGTCAAAGAAGATTTTTTGGAGTTCATAAGTTCAAAGATTGTTGAATTTTTAGAACCAAAGGGGCTCTTACAAATCATTATTAATTTACTTTAAAAATTGAATTTATTGAAGTATAATTTACACTAAAAACCACCCCAGTATACCCACTACCTCAATCTAGTTATAGAATATCTTCACTACCTCAGAAGATTCCTTTGTGCTCCTTCCAAGTCAGTCCCCATCTACACTCTCGGCCCCAGGCAATGACTAATACATTATTCATCACTATTGATTAGATTTACTTATAGATTTATCTAGATTTACAGAGTTTCATATACATGTAATCATACAGTCTGTGCTTTCTTTTGGTCTAACTTCTTTCATCATAATGTTTCAGAGAATCACTCATGTTGTTACATATATCAGTAGATTGTTCCTTATCATTCCTGAGTAATATTCCATGGATATATCACAATTTGTTTATCCAATTATCTATTGGTGGACATTTTGGTTGTTTCCAGTTTGAGGCTATTATGTATAATGCTACTATGAACATTCAAGGCAGAAGTCTCTGTATAGATATTTGTTTTGATTTCTCTGGGGAAGTATCCAGAAGTGGAATTGCTGAGTTATGGTAAGTTATATGGTAACAATATTTCTAAGTTTATAAGAAACCACCAAAGTGTTTTCCAAAGGAGTTTTACCATTCTACATTCCTGTCATCAATGGATGAAGGTGCCAGTTCATCCACATCCTTGTCAACATACGGTATTTTCAACTTTTTAATTTCTATAATTCTAGTAGGTATGTTGTGGGTTTGTTTTAATAAACTCAAATTTATTATATTTTCTGTTATGGTTTGTTTATTATGTCCTTAGAAATCTTTTCTTGCCCCAGGATGAAAGAATTTTTCTTCTGTGCTTTCTTTTTTTTCACTTTTGATATGTTTTATTATAGCAATCCTAATAAGCTTGGCTGTACATTGGCTGTACATTTCTTCTATGCTTTCTTATAGACATTTTATAGTTTTAGCTGTTTTTAGACCTGTGTTCCATTTTGAGTTAATCTATGTGTGTGTGTGTATTTGTGTGTGTGCACATAAAGAAGAGAGAGACAGAGATAAAGGTTAAGGTTCATTTTCCCCCCATACAGATTCCATGTTCTTCTAGTACCAGTATTGAAAGACTGTCCTTACCCAATTGAATTATCTTGGCACCTTTGTCAAATATCAGGTGATCATAAATATTGAGATCTGCTTCTGTACTCTGTTCTATTCTGTACTCTATTCTGTTGATTCCATTGATTTCTTTGTATATGTCCTTATGCTAATAATACCTCACTGTCTTGACTAATGTTGTATTACAGTAAGTCTTGAAATCCAGCTGGTAAGTCCTCAACTTTGTTCTTTTTTAGAATCTTTTGACTACTCTAAATCCTTTATATTTCCACATAAAGTGCAAAATCAGCTTATTATTTACTACAAAAAAGTGTCTGGTGGGATTTTTATTGGGATTGCATTGAATCTTTAGGTCAACTTAAGAAACAGTTAACATCTTAACAGAATTGTATTCAAATCCATTAACACAGCATAGCATTTTATTTATTTAGGTCTTCTTTAATTTCTTTCATCATTATCTTATAGTTTCCAGCACAAGAATCTTGCTTATTTTTTGCTGACTTTATCCCAGAGAATCCGTGTGTTTTTTTTTTTTAATGTTTATTTAATTTTGAGAGAGAGAGACAGAGACAGAGCACGAGCAGGGGAGTAGTAGAGAGAAAGAGGGAGACCCAGAATCCGAAGCAGGCTCCAGGCTCTGAGCTGTCAGCACAGAGCCCAACGCAGGGCTCGAACTCACGAACTGCAAGATCATGACCCGAGCTGAAGTCAGGCGCTCAACCTACTGAGCCACCCAGGTGCCCCGAGAATCCGTGTTTTTGATGGTATAGTAAATGGTCTTACTTTATTATTTCAATTTCCAAATGTTCATTCTAACATTTCCAAATGTTCATTGCTAACATATAGAAATATAATTGATTTTTAAAATTATGGTAAAATGTACCATCTTAACCATTTTTTAAGTGCACAGTTCTGTGGCATTAAGTACATACACAATATTCTGCATCCCTCTCCACAACTCTTTTTAGCATGCAAAACTGAAACTCTGTATCCACTAAACAATAACTCCTTGATCTCTTCACTGCTTAACCCTTGGCAACCACAATTATGTGTTCTGTTTCTATGGCTTTGACTACTTTAGCTACCTCATATAAGTGGAATCAGACAATATTTGTCCATTTGTAACTGGTTTGTATCACAGAGTGTAATGTCCTCAAGGTTCATCTGTGTTGTAGAATGTATCAGAATTCCCTAACTTTTTAAGACTCAGTGATATTCCACTGTATGTATATACCACTTTTTGTTTATCCATTCATCTGTTGATGAACCCTTGGGTTGCTTCCTTTTAGTTTTTGTGAATAAAATTGCTATGAGCTAGGTATACAAGTATCTGAGTCCCTGAATTCAGTTCTTTTGTATATATACTTAGGATTATATGGTAATTCTATGTTTAACATTTTGAGGAATAGCCACTGTTTTTTACATGATGGCTATGTCATTTTACATTCCCACCAGAAAGCAGAAGTGTCCCAATTTCTCCACATCCTGATCAATTTCTAGTTTTTTGATAATAGCCATCCTAGTGGGTATGAAGTGGTCTCTTGTATTTTGATTTGCATTTCCCTAAATGAGCACTGATGTTGAGCATCGTTTCATGTACTTATTGGTCATTTGTATATCTTCTTTGGAGAAATTCCAAGTCTTTCTGCCCATTTTTTAATTGGGTTGTTTATTTTTTAGTTGATGAGTTGTAGGAGCTCTTTATGTATTCTGGATATTGTTATTATCAAGATATAATTTGTAAATATTTTCTCCCACTCTATGGATTGTCATTTTCCTTTCTTGAATAATGTCCTTTGAAGCACAAACATTTTGTACTTCTGATGAAGTCTAAGTATCTATTTTTTAGTTTAGTGTCTTATCCAGGAAATCACCACCAAATCCAATGTCATAATTTCCTCTTATGCTTTCTTCTAAGACTTATAATTTTAACTTTTACATGTAGGTCTTTGATCCATTTTAAGTTACTTTTTATATATGGGGTACAATAAAGATCTGACTTCATTCTTTTCCATGTGAATATCCTATTTTCCCAGGATAATTTGTTGAAAAGACTGTCCTTCCATTGAATGGTCTTATCAGTCTAATAAAAAATCATTTGAACATATATGTGAGGGGTTATATCTGGGCTTTCTATTCCGATTCATTGGTCTGTATGTCTGTCCTTATGCAAGTACCACACTGTTTTGATTACTGTAGCTTTGTACTAAGTTTTGAAATTAGGAAGTGTGAGTCATCCAAGTTTGTTCTTTTTTTTCCAAGTTTTTTTGGCTACTCAGAGTCCCTTAAGATTACATATGAATTTTAGGATGAGTTTTTCTATTTCTACACACACACACAAAAAACAAAACAAATGGCATTGAGATTTTCATAGGGGTTGCATTGAATCTGTAGATCACTTTGGTTGTCTTCTTTTTTTAATGTTTATCTTTTATTGTGGTAGAATATATATAATCTTCAATTCTAGTTAATTTTAAAAATTTCCTCCTTTAAAATTTTAAAATGTTCCCTGTGTTCTTATGACATTATTGACTGTATTTATTACTCTCATATTTCTTTTTGTCAGTCTTCATTTCTGAAGTAATTTCTTCTAATTTTTTCTGAGATCTAACACTTCATTTCTGATTTTTTCTAATTCTGATTTTATGCCATTCTTTTATATCTTGTATAATTTTCTTAATGTTTTCAACCTCATTTTGAAATGGTTGGTTACAGTTTTGACCTTTTGTAATTGAAGTATAATTAACATACAATGTTATATTAACTTCTGGTGTACAACACATTCAGTCAACAGTTCTATAATTAGTGCTGACCGTGATAAGTGTAGACACCATCTGTCACCATACATTATTACAATATTACTGACCATATTCCCTATGCTGTACTTTTCATCACTATGACTTATTTTATAAATGGAACTTTGTACCTCTTAATCGCATTTATCTATTTTGCACATCCCCCCCCCCCCAACTTCCACTTTGGCAGCCACCAGTTACTTCTCAGTATTTGTTGTTTTTGTTTGTTTTGTAGATTTCACATATAAGTGAAATCATGTAGTATTTATCTTTCTCTGATTGACTTACCTCACTTATCATAATACCCTTTAGATCCATCCATGTTGTTGCAAATGGCAAGACCACATTGTTTTTTATGATTGAGTAATATTCCAGTGTGTGTGTGTGTGTGTGTGTGTGTGTGCACGTGCACACACACTGTATACACCACTTTATTCATCTGTCAGTGAGCACTTGGGTTGCTTCTGTATATTAGCTATTGTAAACAATGCTACAGTAAACATAAGGGTGCATATACCTTCTTGAATTAGTCTTTTCATTTTATTTAGGTAATACCTGCAGTGGAACGGTTGGATCATATATTAATTTTTACTATAAAAATAGTATTACTGTTTTTTATTTTTTCTGATGAGCCTCTGTACTGTTTTCCACAAGGGCTGTAACAATTAACATTTCAATCAACACTGCAATGAGGATTCCCTTTTCTCCACATTTCTTGCCAAAACTTGTTCATTCTTGTCTTTTTAATACTAGCCATTCTAACAGATGTAAGGTGATATCTCATTGTGGTTTTGATTTTCATTTCCCTGACAATTAGTGATGTTGAGTTATCTTTTCATGTGTCTGTTGGCCATTTGTATGCCTTCTTTGGAGGAATATCTATTCAGGTTTTCTGCCCATTTTTAAAAAATGGGTTGTTTGTTTTTTGGTGTTGAGCTATATAAGTTCTTTATATATTTTGGATACTAACCCTTTATTGGCTATGTCATTTGCAAATGTCTTTTCCCATTCCATAGGTTACCTTTTAGTTTTGTTGGTTGTTTCTTTTACTATGCAGAAGCTATTTATTTTGGTATAGTCCAAATAGTTTGTTTGCTTTTGTTTCCCTTGCTTGAGAAGACACATCCATAAATAGTTGCTAAGGCTGATGTCCAAGAGATTACTGCCTATGTTTTCTTTTAGGAGTTTTGTGATTTCAGGTCTCACATTTAGGTCTTTAATCCATTTCTATTTTATTTTTTGTATATAGTGTAAGAAGGTGGTCCAGTTTCATTCTTTTGCATGTAGCTGTCTAGTTTTCACAGCATCATTTTTGAAGAGACTGTTTTCCCCATTGTATATTCTTACCTCCTTTGTCAATAGATTAATTGACCATACAGGTGTGGGTCTATTTCTGAGTGTTCTATTCTGTTCTATTGACCTATGTTTCTGTTTATGTGTCAGTACCATACTGTTTTGATTACTATAGCTTTGTGGTATCTTTTGATATCTGAAATTGTGAAACCTCCAGCTTGATCTTTCTTAAGATCGTTTTGGGGGTGCCTGGGTAGCTCAGATGGTTAAGCATCCAACTTCAGCTCAGGTCATGTGGGTTTGAGCCCCACGTCAGGCTCTGTGCTGACAGCTCGGAGTCTAGAGCTGGCTTCAGATTCTGTGTCTCCCTCTCTCTCTGCCCCTGCCTCTCCCCAACTTGTGTTTGCACTCGCTCTCTCTGAAAATAAAATAAACATTAAAAATATTAAAGATAGTTTTGACTACTTGGGATCTTTTCTGGTTCTATACAAAATTTAAGATTATTTGTTCTTGTTCTGTGAAAAATGCTATTGGTATTTTAATGAGGGATGGCATTGAATATATAGATTACTTTGGATAGTATGCACATTTTAATATTCTTCCAATCCATGAATTGGGTATATCTTTCTGTTTGTATTCCTTTTTTTTTAATGTTTATTCATTTTTTTCAATATATGAAATTTATTGTCAAATTGGTTTCCATACAACACCCAGTGCTCATCCCAACAGGTGCCCTCTTCAATACTCATCACCCACCCTCCCCTCCCTCCCACCCCCCATCAACCCTCAGTTTGTTCTCAGTTTTTAACAGTCTCTTATGCTTTGGCTCTCTCCCACTCTAACCTCTTTTTTTTTTCCTTCCCCTCCCCCATGGTCTTCTGTTAAGTTTCTCAGGATCCACATAAAAGTGAAAACATATGGTATCTGTCTTTCTCTGTATATGGCTAGGAATTTACCCAAGGGATACAGGAATACTGATGCATAGGAGCACTTGTACCCCAATGTTTATAGCAGCACTCTCAACAATAGCTAAATTATGGAAAGAGCATAAATGTCCATCAACTGATGAATGGATAAAGAAATTGTGGTTTATATACACAATGGAGTACTACGTGGCAATGTTTATTGATTTTTGAGAGAGAGAGAGAGACAGAGTGCAAGTGGGGGAGAGGCAGAGAGAAGAGGGAGACACAGAATCTGAAGCAGTCTTCAGGCTCTGAGCTGTCAGCACAGAGCCCGACGCGGGGCTTGAACTCACGGACCATGAGATCATGCCCTGAGCTGAAGTCGAATGCTCAACCGACTGAGCCACCCAAGCACCCCTGTATTCCTTTTTTATGTAATAAATAGTTTCTTTTATTTTTCATAAATGAAGGTGATGAGGAAAAGCAGGCTTAGAGGAAGAAGAGGGTGCTTTCAAAGGCTTTGGAGGTTCTTTACCTCGTCTAATGTGACTTCAAAAACTTTAAACTTTAAAAAAAATTTTATATATGATTTATTGTCAAGTTGGCTAAGATACAGTGTATACAATGTGCTCTTAGTTTTGGGGGAAGATTCCTGTGATTCATTGCTTACATACAACACCCAGTGCTCATCCCAACAAGTGCCCTCCTCAATGCCCATCACCCAATTTCCCCTCTCCCCTGCCCCCTCCATCAACCCTCAGTTTGTTGCTTGTATTTAAGAGTGTCTTATGGTTTGCTTTCCTCCCTCTCTGTTTATAACTATTTTTTCCCCTTCCCTTCCCCCATGGTCTTCTGTTAAGTTTCTCAAGATCCACATATGAGTGAAAACATAGGATATCTGTCTTCCTCTGGCTAACTTATTTCACTTAGCATAACACCCTCCAGTTCCATCCACGTTGCTGCAAGTGGTAGGATTTCATTCTTTCTCATTCCCAAGTAGGATTCCATTGTATATATAAACCACATCTTCTTTATCCATTCATCAGTTAATAGACATTTAGGCTCTTTCAATAAATTGGCTATTGTTGAAAGCACTGCTATAACATTGGGGTACATGTGCTCCTATGAATCAGTACTCCTGTATCCTTTAGATAAATTCCTAGTGGTGCTATTGCTGGGTCATAGAGTAATTTTATTTTTAATTTTTTGAGGAACCTCCACACTGTTTTCCAGAGTGGCTGCACCAGTTTGCATTCCACCAACAGTGCAAGAGAGTTCCTGTTTCTCTACATCCTCGCCGTTTGTCTTCTTGGATTGCTTTCATCAGTGTCTTATAGATTTAGAGCATAGGTCTTTCACCTCCTTGGTTAAATTTATCCCTAGTTATTTTATTCTTTTTAGTGCAATTATAAATCAGGTTTTTAAAGATTCTATTTAAATTCAAATTAGTTAACATACAGTGTAATATTAGTTTCAGGTGTATAATATAGTGATTCAACACTTCCATGCTACACCCGGTGCTCATCACAAATACATTCCTTAATCCCCATCACCTATTTGACCCATCTCCCACACACATCCCATCTGGTAACCATCAGTTTGTTCTCCATAGTTAAGAGTCTGTTTTTTGGTTTGACTCCCTCTCTTTTTTCCCCTTTACCTGTTTGTTTTGTTTCTTAAATTTTCCACCTATGAATGAAATCATACAGTATTTGTCTTTCTGTGACTTCCTTCATTTAGCATAATACTCTCTACCTCTATCCACATTGTTGCAAATGAAAGATTTCATTCTTTTTATTTACTGACTTTGAGACAGAGAGAGCTGGGAGAGGGACAGAGAGAGAGGGAGAGGATCCCAAGCAGGCTCCATGCTCAGGAGCCTGATGCAGGGCTCAATCTCATGAACCGTCAGATCATGACCTGAGCCAAAATCAAGAGTCAGACTCTTAACTGACTAAGCCACCCAGGTGCCCCAAGATTTCATTCTTTTTGATGATTGAGTAATATTCCATTACACACACACACACACACACACACACACACACTACCACATCTTTATCCATTCATCAGTCGATGGACATTTGAATTCTTTCTATAGTTTGGCTATTGTAGATAAGGCTGCTATAAACATTGGGGTGCACGTATCCTTTTGAATCAGTATTTTGTTTCCTTTGTGTAAATACGTAGTAGTCTAATTGCTGGATCGTAGGACAGTTCTATTTTTAATTTCTTGAAGAACCTCCATACCATTTTCCAGAATGTGTGCACCAGCTTGCATTTCCACCAACAGTATAAGAAGGTTTCCCTTTCTCTACATCCTGTCCAGCACCTATTGTTTCTTACATTGTTGATTTTTAGGCATTGTGACAGGTATGAGGTGGTATCTTATTTTAATGTTTTTGTTCTTATCATTGACTAATTTTAATAAACTTAAAAAATTATATTTCCATTCTTTCATTGTTTCAACATTATAATTTCCCTTTTTTTGTTTCAAATTTTTAAACTCTAGTTAGTTAACATATAGTGTAATATTGGTTTTAGAAGTAGAATTTAGTTGTCACTTACATATAACACCCAGTGCCCCACAGAACAAGTGCCCTCCTCAATACCCATCACCCATTTAGCTCATCCCCCACCCCTTCCCTCCATTAACCCTCAGTTTGTTCTCTGTAGTTAAGAGTCTCTTGAGGTTTGCTTCCCTCTCTTTTTTTCCCCTTTGTTCATCTGTTTTGTTTCTTAAATTCCACATATGAGTGAAATCATATGGTTTTTGTCTTTCTCTGAGTTATTTCACTTAGCATAATACACTCTAGCTCCATCCACGTTGTTGCAAATGGCAAGATTTCACTCTTCATTCTTCTTTATCTATTCATCAGTCAGTGAACATTTAGGCTCTTCCCATAGTTTGGCTATTGTTGATAAGGCTGCTATAAATATTGGGGTGCATGTGCCCCCACTGAATCCGTATGTTTGTACCATTTGGGCAAATCCCTAGTAGTGTAACTGCTAGATTGTAGGGTAGTTCTATTTTTTTAATGTTTATTTTTGAGAGAGAGTGAGAGAGAGAGAGCACGCGGGAGGGCCAGAGAGAGAGGGAGACAGAGGATCTGAAGTGGTCTCCACGCTGACAGCAGAAACCCTGATGCAGGGCTTGAATTCACGAACTGTGAGATCATGACCTGAACCAAAGTCAGATGCTTACCCAACTGAGCTGCCCAGGTGTCCTGGGTAGTTCTATTTTTAACTTTTTGAAGAACCTCCATACTGTTTCCCACAGTGGCTACACCAGTGTGCATTCCCACCAACAGTGTAAGAGGTTTCCCCTTTCCCCGCATCCTTGCTAACATCTATAGTTTCCTGTGTTGATAATTTTAGCCATTCCCACAGGTGTGAGGTGCTATCTCATTTTGGCTTTGATTTGTATTTCCCTGATGATGAGTGATGTTGAGCATCTTTTCATGGAAACATGTCTATTTATGTCTTCTGCCCATTTTTTTAAAACTTGGATTATTTGTTTTGAGGGCGTTAAGTTTTATAAACCATTTATATATTTTAGCTACTAACCCTTTATCAGCTATGTCATTTGCAAATATCTTCTCCCATTCCATAGGTTGCCTTTTAGTTCTGTTGATTGTTTCCTTCACTGTGCAGAAGACTTTTATTTTGATGTAGTCCCAATAGGTTGTTTTTCTTTTTGTTTCCCTTGCACTGGGGACATATCTAGAAAGAAGTTGCTTATGGCCAATATCAAAGAGGTTGCTGCCTGTGTTAAGGTTTCAGGTCTCACATTTAGGTCTTTGATTCATTTTGAATTTATTTTTATGATGTTGTAAGAAGTGATCCAGTTTAATCCTTTTACATGTTGCTGTCCAGTTTTCCCAACACCATTTGTTAAAGAGACTGTCATTTTTCCATTGGATATTCTTTCCTGTTTTGTTAAAGATTAGTTGACCATATAGTTGTGGGTTCATTTCTGGGTTTTCTATTCTGTTCCATTAATCTATGTGTCTATCTTGTGCCAGTACCATACTGTTTTGATCACTACAGCTTTGTAATATAACTTGAAATATGGAATTGTGATAGCTCCAAGCTTTGCTTTTCTTTTTCAAGGTTGCTTTGGCTATTTGGAGTCTTTTGTGATTCCATACAAATTTTAGGATTGTTTGCTCTACTTCTGTGAAAAATACTGGTGGTATTTTGAAACGGATTGCATTAAATATGTAGACTGTTTTGGGTGATATATACATTTTAACAATATTTGTTCTTCCAATCCATGAACATGAGTGTCTTTCCATTTCTTTGTGTCATTACTGATGGAATGATATATTCCATCAGTGTTAGATAGTTTTCAGAGTATAAGTCTTTTACTTTTTTCATTAGGTTTATTTCTAGGTGTCTTATGATTTTTGGTGTAATAGTAAATGGGATCTAGTCTTTGATTTCTCTTTCTGCTTCTTCATTTTTAGTGTGTAGAAATGCAACAGATTTCTGTATGTTGATTTTGTATCCGGCAACTTTACTGAAATTGTGTGTCAGTTCTAGCAAATTTTTGGGTAGAGTCTTTTCGTGTTTTCTATATGGTGTATTGTGTTGTCTGAAAATAGTGAAAGTTTGACTTCCTTGCCAATTTTGAGGCTTTTTATTTTCTTTCCTTTTTGAAAAAAATTTTTTATGTCTTTATTTTATTTTGAGAGAGAGACACAGTATGAGTGGGGGAAGAGGTAGAGAGAGGGAGACACCGAATCTGAAGCAGGCTCCAGGCTCTGAACTGTCAGCACAGAGCCTGACGTGGGGCTCCAAGTCACAGACTGTGAGATCATAACCTCAGCTGAAGTCGAACGCTTAACTGACTGAACCACACAGGCGCCCTTGGAGGCTTTTTATTTCTTTTTGTTGTTGGACTGCTGAGGCTAGGACTTCCAGGACTATGTTAAATAACAGTGGTGAGACTTGACATTCCTGTCTTGTTCCTGACCATAGAGGAAAAGCTCTCAGTTTTTCCCCATTGAGGAAGATATTAGCTGTGGTATTTTTTGATATGGTGTTTACTATGTTGAGGTAATTTCTCTCTACTTTGTTGAGGGTTTTTTTTTTTAATCAAAAATGGATACTATATTTTGTCAAATGCTTTTTCTGCATTTTTGAAATGATTATATGGTTTTTATCCTTTCTTTTATTAATGTGGTGTATCACATTGGTGGATTTATGAATAATGAACCACTCTTAAAGTTTAGGAATAAATTCTAGTTGAGCATGATGAATGATTCTTTTAATGTGTTTTTAGATTCAATTTGTTAGTATTTTATTGAGAATTTTTACATCCATGTTCATCAGGGATATTGGCCTGTAGTTCTATTTTTCAGTGGAGGTTTTTTTTTTTTTTCTTTTCCTTGCTTTGGAGTCAGAGTAATGCTGGCTTCATAGAATGAATTTGGAAGTTTTTCTTCCATTTCTGTTTTTTTGGAATGGTTTGAGAAGAAGCCATCTGGCCTTGGACTTTTGTTTTTTTGGGAGATTTTTGGTTACTGACTCAATTTCTTTGCTGATTATCAGTCTGTTCAAGTTTTCTATTTCTTACTGTTTTTGTTGTGATAGTTTATATAATTCTAGGAATTTATCCATTTATTCTAGTTTAGCCAATTTGTTGTCCTATAATTTTTCATAATATGCTTTTAGAATCCTTTGTATTTCTATGGTGTCAGTTTTTATTTCTCTTCCCTCATTTCTTTTTTTTTTTTTTAATATATGAAATTTACTGTCAAATTGGTTTCCATACAACACCCAGTGCTCATCCCAAAAGGTGCCCTCCTCAATACCCATCACCCACCCTGCCCTCCCTCCCACCCCCCATCAACCCTCAGTTTGTTCTCAGTTTTTAACAGTCTCTTATGCTTTGGCTCTCTCCCCCTCTAACCTCTTTTTTTTTTTTTTTTTTTCCTTCCCCTCCCCCATGGGTTTCTGTTATGTTTCTCAGGATCCACATAAGAGTGAAACCATATGGTATCTGTCTTTCTCTGTATGGCTTATTTCACTTAGCATCACACTCTCCAGTTCCATCCATGTTGCTACAAAAGGCCATATTTCATTTTTTCTCATTGCCACGTAGTATTCCATTGTGTATATAAACCACAATTTCTTTATCCATTCATCAGTTGATGGACATTTAGGCTCTTTCCATAATTTGGCTATTGTTGAGAGTGCCGCTATAAACATTGGGGTACAGGTGCCCCTATGCATCAGTACTCCTGTATCCCTTGGATAAATTCCTAGCAGTGCTATTGCTGGGTCATAGCTCTTCCCTCATTTCTGATTTTATTTCAGTCATCTCTCTTTTTTCCTTGAGAAGTCTGGCTAAAGGTTTATCAATTTTGTTTATGTCTTCAAAGAACCGGCTCTTGGTTTCCTTGATCTTTTCTATTTTTTAAGACTATTTCATTTATTTCTGCTTTAATCTTTATTATTTCCTTCTTTCTACTAGTTTTAAGCTTGTTCTTTTTTTTTATCTTTTAGGTATAAGGTTAGTTTGTTTCAGATTTTTCTTGTTTCTTTACAGAGGCCTGTATCACTATAAGGTTCTTTCCTAGAATTTATTTTGCTGCATTCCAAAGAGTTTGCACCCTTCTGTTTTCTTTATTTGTCTCCATGTATGTTTTGATTTCCTATTTGATTTATTTGTTGACCTATGTGTTTAGTATCATGTCGTTTATCCTCCATGTGTCTTTTTCCTCCAGATTTTATCTTTTTTTAAAAAAAACAATTTTTTAAATATTTATTTATTTTTGCAAGAGAGAGGCAGAGCACCAGAGGGGGGAGGTAGAGAGGGAGACACAGAATCCGAAGCACGCTCCAGGCTCTGAGCTGTAGCACAGAGTCCGATGGCGGGGCTGGAACTCAGGAACCCTGAGATCATGACCTGAGTGGAAGTCAGATGCTTAACCAACTAAGCCACTCCAGATTTTGTCTCTTATTTCAGTTTATTGTTGTCAAAAAAATGCTTGGTATGATTTCAATATTCTTAAATTTATTAAGACTTTTTTTGTGGGCTATCATGTGACATATCCTGGAGAAAGTTTCATATGCACTTGATTTTGAAGATTTTGATTACTTATTAAATCTTACCTGTTATTGGTCTGTTCAGATTTTCTATTTCAACCTGATTCAATCTAGATAGGTTGCATGTTTCAAGTATTTATCCATTTTTTTAGTTTTTTCAATTTGTTGGTATATAATTATTCATAGTAATAATTTATGATCATTTGTATTTCTGTGGTGTCAGTTTTCATGTTCTAAGCCAAACATGATGCATCCCATAAGCTTGGATATGCTGTGTTCCCAGTTTCTTTTGTCTCAAAATACTTTGTGATTTTCCTTTTGATTTCTTCTTTGACCCATTGGCTGTTCGGGAATGTGTTGTTTAATTTCCATGTATTTATTAATTTTTCATTTTTCAGTCATTTATTTTTAGTTTTTTACCATTGCGTTTTGAAAAGACACTTGATAGAATTTCAGTCTTCTTAAATTTGTTAAGGCCTGCTTTCTAGCCCAACTTATGGTCTATCCTAGAGAATGATCCTTGGGTGCTCTTTAGGAGAAGTATATATTCTGATGCTATTGGATAGAATGTTCTGTAAATATTTGTAAGGCCCATTTTGTCTATAGTGTTATTCAAGTCCACTATTTAATTTTCTGCCTGGGTGATCTATGCATTGTTGAAAGTGGGGTGTTGAAGTCCCCTATTGTTTGTTATTGCTCTCTATTACTCTCTTCAGTTGGTTAGCATTTGATTAATTGTTAAATTCAAGTATAATTAATATACATTGTTATATTAATTTCGGGAGTACAATCTAATGATTCAACAATTGTATACATGTCTTAATGCTCATCAAGATAAGTGTACTCTTGGGGTGCCTGGGTGGTTCAGTCAGTTAAGCATCTCACTCTTGGTTTCAGCTCAGGTTGTGATCTCATGGTTTGTGAGATTGAGCCCCGTGTCTGCTTGGGATTCTCTCTCTCCATAGCTCTCTGCCCCTACCCCACTCACTCATGCACACATGCTCTTTCTCCCTCTCTCTCAAAATAAATAAACTTAAAAAAAAAAGATAAGTGTACTCTTAATCACCTTTGTTTCACTTATCCCCTACCCACCTTTTCTCTGGCAGCCACCAGTTTGTTGTCTTTATTTAGAGTCTCTTAATGTCTGTACCCTTTTTCCCCCTTTGTTTTGTTTCTTAAATAACACATATGAGTGAAATTATATGGTATTTGTCTTTCTCTGACTGATTTCACTTAACATTATATTCTCTAGACTCTCTAGTTTCATCCATGTTATTGCAAATTGCAAGAGTCCATTAATTTTTATGGCTGAGTAATATTCCACAGTGTATATATACTATGTTTTTTTTTTAATCCATCAATGAACATTTGGGTTGTTTCCATATTTTGGCTATTTTAAATAATGTTGCAATATACTGTAAATAATGCTGCAATAAGCATAGGGGTGTAATGTTTTCAAATTAGTGTTTTCCCTTTTTTAGGTAAATGCTCAGTAGTAGAATTACTGGATCATATGGTAATTTTAATTTTAAGTTTTTGAGGAAACTCCATAATGATTTCCACAGTGGTGCTACCAATTTTCATTGCAACTAACAGTACATAAGGGTTCCTTTTTCTCCATATCTTTGCCAGCACTTGTTATTTCTTGTGTATTTGAATTAACCGTCCTGACAGGTGTGAAGTGGTATCTCACTGTGGTTTTAATTTGCATTTCCATGATGATTAATGATGTTGAATATCTTTTTGGTTAATATAAGTTTTAAATGTTTAGTTGCTCTAGGGGCACCTGGGTGGCTCAGTCAGTTAAGTGTCTGACTTCAGCTCAGGTCATGATCTCATGGTTCGTGGCTTTGAGCCCCACATTGGGCTCTGTGCTGACAGCTCGGAGCCTGGAGCCTGCTTTGGATTCTGTCTCCCTCTCTCTCTCTGCCCCTCCCCACTTGTGCTCTGTCTCTTTCTCTCTCTCTCTCTCTCAAAAATAAACGTTAAAAAATTTTTAAAAATATTTCCTTGCTCTAATGTTGAGTGTGTATATGTTTACAATTGTTATATCCCCTTGATTAATTGACCCCTTTATCACTATATAGCGGCCTTCTTTGTCTATTGTGAGCAATTTTGACTAAAGTCTATTTTATCTGATATAATCACTGCCACTTTTGCTCTTTTCCTCACCATTTGCATATAATATCATTTTCAGTCCTTTCAGTTTATGTGTTTCCTTAAAGATAAGTTAGTCTCTAGTAGGTAGCATACTGTTGGAGTTTTTATAATAATAATAATTATTATTATTGTTATTATTAAAAACCCATTCAGGGGCATCTGGGTGGCTCAGTTGGTTAAGCATCCAACTTCGGCTCAGGTCATGATCACTTCATGGGTTTGAGCCCCGTGTCAGTCTCAATGCTGACAGCTCAGAGCCTGGAACCTGCTTCAGATTTTGTGTCTCCCTCTCTCTGCCCCTCCCCCGCTCGTGCTCTGTCTCTGTCTCTCTCTCTCTCTCAAAAATAAATAAACATCCAAAAAAATTATTTTAAAAAAACCCATTCAGCCACTCTGTGTTTTTGATTGGAGAATTTGTTCCATTTATATTTAAAGTAGTATTGATAGGTAAGTACCTACTATTCCCATTTTGTTAATTGTTTTCTTAGTTTTTAATTCCTGTATTTCTTTCCTTCTATTGCTGTCTTTTTTTAATGCTTATTTATTTTTATAAATTTTTTAATGCTTATTTATTTTTGAGAGAGAGAGATAGAGAGAGAGACAGACAGAGCATGAGTGGGGCAGGGGCAGAGAGAGAAAGGGAGACACAGAACCTGAAACAGGCTCCAGGCTCCGAGCTGTCAGCACAGAGCCTGACGTGGGGCTCGAACTCACGAACCATGAGATATGACCTGAGTTGAAGTCAGACCCTTAACCAACTGAGCCACCCAGGCTCCCCAATGCTTATTTATTTTTGAGAGAGACAGACCGCAAGCACAGGAGGGGCAGAGAGAGAGGGAGACACAGAATCCCAAGCAGGTGCCAGACTCTAAGCTGTCAGCACAGAGCCCAAAGTGGGGCTCGAACTCATGAACTATGAGATCATGATCTGAGCTGATGTCAGACACTTAACTAACTGAGCCACCCAGACGCCCCTCTCTTGCTGTGTTTTTAAAAATTATTCTTGTAGGGGCGCCTGGGTGGCTCAGTCGGTTAAGCGTCCGACTTCGGCTCAGGTCATGATCTTGCGGTTCGTGAGTTCGGGCCCGCGTCGGGCTCTGTGCTGACAGCTCAGAGCCTGGAGCCTGTTTCAGATTCTGTGTCTCCCTCTCTCTCTCTGACCCTCCCCCATTCATGCTCTGTCTCTCTCTGTCTCAAAAATAAATAAACGTTAAAAAAAATTAAAAAATAAAATAAAATAAAAAATAAAATAAAAATTATTCTTGTAGTAGTATGCTATAATTCCTTTTTGTTTATCTTTTATGTATGTAGTATGAGTTTTTTCTTTGTGGTTATCATGCGGTTTACATAAAACATCTTCTAGATATAACAGTCTATTTTAAGCTGTTAACTACTTATCTTCAAATGCATAGAGAAACTCTACACTTCTGCTTCTGCTCTCCCCACATTTATGCTATTCATGTCACACTTTACATACTTTTATATTGCACACCTGTTAACAAATTTTTATAGCTATAGTTGTTTTTAATATTATTGTTTTTAACTTTTATAGTAGAGATAAAAGTGATTTACACAGTATCATAACAGAATTGGGGTGTTCTGAATTTTATATATTTTTATAACCTATTGAACGATATTTTGGATGCTTCCAAGTTTGCACAATTTGAGTGAAGTTTCTATAACCATTAACATGCAGATTTTTGTGTGGACATTAGCTTTCAGCTCATTTGGGTAAATGCTAAGAAGGACAGTTGCTGAATCATATTGTGAGAGTATGTCTAGTTTTATAAAAAACTACCAGACTATCTTCCAAAATGGCTCTACTATATTTTTTCTTACTAGAAATGAATGAGAAGTATAATTTCTCCACATACTCACCAGCATTAGCTTTTGTCAGTGTTTTAGATTTTAGCCATTTTAATAGTTGTACAGTGATATTGTTCTAATTTGCATTTCCTTGGTGAAATATAATGTTGTGCATCTTTTTCTGTGCTTATTTGCCATCTGTATGTATTCATTAGTGTGGTGTCTGTTCAAGTCTTTCTCCCAATTTGTTTGTTTGTTTGTATTTTGGGAGAGCACTCACGTTCCCTCTCCCTCTCTCTCAAAATAAATAAACAAACATAAAAAATAAAAATGCAACATCACAAGCACAATCCATGAAAGAATAAAGTGTGGGTTGGACATCATTAAAATTAGAAACCTCTGATCTGTGAAAGACTGTTAAGAGAATGAAAACATAAGCCATACTGTGAGAGAAAATATTTGCAAAATATGTACCTGATAAAAAATTGGTGTCCAAAATATACAAAGAATTCAACAATAAAGCAACAAACTACTAAATTATAAATTGGGGAAAAGGGGGCATCTGGGTGGCTCAGTTGGTTGAGTGTCTGATATCGGCTCTGGTCAAGATCTCTCAGTTCATGAGTTCAAGCCCCACATTGGGCTCATTGCTGTCAGCCTGTCAACCTGTCAGCACTGAGCCCACTTAGGATCCTCTGTCCCCTCTCTCTGCCGCTCCCCTGCTTGTTCTCTCCCAAAAATAAATAAGTAAATAAATAAATAAACCAACAAATAAATAAATAAATAAATAAATCAGGGAAAAACAAATACCATATGATTTCACTCATATGTGGAATTTAAGAAATAGAACAAATGAGTATATGGGGACAAAAGAGAAAGGCAAACCAATAAACAGACTCTTAACTATAGAGAAGAAACTAATGGTTACCATAGGAGAGGTGAGTGGTGGGTAATGGGTTAAATAGGTGATGGGGATTAGGTAGTGAACTTGTGCTGAATACTGGGTGTTGTATGGAAGTGTTGAATGTTCACACATGAAACTAATATTACACTGTCTGTTAACTAACTGGAATTTAAAGGAAAACTTTAAATAAATAAGTAAAAAATAAAGAGTCATCACCAGATCAAAGATCACTTCAATTTTCTTCTATGTTACTTTCTAAGAGTTCTGTTCATTGGGGTTTTATATTTAGGTTCATGACCCATTTTGACTTAATTTTTGGAAGGTTTATGATCTGTGTTCTGATTCTTTTTTTTTTTTTTTTTTTAGTTTGCATGTGGATTTCCAGCTGTTCCAACACAATTGGTTGAAAGGACTATCCTCTTTCTTTTTTTTAAATTTCTGGTAACCCCCTCTACCAGTGTGGAAATTACTTAGTGTTTCAGTTCTTTTAATGGTTGTCTTAAGAGTAGAGTCCTTATTTAACTGTCCATGTTTTCAATGTCTGTACTGCACTTTTGCTAATTTACGTTATTTTTCAGTTCATTAATTTTCCCTTCTCATGTTTCTAATCTGCCATTAAGCCTATCCATTATGTTTCCACTTGGGTTATTGTATTTTTCATTTCAAGTAGTTCCTCCTTTTCAAATCATCAAGGTCATATTTTGTGTTTTATGTTTCCTACAAAGTTCTGTGATATACAAGATGTGTAACAACTAATATGGCATGGGCAGTAGTCAGTCAGAATTGATATCAGGTGGAAACAACCACTGTATTGTATCAAAATGTCCTATTGAATATCAACCTATATATATATCAAAAATACATATATATCTTTTATTTCCTTGAACTTTAAAAACAGGTGTTTTATAGACAGTTTTTGATAATTTTGGTGTCTGCATTTTGAGAATCTGTTTCTGCTATCTGTTGTTTCTGCTGAGTCTCACTTATGGTGCCTTGCTTTTTAGTATGCTTGATTTTTTTTATGTTTACTACTCATGATTCTTGAAAAATTATTTTTGGAAACATTTTGAAGCTTAAGATGAAGTTTCCTTCCCCCAGAAAGGATTTACATTTGCTTCTTCAGATGCTTGGGACCAACATCAACCATTCATGAATCAACCATTCATCACTTGAGGTCTTTTGGCTTCCCCTATGATGTAATTTGGTGCTGTAAATGTATGAGAAAGCCTGTGTCACCCCACAGAGATTGGTTCTCCCCACCCCATTCTGCTGTGTTCCTCTCAGAACCAAAGGAACTTTCTTTGCACTCCCCTGGGGATGTGGGTAGAAGTAGTTTACTTGTGGTTTGCCCTTAGCCTAAGAGTGTGATCCCTTGGGTCTTGATGTCTTTTTCCCTGACCTGGTGAGTTTCATTAAATCTAAGCTAACATTTGTTTAGATTTATAAATGCCCCCAGAAAAAAAGTGGCTTTAATTCTCTGCTTGTTTCTCTGGAACCTCACTTTTCCTTAGGTTTTAGTGTCTTGTAAGTTGCTTTGGAATAGAAAAAAATGTTATCTAACATTTTTCATTGTTTTCAGTAGGAGGGTCAGTCTGACGTATTTAATGCACCCTATTTACATAAGCAGAACTCACTGCTTCTTTAGTGTTTTAAGAGAACAGTTCTTTAAAAATTTTACTTAGAATCACATCTTTTCATGATGAGTATCCTCAGCCGTTGTGATTATGTTAATAATATTAGTAAAATATGGTAAGGTCTTCCTTATTACTTTTATAAAAGAGGTCCAATATTTCTCTTTTTCAGGCTAGAGCATCAGTGAGAGAAGCTGAACGACATGATCCTACAAATATTTTCACTCAGTTTTATATATTCAAGATTGCTGTTTTAGAGCAAAACTCTACCAGAGGTATAAATGTTATTTATGAATTATATTTGACTGTTAATACAAATAATAATAATCCTTTTGTACTTTAAAGGAAAAAAATTGTTTTTAAGACAGCGGAGTTGTATATTCTATATTCTAGCTTTCCTATGTAATTAAAAATTATGTTTACAAAGCTTTGGGATAGGAGGGATTTTATACTGTAAACCCAATTCAGTTAAGAGTTGTTTTAGACAATCAAAGTCTCCAGCTTACTTTTATTTTAATTTTTTATTAGTGTTTATTTATTTTTAAGAGAGAGAGAGAGAGAGAGACCAGGAGCAGGGAAGGGTCAGAGAGAGAGGGAGACAGAGAATCTGAAGTAGGCTCCAGGTTCTGAGCTGTCAGCACAGAGTCCGATGCGGGGCTTGAACCCATGAACCAGAGCTGAAGTCAGACGCTGAACAGAGCCACCCAGGTGCCCCAAAATAGATTTCCTATTAAACTTTGTCATATTCTATTAAAATAAAATAATTTTACTTCTTAAACATAACACCAGCTCAATCTTTTTACTTTTTCCCCAGTTATCTGTGACCATTTTTTAAAGCCATGTTTATTGATGATATATAGAATAAAATTTACTAGTGTATGATTCTGTGGGGTTTATATTAATAATTCTGTGAATAATTCTATTTGTTTTGACAAGTATATACAGTTAGGTAACCATCATTACAATCATGATACAGAACAATAAAATTACTCAGGCTCCTTTGTTGTCATACCTTCCTGCCACTTTTAGCCCTGGGAACAACTAATATTTTTGCCTTTTCTAGAATGTGATATAAATGGGATCATACAATATGAAGCTTCTTGTGCCTTTTTTTCACTTAGGATAATGCATTTGAAACTCATTCATACTGTTGTGTTTCCGTAGTTCTTTTTTATTGCTGAATAGTAATCTATCGTATGTATGTACCACAGTTTGTTTCTTCATTCCCCATTTGAAGTATGGATGGTTTCCATTTTGGGTGACTGTGAATAAACATGCTATAAACATCTGTTTACAGATTTTGTGTGATGACAGATTTAACTTCTGTAGGGTAAATTTCCAGGAATTGGATTTTTGGGTTGTATGATAAATATGTGTTTAACTTTATTAGAAACTGCCAACCTGTTTTCCTAAGTAGATATACAATTTTACATTCTAACCAGCTATGTATTAGTGTTCTAGTTGGTCTACATTCTCACCAGCACTTTGAATTGTCCTTTAAAAAAATTTCTACCTATTCTAATAGTTGGGTAGTGATATCTTACTGTGGTTTTAACTAGCATTTTTGTAATGTCTAATATTTGACATCCATATATCTTCTTTGGCAGAGTGTTTTTTATAAATCTTTTAACCAGTTTTCTATAGGGAACTTTGTTTTCTTTTTCTTTAATTCATCTCTATATGTTTTATTCATCTTATACCATAGTAGCTCGAACATAGGAAAGAAATATATTTTGGTTACTGAGATATAGGGAACTTTGTTTTCTTATTATTGAGATTTGAAAGTTCTTTATATGTTTTAGATATAAATTATCAGGTGTGTTTTACAAATTTTTATTTTTATTTTCATATCAATGTCTTTCATGAGAAATTTGACAGTCTAATTTATCTTTTTTCTTGTTTTATGGATTGTGCTTTTGGTAATATACCTAGGAAATCTTCATCTAATCTAAGGTCACAAAAATTTTCTCCTATATTTTCTTCTAGAAATTTTATAGGTTTAAGTGTATGGTTAGTTCTATGATCAATTTCATATTAATTTTTGTATTTAATTTAAGGTATGAACCAAAGTTATTTTTTATTTTTTATTTTTTTGCACATGGCTATCTAATCATTCGGCATCATTTTTTCCAGCATTATTTATTTTAAAACTATCTTTTTTCAACTGAATTACCTTTGCACATTTATTAAAAATTCAGTTGTCGGGGTGCCTGGGTGGCTCAGTCGGTTAAGCATCCGACTCTGGATTTTGGCTCAGGTCATGATCTCATAGTTCTTGAGTTTGAGCCCCAGCCCCATGTTGGGCTCTGTGCTGGCAGCATGGAGCCTACTTGGGATTCTCTCTTTCTCACTGTCACTCTGCCCCTCCCCTGCTTTTGCTCTCTCTCTCTCTCTCTCTCTCTCTCTCAAAATAAATAAATAAAACTTTAAAGAAGAAAAGAAAAGAAAATCAATTGTAATATGTGTGTTTAGGTCTCTTTCTGGTTTCTTAATTCTGTTGCATTGATCTATTCATCTATCTTTACACCACTTTTGCACTGTCTTAATTAGTTTAGCTGTGTAATAAATTTGAAATCATGTAGTCAAAGATCATAACTTTATGTGACTTAATACTTTTAATTATGTTGAGGCTTGTTATATGACCCAGAATATTGTCTTTATTTATAAATGTTCAATGTGCACTTGAGAAAAATGTATATAAACTATAGATGTTTATAACATTCAGGTCAAGTTGATTAATAGTGTAAAGTGTACTATATCCTTGCTGATTTACTACTTGTTCTATCAATTAAGAGAAGGTACTGAAATCCTTGAATACAATTGTGGATTTGTTCATTTTTCCTTGTAGTTCTATAAGATTTTGTTCTTTGTGTTTTGATATGTTGTTATTTGATGCATAGATATTTAGGATTGAATATCTAAGGAGTTAAATGAATTAACTCCTTATCATCACAGAGTAACTTTCTGTCACTGATAATATTCTTTGCTCTGAAATCCATTTTGTCTGATATTACTATAGCTACTCCAGCTTTCTTTTGATTACCTTTACCATAATATATATTATCCCATGGTTTTTCTTTTAACTAATTTTGTCTTTATGTTTAAAGTATGTTTCTTGTAGGTAGCATATAGTTGAAAGTTGCTTTCTTTAAACATTTTTTTTTAATTTTTTTTTAACGTTTATTTATTTTTGAGACAGAGAGAGACAGAGCATGAACGGGGGAGGGTCAGAGAGAGAGGGAGACACAGAATCTGAAACAGGCTCCAGGCTCTGAGCAGTCAGCACAGAGCCCGACGCGGGGCTCGAACTCACATACCGCGAGATCGTGACCTGAGCCGAAGTCGGACGCTTAACCGACTGAGCCACCCAGGTGCCCCGAAAGTTGCTTTCTTTAATTCAGCATGACTATCTGCCTTTTACTCAAGTCATATAGACTATTTTTTTTTTAATTTTTTTCAACATTTTTTATTTATTTTTGGGACAGAGAGAGACAGAGCATGAACGGGGGAGGGGCGGAGAGAGAGGGAGACACAGAATCGGAAACAGGCTCCAGGCTCCGAGCCATCAGCCCAGAGCCTGACGCCGGGCTCGAACTCACGGACCGCGAGATCGTGACCTGGCTGAAGTCGGACGCTTAACCGACTGCGCCACCCAGGCGCCCCAAGACTATTTTTATTTAACATGATTATTGATATGGTTAGGTTTAAATGTAGCATCTTATTTGTCTTCTGTTCGTCCTGTTCTTTTTTGCCACTTTTCTTTTTTCTACTTTCTTCTGGATTGAGTACCTTTTATGATTGTATTTATTTCATTTTTGGCTTATTAGCTCTCTTTGTTGTGTTATTTTAATTGTTACTTAAGTTCTGTAGTGCATATACTTAACTTACTGTATTCTACCTTTAAGATATATAATTGAATGTAATACCACCATTCGTTTTTCAGTTTTCGTTCTGTTTTATAATCCATTTTATGAGTGTACCAAAATGTATTTAGCCCATCCATCATTGATGGAGTTTAGGTTGCCCCTATATTGCACTCTTAAAAAAATTGCAGGATGAACATATTTTTATGTTTTTGTTCACTTTTGCAAATATATCCATGGGATAAATTCACAGGGGTGAATTGCTCAATTGGGCATTTTTCTGACATTCAAGTCTTCCTTGACAGTTTAGCAATTTAGATGAATTTATGAAAATTAACTAATATTTTAAAGCTGTTACTGCTCTTAAAATGAGTTCCAAAGTCACTGTGGTATAATTAACCCTAGATTGCTATTATCTTTGATAAGAATATCTCCTTTTCTTTTTTTTTTTTTTTAACTCTTTCCTTCTTTTTCAGCTTTGCGGGCAATTAATACATTAGAGAAGTTAATAACAGGTGTAGTACCAAAAGAGAATGCGCTACGTGTGGACAAAGATTCACCTGTCACGCTTCTCAGTTTAATTGCCCAATTTGCTCTAGAGGTAATTCTTATGTATTTATCTATAAGATTTTTTTACCTCTTTTCCTTTTTAAGATATAATTAATGGAAGTCCTTAGAGGAGTTTGCTACAAAGAAAACAAATTGGTCAGTTGGTTGTGAGAAGTAGGATCAAGGGTTTGTTTGTTTGTTTGAGATGAATGAGAATGTTTATATGCTGATGGAAATGATCCAGTAAGAGAACAAAAAGTTGACATTGCGAGAGAGAAAAGGGAGAATTGTTAGAGCAATGTCCTTAAGCAGGGGGGAAGTGATGGACACAAGTGTGTACATTCAGGGATTGGCTTTAGGAAAGAACATGCATAGTTCATCTATGCTAGCAGTTGAGAAGTTGGAGTATGTGGTGTGGTCCCTGGTGTGTGAATAAATGTAGTAGTGGTAATCTGGAAGTTTTTTTCCTGGCTGCTTCAGTTTTTTCAACGAAATAGGAAACAAGATCATCACCTGAGAGTGAGAATGGGAGAGGAGGTGTTGGGGAGTTTGAGAAGTTAGGATAAGGTGTAAACTAATCATTCAGAAAAGCAAGAAAGTGAATGACAAAGGTAGTGTGGGATGCTTGCCCAGTAAGAATTAAGGCCTATTTGATGAATTTTTAAAATAAAACAAATAGTTATACAGGTTTTTATCCAGCCACTTTCAGCTGCATGGATGTAGGCACAAAAGTCAGTGGAAAGTTGAATTTAACCAGGCTTGTCGTTTTGCCAGATGAATACAATGAAGCAAAAGAGGAGTAGGATAATCAAGGAACAAGGTACTGGTTATAATAAATTCCCATGGAATTTCACCTGGCCATGGAGGAGGACATCAAGGGGATGAGAGACAATGAAAAATTAGTAGCATGAATGGATTGGAGGTTTAAGTGCAGTTGAAGGATTGCTAGAGTGAATATAAAGGAGTGAATTAGAAAGGTAGGAGATAGTGGTCAGAAAGTAGAATACAGGAAGCAGAGCAGGGTGCAGGACTAGGGTGAGGAAAGGAGGCACTTAAGGAAGCACTCACTTTGTGAGTCATGCAAGTGCAGAGTTAGTTCTTGCGTGATCCTGAGAGCGAGTGCTTCCTTAAATTTTGCACCTTAGGTGCCCCACTTGCATCAGTCACCTAGCTCACCTTAGTCCCAGCCCTGACTATGAGTGTGGAAGGTTTGCAACCATTAGTATTGACAGGGTCCAACATAGAGATCAATGGAACAGAATAGAAAACCCAGGAATAAACCCACAATTATATGGTCAATTAATCTTCAACAAAGGAGGAAAGAGTATGCAATGGGAAAAAGACAGTCTCATCAACAAACAGTGTTGGGAAAACTGGACAGATACATGCAAAAGAATGAAACTGGATCACTTTTTTACACCATACACAAAAATAAACTCGAAATGAATTAAAGACCTAAATGTGAGATCTGAAACCATAAAAATGCTGGAAGAGACCACAGGCAGTAATTTCTCTGACATCAGCCATAGGAACATTTTTCTAGATATGTCTCCTGAGGCAAGGGAAATAAAAGCAAAAATAAACTATTGGGACGCCATCAAAATAAAAAGCTTCTCCACAGTGAAGGAAGCAATCAACAAACCTACAAGGCCACCTGTGGAATGGAAGAAGATATTTGCAAATGACATATCCGACAAAGGGTTAGTATCCAAAATATATAAAGAACTGATACAACTCAATACCCTAAAAACAAACAATCCATGGTTAGAAGACATGAACAGATATTTCTCCAAAGAAGACATCCAGATGGCCAACAGACACATGAAAAGACCCTCAACAATAACGATAGGGTCCCATTGATGACTATGCTAGTGAACAGCTAAGGTAAGTGACAGAGTAGAGTTCAAGGAAATAAGAGACAAGGATATTAGGAGGATCATCTATCTATATATTGAAAGTGCCAAAAACTAAGACAGGAGAAGTTTTTTGAGAAAATAACTGTGCAATAGATAGGTCATCAAGAAATAAAAAGAAATGGCCTGAGAGCTGATAGATCAGCACAATGAGGAGTGGTGGGTGATATAGTCTGATGACAGGAAATTCAAAGCTGGGGAGTTTAGGGAGGAAGAAGGGAGAATAATTTTAAAACAGCAATGAAGAACAAAAATGACACCTATTACATCTCCAGGTCCATGGATAGAAGGGAGATCTGAGAAAAACCACCACTACTTGAGAGGGCTTTTTGGAAGCAGTATCCTTGGTGGGACCTAGATTTCCATTATAGAAAGAATGTGGAGGGAACTTTAGGGAAGATGTTGCTCCTAGAGAAGATTTTGATGAAAATGAACTGAACTTCAGAGACCGTAGTAGAAAGATTTGGGGGAGGTGGGGAGAAATTGGACAAGAGGAAAAAAGAAAGGATTTATAGAGCTTTATCATGATTGGAGTGCTGGAAATGAGAGTCCGGGGTTCTTTTGGTTACTGCTAATAAACTGGGATAAAGAGCACAATAAGATTAGTCTGAGTGGATTCAAGGCAGTGTTGGCAAGGCAGTGAGTATTTATGGATAAGGAGGAGTGGGTTTCTGGGGCCAACATGACCTGTTCTGTTTTTGTCAATGAGTTATTTCTTCATTCTACCATCTTGCATTAGTTCTTTCGATAATAAAAAATGAACAAATTCAGAATTTTTTCTTGTCATTAATGGACAGGAATATAGATAACATTTTCTAAGTATCACTTTGAGAGATAATTTAACATATTATATTTGTCCTGTTTAGAATGGACAACAAATTGTGGCAGGAAAAGCTTTGGAATATTTAGCTCAATATTCAGAAGACCCACAACAAGTCCTTTCGGCTTTAAAGTAAGTAATTCACATCCTATAGATGTGGAAGGATTTCTTGTAAATCTTATTCTTAATCTATAAGCTTTGTCGAAAAGGTGCTGATATGATCAGGTCTACTATACCAACTGTTGTTTTAAATTTTTTTCCAAGCTTTATTGAGATATAATCAACAAATAATATTGTGTAAGTTTAAGGTGTATAACCTGATACTGCGAAGTGGTTTGCACAACAGAATTAGTTAACATATTCATTACCTCAAGAAATTACAGTTTCTTTGGGTTTGGTGAGAACATTTAAGATTTCGTCTCTTCCCAACTTTCAAATATGTAATAAATACATAATACAGTCTTCTTAATAACCATAGTCACCATGCTCTACATTATAGCCCCAGAACTTGTGCATCGTAGAATTTGAAGTTTGTACCCTTCCTCCACACCCACCTTCTAGCAAACATCATTCTATTCTCCTTCTATGGGTTTGGCTGTTTTTTAAAGATTCAACATGTAAGTGAGATAATACAGTATTTGTCTTTCTTTTCACTTAACACAATGCCCTCAAACTTGATCCACGTTGTCACAAAAGGCAGGATTTCCTTTTTCTATATGGCTGAATAATATTCCTGTGTGTGTGTGTGTGTTGTATGTCTGTGTGTGTGTGTGTGTGTGTGTGTGTGTGTGTGTGTAAATATCACATTTTCTTTATCCATTCATCTATCAATGGACATAGGTTATTTCCATGTCTTGGCTGTTGTATATAATGCTGCAGTGTACATGAGGGTTCAGGTAGCTCTTCAAGATAGTGATTTTCTTTCCTTCAGATCTATACCCAAAAGTGGGATTGCTGGATCATAGGGTAGTTCTGTTTTTAATTTTTGAGGAACTTCCATGCTATTTTCCAGTGGCTGTACCAAGTTATATTTCCACCAACAGTGTTCATAGTTTCCCTTTTTTCCACATCCTCACCAACACTTACCTCTACATTTTGATACTAACAGGTGTGAGGTGATATCTCAGTGTGGTCTTGATTTGCATTTCCCTGATGATTAGTGATGTTCAGCATCTTTTCATGTATTTGTTGACCATGCATGTCTTCTTTGGAAAAATGTCTATTCTGGCTATTCGGGGTCTTTTGTGGTTCCATACAAATTTTAGGATTGCTTGTTCTAGCTTCGAGAAGAATGCTGGTGCAATTTTGATTGGGATTGCATTGAATGTGTAGATAGCTTTGGGTAGTATTGAAATCTTAACAGTATTTATTCTTCCATTCCATGAGCACGGAATGTTTTTCCATTTCTTTATGTCTTCTTCAATTTCCTTCATAAGCTTTCTATAGTTTTCAGTATACAGATCTTTTGCATCTTTGGTTAGGTTTATTCCTAGGTATTTTATGCTTCTTGGTGCAATTGTGACTGGGATCATTTTCTTTAATTGTCTTTCTGTTGCTTCATTATTGGTGTATAAGAATGCAACTGATTTCTGTACATTGGTTTTGTATCCTGCGACTTTGCTGAATTCATGTATCAGTTCTAGCAGACTTTTGGTGGAGTCTATCGGGTTTTCCATGTATAATATGTCATCTGCAAAAAGTGAAAGCTTGACTTCATCTTTGCCAATTTTGATGCCTTTGATTTCCTTTTGTTGTCTGATTGCTCATGCTAGGACTTCCAACACTATGTGAAACAACAGCAGTGAAAGTGGACATCCCTGTCTTGTTCCTGATCTCAGGGGGAAAGCTCTCAGTTTTTCCCCATTGAGGATGATATTAGCTGTGGGCTTTTCATAAATGGATTTTGTGATGTTTAAGTATGTTCCTTCTATCCCGACTTTCTCGAGGGTTTTTATTAAGAAAGGATGCTGAATTTTGTCAAATGCTTGTTCTGCATCGATTGACAGGATCATATGGTTCTTATCTTTTCTTTTATTAATGTGGTGTATCACATTGATTGATTTGTGAATGTTGAACCAGCCCTGCATCCAGGAATGAATCCCACTTGATCATGGTGAATAATTCTTTTTATATGCTGTTGAATTCGATTTGCTAGTATCTTATTGAGAATTTTTGCCTCCATATTCATCAGGGATATTGGCCTGTAGTTCTCTTTTTTTACTGGGTCTCTGTCTGGTTTAGGAAGCAAAGTAATGATGCTCAACGTTGCTCCTCACCAGGGAAATACAAATCAAAACCACTCTCAGATACTACCTCACGCCAGTCAGAGTGGCTAAAATGAACAAATCAGGAGACTATAGATGCTGGCAAGGATGTGGAGAAACGGGAATCCTCTTGCACTGTTGGTGGAAATACAAACTGGTGCAGCTGCTCTGGAAAACAGTGTGGAGATTCCTCAAAAAATTAAAAATAGATCTACCCTATGACCCAGCAATAGCACTGCTAGGAATTTACCCAAGGGATACAGGAGTGCTGATGCATAGGGGCACTTGTATCCCAATGTTTATAGCAGCACTCTCAACAATAGCCAAATTATGGAGAGAGCTTAAATGTCCATCAACTGATAAATGGATAAAGAAGTTGTGGTTTATATATACAATGGAATACTACTTGGCAAGGAGAAAGAATGAAATATGGCCTTTTGTAACAACGTGGATGGAACTGGAGAGTGTTACGCTAAGTGAAATAAGTCATACAGAGAAAGACAAATACCATATGTTTTCACTCTTATGTGGATCCTGAGAAACTTAACAGAAGACCATGGAGGAGGGGAAGGAAACAAAAAGGTTAGAGAGGGAGGGAGCCAAAACATAAGAGACTGTTAAAAACTGAGAACAAACTGAGGGTTGATGGGGAGTGGGAAGGAGGGGAGAGGGTGGGTGATGGGTATTGAACAGGGCACCTGTTGGGATGAGCACTGGGTGTTGTATGGAAACCAATTTGACAATAAACTTCATATTTAAAAAAAAAGAAAGGAAAAATGTCTATTCAACTCCTTTGCCCATTTTTTAATCACATTTTTTGCTTTTTTTTCCCTATTGAGTTGTATATGTTCCTTATTTGTTTTGTATATGAACCCCTTATCAGATACATGGTTTGTAAATATTTTCTCCTATTCCATAGATTGCCTTTTCATTTTGTTTCCTTTGCTGTGCAGAAGCTTTGTAGTTTGATGTAGCCTCAATTGTTTATTTTTGCTTTTGTTGCTTGTGCTTTGGGTGTCATATCCAAAAAATCATTGTCAAGGAGCTTTTCCCCTATGTTTTCTTTTAGGAGTTTTACTGTTTTCAGGTCTTCTGTGTTTAATCCATTTCAAGTTAATTTTTGTGAGTAGTGAAAGATAGTGGTCCAGTTTCATTTTTTTGCATGTGAATATCCAGTTTTACCAGCAACATTTATTGAAAAACTCTCTTTCCCCCACTGAATATTTTTGGCTCTCTTATTATTTCTGGGCTGTCTATCTTTTGGTCTGTGTTACTATTTTTTGTGCTGTTACCATGCTGTTTTGATTACTAATGTACTGTTGCTTTGTAGTATAGTTTGAAATCAGGGAGCATGATGTCTTTAGCTTTATTCTTCTTTCTCAAGGTTGCTTTGGCTATTCAGGGTATTTTGTGTTTCCATATGAATTTTAAGATTGTTTTTCTATTTCTGTGGGAAATGTCCTTGGAAATTTGATAGGGATGCTTAAAGTTAAAAAATGATACCAATTGAATTTGATTTCTCCCCTCTCTCTTTCTGTGAAGAAAAATGGTTTACCAAAAGGTTTATCAAAAGATAGATGTACACCTCAGATAAATATATAAAATCATTCAGGATTAGATGGTATTTTTAAAAAGATTTTTAGGGTTTGAAACTTTATAAACTACCTTATTTTGTCAGTTCATCATGATGCTGTCATATTCCCTTGAAAGAACAGTCATCCTAGTTTACGTGGAACCCAAAGGCCAGTTCCAGTTTCCTTAAAAAAATAGTAAGATTTCTACATTGTACCTGATGTTCTAGCAGGTGATTTGGATATAAACTGGGGAACTATTTAAGAATTCGTCATAAGCATCACTTCTGTTTTAAATTATTTTCTTAAATTACTCTTCCAAAATTATAAAATTTATGTTTTCATTACAATCATTAAAACAATACAAAGATCTATAAGTAAAATAAACTTAGTCTCCTCCTTACCCTCTCTTTTCTCACTTCTGCCTCCTAGGATAATCAAGATTAATAACTTGGTAAATATTCTTTCACATGTTTTTCCTAAGCATCATTTTTTTGTATTACTTTATCATACAGGTGTTTGTTTCGTCTGGCTCTTCCAAAAGTTTCTCAGATGTCAGAATCTGAAAGCAGGTACATTATTTCAGTAGAAGTGGTGTATTTGCCATTAGAAAAGTTGTAGTAACTTTCAGTATAAACCTTATGTTGAGAGATGTATAGTCTTGTGGGTAAGATTAATATAGGCTCTGGGGCAGTCTTCCTGGGTTCATAGCCCATCTCTGCAACTCATTAGATGTGTAACCTGGGCTTTTGTTTCCCCATCTGTAAAATAAGAATATAATAGTATCTACTTTCTGGGGTTGCTGTTATGACTCAATGAATAAATATGTGAAAACACTTCAAAGAAGAGTGCCAAGGGGCTCCTGGGTGGCTTAGTCTGTTGAATGTCCAACTCACAATTTCAGCTCGGGTCATGATCTCACAATTGTGAGATCAAGCCCATGTCAGGCCCTGCACTGGGCATGGAGCCTGCTTGGGATTCTCCCTCTCCCTCTCTCCCTCCCCTTTCTCTCTCAAAAAAAAAAAAAAAAGAGTGCCAAGCACTTACTAAGCTCTCAGTAATATTAGCTATGATTTTACTATGACATTGCATCTGTTTTCCCCCTCTTTTTTAAAAATTCACCCATTTAATTTTTTTAATGTTTATTTTTGAGAGAGAGAGAAAGAGAATGCAAGCAGGGGAGGGGTAGAGAGAGAGGGAGACACAGAATCTTAAGCAGGCGCCAGGCTCTGAGCTGTCAGCACAGAGCCTGATGCAGGGCTCGAACTCATGGACTGTGAGATCATGACTGGAGCCGAAGTCAGACGCTTAAGTAACTGAGCCACCCTGACACCCCAGTTTCCCCCTTTCTTAACATGACGCATATATAGTCATATCTCTTACTTTCCCACAGAAATGTATAACCTGGTTGGCTTGTTGATTGTGAATCTGTATTAGCTCAGCTAGGAGTATTCAAATACATTTCTGCTCACAGCTTCTGTGGCATAAGACATCAGGAACTTAACAATTGGTGGAAGAATTGGGTCACCAATTTTTCATTCACAAAATCCACTACCTCCTAATGATTTGAAAGAAAACTCCATCAAGGTCTTGCTTAGGGATAACTTTTAGAGAAGTAACTATTCATCTCTATATTCTCTGCTTAGATAAAAACTCTGTAACAATGTATCTATACTTTGCTTTTCCTATATATATAATTTGTACTTGGGATCAATACATTTTTTCAGCTGAATTCTTTAGGAAATGTCTGACTGATATGACTGATGACATTATTTTTTATAATATAAATTTGGCCTCTTCTTTATAGGTTGTATGAGTACATTAAGAGGGAACCCAATTGAACTAAAAATACAAAAAGATAGAGACAATTGGAAATTTTAATAATGACCACATATTTGATAATATTAAGAAATTAATCATTAGACATAAGATGAAGTGTGGTTATGTCTTTTAAAGGAATTTCTATCTCTTAGAGATACATCCTAAAATATTTATTAATGAAATGATGTGATGTCTGGAATTGGCTTAAAAATAGTAGGGGAGGGAAAGGAGTGGGTGGAGGTATCATTGAAATAAGATTGATGATGAGTTTACTAATTATTGAAACTGAGTAATGGGTACATGGTGATTCATTTATCTGTTAACATAGAAACATCTTGGGAATTTTCCACAGTAGAAAATTTAAAAACAAAATGGTACGATGATAGCATTGTATGGTGACTAATGGCAGCTACACTTGTAGTGAGCAATGCATGATGTATAAACTTGTCCAGTTACTGTGTTGTACACCTGAAAATAGAGTAACATTATGTGTCAATTATACTTCAATTTAAAAAAAACTTTACAAAATCATCTTAAAATTTTTTTTAAATAAAAGAGGAAACTCAGAGACTAAACATAGCTAATAGATTATAACAGCTATTTGAGGGCTAGGACTATTTGTATTTATCTTTGTATCTCTGAAACCTAGGACAGTATGTGACACATAATATTCCCTCAGTTTATTGAAATGGCTGAATATCAGTTCTTCACAAGAAGATCTTTAGCACTGGTCTTACAAAGCACTTCATATTCCATGTAATTGTATCATATAGTCAAACCCCATTCATTAAAGACAATTTGGAAATGGGGAAAGGAAAGGAATCCTGTTTAAATTCATAATAACTTAAATTACAGAATTGTTTAAATATATACCTATATTGTTTTCAAGTAAATACAGTAATAAAGAACATCTGCTAGCAGTGTTTTCAGATAGCAGTCAGGACCTTATTTAACAAATAGATTAATTTGTTGGTTGTTTTTTTTTTTTAAGCCCGATTCAATGGAAGAGTCAAAGAATTGAGTTCCAGTTTTAGCTATTTCACTAACTCTGGTTCACATTAGACAACAACAATTTATTTAACTTCTCTAAGCTTTATTTTCTTCATCTGTTAAATAAAAAAAGCCAGGGGCACCTGGGTGACTCAGTTGGTTAAGCGTCAGACTTCAGCTCAGATCATGATCTCACGGTTCTTGAATTTGAGCTCCGCATTCGGCTCTATGCTGACAGCTCAAAGCCTGGAGCTTGCTTCAGATTCTGTGTCTCCCTCTGTCTGCAACCCCCACCCCCACCCTCTGCTCACACTCTGTCTCTGTCTCTCTCTCTCAAAAAATAAATAAACATTAAAAATTTTTTTGAATGAATGAATAAATAAATAAAGCTAGACTGGGTAATTTCTAAAGTTCCTTTTTCTTCTAAAAATTCCATGGTTTTCATTTAGCAGAATCTACCTAAGTAGTATAACAATTCACATGTTAAAAATTTTCTACACAACTTGTCTCTTAAATAGACTATATACATCCCTTTCCAGGTCCTCATTCTTATTTATACTATTTATTTGCATTAATGAACCCTAACTAGATTATTTTATATAGTGACTGAATTAAATAAGTGAAGAAGTCAACTTTAGAGCAGCTGAAATTCAAATTAATAAAATTTAGTTTAAGAAGTTACTTTATAAAAACCAGACTTCTAATATTTATCCCTGAGAAAGCTGCTACTTTTATTATAATACTAGAGCTCTTCATGATGAGGCTAGTCTTATAGTATGCTCTACCCTATCTCCTGTTAACTTCCTTAGTTGAGTTGGCCAGTACTTCCATATTCATTCCTTTGTTTAATAAAATGGCATGTTTTCCTCTGTTAAAATGTATATACCCCTTAAAGAAGTTTGACAAAGGGTCAAGAACCTGTGTAGTAGTCTTGAAATTGTCATTAATTGCATGACTTTGGACAAATAATCCCCCATTTCCAGATCTATTTCCTCATCTGTGAAATAAAGGATCTGGACTGGATAAGTGGTTTTTAAAATCTATTCCTCAGAACTCTGGAAATTCTGTGGCACTGCCTCATGGACTTCCAGGAAGATGAGGCTCTAGGCCTCTACCCACCACTGGTTCAACCAGAGCAACTAAACTTGTATCTTTTCTCATATAGTAGATTTTCATAAAACCTTATTTGAAATAAGGGTTCCACCTCTTGCACTGTTGGTGGGAATGCAATGGTGCAGCCACTCTGGAAAGCAGTGTGGAGGTTCCTCAGAAAATTAAAAATAGACCTACCCTATGACCCAGCAATAGCACTGCTAGGAATTTACCCAAGGGATACAGGAGTACTGATGCATAGGGGCACTTGTACCCCAATGTTTATAGCAGCACTCTCAACAATAGCCAAATTATGGAAAGAGCCTAAATGTCCATCAACTGACGAATGGATAAAGAAATTGCGGTTTATATACACAATGGAGTACTATGTGGCAATGAGAAAGAATGAAATATGGCCCTTTGTAGCAACGTGGATGGAACTGGAGAGTGTGATGCTCAGTGAAATAAGCCATACAGGGAAAGACAGATACCATATGTTTTCACTCTTATGTGGATCCTGAGAAACTTAACAGGAACCCATGGGGAGGGGAAGGAAAAAAAAAAAGAGAGAGAGGTTAGAGTGGGAGAGAGCCAAAGCATAAGAGACTGTTAAAAACTGAGAACAAACTGAGGGTTGATGGGGGGGGGAGGGAGGGGAGGGTGGGTGATGGGTATTAAAGAGGGCATCTTTTGGGATGAGCACTGGGTGTTGTATGGAAACCAATTTGACAACAAATTTCATATATTTAAAAAAAATGAAATAAGGGTTCCAATTCCCCCTCTTCAAAAAAAAAAAAAAAAAAACTTTAACATCACAAAGATCACTATCTGCTCCAAAATTCTGTGACTCTGTCATAAAACCTTACCAGCCATTGAAATGCTTTGCTGAGAGTGGGGGTAGAGGGGAAGAGAGAAAAAAACTGTGAGGGCACTGGGGAATGAGAAACAGTATCATATAGTGAGGAAAAATGGTGTTGAAATGATAGGTTGGAGCCTTGAACAATAAACTTCACAATTTTATGTTGTCTTTGTGCAGCTCTCTTGGGGTGTCTTTTTGGTACTTTTTTTTTTATAAGTAAAGCCTTGGAACAGTCAGAAAACACTCTTTATTTTTTAGGAAGAAAGAAATGGATCGACTTTTGGCTTGCTTGAATAAAGGTAAATATCTTGTTTATTTTCAGTTCTTCATCTTGCCTCTGTCTTCTATTAAATTCTCCAAGTACATGGAGCACACGGACTCAGACTTCATGTTTGAGTTAAACTTCATGCTTTTATTAATGTTTGCCATAGCAGTCTACTTTGGTTTCTTTATTCACAAGCAGAGAAGAGTTTGTCATCACTAACATTCATCTCCAAATGTGATTTCAGCTCTCTTTTTATTCCAACTCGTTTTAAAGACCTTTATGTCCTTCCTTCCTCCCTCCGTCCCTTCCTTGCTTCCTTCTTTCCATCCTTCCTTCCGCTTAATTTTCACGCCCTCTGAATCAAAACTTGATTATTTACTCTGTTATTTTGAAACTTGTTTAACTACCCGAGTCCATGTCATCTCCCTTATCTATTAATAATTCTTCCCTCTGCACTTCAAGCTAACGTCCTAGCCACCACAGCAAATTCTTTTTTCCAACTCTATGCTTTCTTACCCGCTGTCTCTTTTGTCTAACCGGTCTTCCTATTTCCGCTACTCATGTACCGATTTCCTTTTGTCCAAACACATTCCCAAGTCCCTATCTTAGAAACTCTATTCCATTTATTGCAGCTGTTCAATTTTATAACTCAAATATCTGTCAACAAGGTGTCAAATGTAGCAAAGTGGTTTAAAAGCTTTTAAACTTTGCTTGTTGGTATTCTTTTCTATCAGAAGGGGGTGTGGGTATGTAATGAATGCCTTCTGATGATGACAGCATGTTTTGGTTCTTTACCATGCTTGCTCTGGGAGCTCAGTAAGTATTAATGCCAACCTATTGATACTCTTCCAGTTCTCTATCTCCATTTCAGTCTTTTTAATGATTGTTCCTACTCTTGGTTTCTTTACATGTAAATACTATCTTTCTGCCTCAGGTGTTGAGTGATTACTCTAATTAAAATTTTAAACCTCTCCAAAGATGTGTTTGTTCCCGAAAATTTGAGTTAACGGCTTCTCAGAGCTTTGGTAATGCTGTCATTTTAATTACTTTTGGTATGGGCTTGTACACACACAGACCAAAAGAACGTTCTACTTTCAAATTCATGTTTGAATTTTTAAGGCAGTATTAACAATTTTGCTAAAGATTAAAGTAAAAGACTTCAAATATAAAATCTTTCTGTTCATTGCAGCAGTCCTGAAAATTGCTCATTCTTTTCATGACGAGAACTCGACTGAAGACTCAACGGTTAATGAAGCTCAGTGGTTTCGAAAAATAGGTAAAAGGAAATTCCGTGGCTATGTATAGAATCAGAAATATATGGATTCAAATTCTGGCTCTTTTATTTGTAGCTATGGGTACAAGGATAAATTAATCTCAATTTCATTATTTATAAAAGGGGAACAATTAAACATACTTTATAAGGCTACTAAGGATTTTAAGTAAAACTGTGTATGTACCTGGGACATAGTAGGTACTTAATAAATGTTAGTTTTCTTTTTCTCTAGAAATGGGTCTAAGAATAAAATGATGAATTATAACTGCAAATTCCCAAGGGTGTGCTCCTAAATTTGGTCTAGAATGCCTAACTTATCTCTAAGTTTGATTTATCAGAATAAACTACATTCAGAGCGCCTGGCTGGCTCAGTCAGTACACCATACGACTCTTGATCTCAAGGTCATGAATTCCAGCCGTATGTTGGGCATAGAGATTACTTAAAATAAATAAACAAGTAATAAACTACATGCAACAAAATGGATGAATCTCACAAACTAATGTTGAACAGAAGTCAGACATGGATTCTATTTATATGTAGCAAAAAAAGCAGGCAAAACTAATTGATGATATTAGAGCTCAAGATGGTGGTTACCCTTAAAAAGGGTTGGACTTGAAAAGGGGTAATTGGGTTGCTTCTGAGTTTTTGCTAATAATCAAGATCTGTCTTGATCTGGATTGGTTACATGGATATATTCACTTTGAAAATTAATCAAGATGTCCAATTATATGTTGTGTAATTTACTTTTTGTAGGTTTAATTTCAGTAAAACCATTTTAAAAATTGTGGAGGCAATTCCTTCTCAGCCTTTTGGCTAAAATCAAGTACAGAAATTGTGGAGGTGGTAACTACAGTGATAAGTAATCAAGAGCAATTAACCAGCAATGTCACAAAGTAGACTCATTCTACATGAATCTTTTTCTACTTTACAGGATTTACTGGGGCTCTAATCTAGGAGAAAATGGAATAAACACATTGGTCTGGCTTCTAAAAAACCTATGGAAATAATGGAAAATAACAGATATTTAAACTACATAAAGGATCAATGACTTAGATCTTTTGGACGTTTGAAAAGTTATTTTCCAATACTTCTTTTACTGACTTTTCATTTTCATTTTCATTTTCCAATGTGAAGATTATACTAAATGTTGCCTAATGGGGTCTTCCAGTGCTCTATGAAAGATATGAATCTTTCCAGCAATTTTCTTCATCCTTTGATTCTAGTGTATTGTGTTCTTTGCTGATTTTTTTTTCTTTTCAAGTTTTTAAATTCCAGTAGTTAATATATAGTGTAATATTAGTTTCAGTTGTAGAATTTAGTGATTCATTACGTACATACAACACCCAGTGCTCATCACAAGTGCCCTCCATAATACCCATCACCTATTTAACTCATCCCCCACCCACCTCCCTCCGATAACCCTGAGTTTGTTCTCTATAGTCAAGAATCTGTTTAATGGTTTGCCTCTCTTTTTTATTTCCCTCTGTTCAGTATTTTGTATCCTTTGGGTAAATACCTGCTAGTGCAATTGCTGGATTGTAGTGTAGCTCTATTTTTAACTTTTTGAGGAACCTCCATACTTTTTTCCAGAGTGGCTGCACCAGTTTGCATTCTGACCAGCAGTGTAAGAAAGTTCCCCCTTCTCCACATCCTTGCCAATATCTGTTGTTTTCCTGTGTTGTTAATTTTAGGCAATCTGACTGGTGTGAGGTGGTATCTCACTGTACTTTTGATTTGTATTTCCCTGATGATGAGTGATATTGAGCATCTTTTCATTTGTCTGTTGGCCATCTGGATGTCTTCTTTGGAAAAATGTCTATTCATGTCTTCTGCCCATTTTTTAATTGGGTTATTTGTTTTTGGTGTGTTAAGTTGTATAAGTTGTTTATATATTTTGGATACTAACCTTTTATCAGATGTGTCATTTGCAAATACCTTCTCTCATTTCATAGGTTGCCTTTTAGTTTTGTTGATTGTTTTCTTTGCTGTGCAGAAGCTTTTTATTTTGATGTACTCCTCATAGTTTCTTTTGCTTTTTGTTTCCCTGGCATCCAGAGAGATATCTAGAAAGAAGTTGCTTATGGCCATTGTCAAAGTGGTTACTGCCTGTGTTCTCTAGGATTTTGATGGTTTCCTGTCTCACAATTAGGTCTTGCACCCACTTTTTATTTACATGGTGGCGAATTTATTTTCATGATGGTGTAAGAAAGTGGTCCAGTTCCATACTTTGGCATGTTGCTGTCCAGTTGTGTCAACACCATTTGTTGAAGAGACTCTTTTTCCATTGGGTATTCTTTCCTGATTTGTCGAAGATTAGTTGACCATATAGTTGTGGGTTCATTTTTGGGTTTTCTCTTCTGTTCCATTGATCTATATGTGTCTGTTTTTGTGCCAGTAACATACTGAACTGATCACTACAACTTTGTAATATAACCAGAATTCTGGAATTGTGATGCCTCTGGCTTTGCTTTTCTTTTTCAAAATATTGAAAATATTTGGCTATTTAGGGTCTTTTGCAGTTACATTCAAATTTTAGGTATGTTTGTTTTGGCTCTGTGAAAAATACTGGTGGTATTTTGAATAGGGATTGCATTAAATGTGTAGATTGTTTTAGGTAGTATAGATATTGTAACAATATTTGTTCTTCCAATCTATGAGCGTGGAATGTCTTTCCATTTCTTTGTGTCATCCTCAGTTTCTTTCATCAGTATTTTATAGTTGTCAGAGTACAAGCCTTTTATCTCTTTGGTTATGTTCATCCCTCGGTATCTTATGGTTTTGGATGAAATTATGAATGGGATTAATACCTTGATTTCTCTTTCAGCTGCTTCATTATTGGTGTATGGAAATGCAATAGATTTCTGTACATTGATTTTGTATCCTGTGACTTTAAGGAAATTGTGTATCAGTTCTAGCAATTTTTTGGTAGACTCCAAAAAAATGTGGCTAGGACTTCCAGAACTATGTTAAATAACAGTGGTGAGAGTGGACATCCCTGTCTTGTTCCTGAGCATAGATGAATAGCTCTCAGTTTTTCCCCATCAAGGATGATATTAGTTGTGGGTGTTTCATATATGGCCTTTATAAGTTTGAAATATGTTCTCTCTATCCCTACTTTATTGAGGGTGTTTATCATGAATAGTTGTTGTACCTTGTTAAATGCTTTTTCTGCATCTATTGAAAGGATCATGTTTCTTATCCTTTCTTTTATTAATGTGGTATATCACATTGATTGCTTAATGAATTTTTTTTTAATGTGGTGTATCATATTGATTGATTTACAAATATTGATCTACTCTTGCAGACCAGGAATAAATCCCATGTGATCATAGTAAATGATTCTTTTAATGTGGTGTTGGATTCAATTTGCTAGGATTTTGTTGAGAATTGTTCACATCCATGTGCATCAGAGATATTGACCTATCATTCTCTTTTTTGGTGGATTCTTTGTCTGGTTTTGGGTAATGCTGGCCTCATAGAATGAATTTGGAAGTTTTCTTTACATTTCTAGTTTTTTAGAATAGTTTGAGAAGAATAGATGTTAGCTCTTCTTTATTTGTTTTCTTAAAATTTTCTTTTAATGTTTATTTTTGAGAGAGAGAGACAGCGCAAGCAGGGGAAGGGCAGAGAGAGAAAGAGGGAAATACAGAATCTGAAGCCAGCTCCAGGCTCTGAGTGGTCAGCACAGAGCCCAACATGGGGCCCAAACTCACGAACTGTGAGATCATGACCTGAGCTGAAGTCTGACACTTAACTGACTGAGCCACCCAGGCACCCCATTAGCTCTTCTTTAAATGTTATGTAGAATTCCCCTGTGAAGCTGTCTGGCCTTGGACTTTTGTTTGCTGGGAGTTTTCTGATTGCTGATTCAATTTCTTTGCTGGTTATGTGTCTGTTCAAGTTTTCTATTTCTTCCTGTTTCAGTTTTGGTAGTTTATATGTTTTTAGGAATTTATCCATTTATTCTAGGTTGTCCAATTTGTTGTCATATAATTTTTCATAATATTCTTTTATAATTGTTTGTATTTCTGTGGTGTTGGTTGTTATTTCTCCTCTCTCATTTGTGATTTTATTTATTTGCGTCCTTTCTCTTTTCTTTTTGATAAGTATGGCTAGCGGTTTATCAACTTTATTAATTTTTTCAAAGAACCGGCTCCTAGCTTCATTGGTTTGTTATACTGTTTTTGTAGTTTCTATATAATTTCTTTCTGTTCTAATTTTTATTATTTCCTTCTTTGGCTTTAGGCTTCATTTGTTGTTGTTTTTCTAGCTACTTTAAGTGTAAGGTTAGGTTGTTTATTTGAGATTTTTCTTGCTTCTTCAGGTAGGCCTGTATTGTTATACTTCCCTTTTAAGACCACTTTTGCTGCATCCCAAAGGTTTTGGACCATTATGTTTTCATTTTCATTTGTTTTCATGTATTTTTTAATTTCTTCCCTGATTTCCTGGTTGACCCATTCGTTCTTTAGTAGCATGTTGTTTAATCTCCATGTGTTTGTGGTTGTTCCAATTTGTATCTTGTGGTTGACTTCAAATTTCATAGTGTTGTGGTCAGAAAATATGCCTGGTATGATCTTAGTCTTTTTGTACTTGCTGAGGCCTGATTTGTGACCTAGTATGTGATATGTTCTGGAGAATGTCTTATGTACACTTGAAAAAAATGTGTATTCTGTTGCTTTAGGATGAAATGTTCTGAATATATCTGTTAAGTCCATCTAAACTAGTGTGTTATTCAAAGCCATTGTTTCCTTGTTGATTTTCTGCTTAGATGATATGTCCATTGCCCTAAGTGGAGTGTTAAAGTCCCCTACTATTGTGTTATTTATCAATAAGTTCCTTTATGTTTCCTAGTAATTGTTATATATATTTGGGTGTTCCGAGTTGGGGGCATAAATATTTAGGACTGTCAGATATTCTTGATGGATAGTCCCCTTTCTTATAATATAGTATCTTTGTTCATCTTTTGTTAGAGTCTTTGGTTTAAAATTTAGTTTGTCTACAGAGAGGGAGGGAGGCAAACCACAGGAGATTCTTAAATACAGAGAACAAACTGAGGGTGGATGGGAAGGGGTGAGGGAGAGGAGAAAATGGGTGCTGGGCATGGAGGAAGGCACCTGTTGGGATGAGCACTGGATGTTGTATGTAATCCAATCTGACAACGAATTATATTAAAAAAAACATTTAGTTTGTCTAATATAAGTATTGCTACTCTGGCTTGCTTTTGACTTCCATTTGCATGATAAATATTTCTCCATCACCTCATTTCAATCTGTAGGTGTCTTTAGGTCTAAAATGAGTCTCTTGTAGGCGCATAAAAACAAAACTGGGTCTTGTTTTTTTTTTCATTCTGACACCCTGTGCGTTGATTGGAGCATTTAGTCCATTTACATTCACAGTAATAATTATTGATAGATATGTAGTGCCACTTTATTACTTGTTTTGTCATTGTTTCTGGAGATTTTCCCTAATATTTCTAGTCTTTGTTGCTTTTGGTCTTTCTTTCCCACTTAGAGTCCCCTTTAATATTTCTTTCAGGGTTGGTTTAGTGGTCACAAACTGCTTTAGTTTTTGTTTGAGGAAACTCTTTATCTCTCCTTCTATTTTGAATGATAGCCTTGCTGGATACAGTATTCTTGGCTACAGATTTTTCTCATTCAGCATGTTGAATATATCATACCCCACTCCCTTCTGACTTGCTAATTTAATTACAAATTTAATTACAGTATGTCTTGATGTTATCCTGCTTTGTTGATTTACGTGGGAGTTCTCTGTGCCTCCTGGATTTGTATGTTTCTTTCTCCAGATTAAGGAAGTTCTCAGCTATTATTTCCTCAAAAAACTTCTGTCCCCTTTGCTGAACTTTATTTTTTTTTATTTTTATTTTTATTTTTTTTCAATATATTAAATTTATTGTCAAATTGGTTTCCATACAACACCCAGTGCTCATCCCAAAAGGTGCCCTCCTCAATACCCATCACCCACCCTCCCCTCTCTTCCACCGCCCATCAACCCTCAGTTTGTTCTCAGTTTTTAACAGTCTCTTATGCTTTGACTCTCTCCCACTCTAACCTCTTTTTTTTTTTTTCCTTCCCCTCCTCCATGGGTTTCTGTTGAGTTTCTCAGGATCCACATAAGAGTGAAAACATATGGTATCTGTCTTTCTCTGTATGGCTTATTTCACTTAGCATCACACTCTCCAGTTCCATCCACGTTGCTACAAAGGGCCATATTAAGTTCTTTCTCATTGCCATGTAGTACTCCATTGTGTATATAAACCACAATTTCTTTATCCATTCGTCAGTTGATGGACATTTAGGCTCTTTCCATAATTTGGCTATTGTTGAGAGTGCTGCTATAAACATTGGGGTACAAGTGCCCCTATGCATCAGTACTCCTGTATCCCTTGGATAAATTCCTAGCAGTGCTATTGCTGGGCCATAGGGTAGGTCTATTTTTAATTTTCTGAGGAACCTCCACACTGCTTTCCAGAGTGGCTGCACCAATTTGCATTCCCACCAACAGTGCAAGAGGGTTCCCGTTTCTCCACACCCTCGCCAGCATCTATAGTCTCCTGATTTGTTCATTTTGGCCACTCTGACTGGCGTGAGGTGATATCTGAGTGTGGTTTTGATTTGTATTTCCCTGATAAGGAGCGACGTTGAGCATCTTTTCATGTGCCTGTTGGCCATCCAGATGTCTTCTTTAGAGAAGTGTCTATTCATGTTTTCTGCCCATTTCTTCACTGGGTTATTTGTTTTTCGGGTGTGGAGTTTGGTGAGCTCTTTATAGATTTTGGATACTAGCCCTTTGTCCGATATGTCATTTGCAAATATCTTTTCCCATTCCGTTGGTTGCCTTTTAGTTTTGTTGGTTGTTTCCTTTGCTGTGCAGAAGCTTTTTATCTTCATAAGGTCCCAGTAATTCATTTTTGCTTTTAATTCCCTTGCCTTTGGGGATATGTCGAGTAAGAGATTGCTACGGCTGAGGTCAGAGAGGTCTTTTCCTGCTTTCTCCTCTAAGGTTTTGATTGTTTCCTGTCTCACATTCAGGTCCTTTATCCATTTTGAGTTTATTTTTGTGAATGGTGTGAGAAAGTGGTCTAGTTTCAACCTTCTGCATGTTGCTGTCCAGTTCTCCCAGCACCATTTGTTAAAGAGACTGTCTTTTTTCCATTGGATGTTCTTTCCTGCTTTGTCAAAGATGAGTTGGCCATATGTTTGTGGGTCTAGTTCTGGGGTTTCTATTCTATTCCATTGGTCTATGTGTCTGTTTTTGTGCCAATACCATGCTGTCTTGATGATGACAGCTTTGTAGTAGAGGCTAAAGTCTGGGATTGTGCTGCCTCCTGCTTTGGTCTTCTTCTTCAAAATTGCTTTGGCTATTCGGGGCCTTTTGTGGTTCCATATGAATTTTAGAATTGCTTGTTCTAGTTTCGAGAAGAATGCTGGTGCAATTTTGATTGGGATTGCATTGAATGTGTAGATAGCTTTGGGTAGTATTGACATTTTGACAATATCTATTCTTCCAATCCATGAGCAGGGAATGTCCTTCCATTTCTTTATATCTTCTTCAATTTCCTTCATAAGGTTTCTATAGTTTTCAGCATACAGATCTTTTACATCTTTGGTTAGATTTATTCCTAGGTATTTTATGCTTCTTGGTGCAATTGTGAATGGGATCAGTTTCTTTATTTGTCTTTCTGTTGCTTCATTGTTAGTGTATAAGAATGCAACTGATTTCTGTACATTGATTTTGTATCCTGCAACTTTGCTGAATTCATGTATCAGTTCTACCCTTTGCTGAATTTTAACATACTTTTATCAATTCCAGTGGTGAGCTCCTTGGTGATCCTTATTTTTTAGATAGATTTATTCCATCTAAGAACATATCGTATGTCCCCAGTTTTTAAAAAATATTCAGCACTACCTCCATTAGTTATTGGCTAGAATCAAAGATTGGAAGTGACAGAAGTCTTTAAATTTACCTGGAAAAAAAATTCTCTAAAAATCTAAAGTTAGCTTTTTTAACCCAAGAAATACCTCAGCGTATTAATATTAAAGATGCAGGTAGTGAAGATTATAATGGTACAGATTAAAGAGTAGATTTCCATAATTACATTTCATATTTGTTAACTTTCAGCTTGGAATTTGGCTGTGCAATGCGACAAAGACCCAGTGACAATGAGAGAGTTTTTCATCCTTTCTTACAAGGTAAGTCTCTTCTAATAAGAATCTCATGAAGGGACCGCAACAAGGGTATGTCCACTCTGGCTATGGCCAAGGACTAAATATAGAGTGGTATTGACTTTTACACTGGGAACTTTTAGAATACACATCTAAACAGGAATGGCCTACGGAGAATTAGATCCCTAGGGGAACAATGTGCAAACATGGAGCAGGTCTCCCCATACCAAAATAGCACGAACAACAATCAGGGAACCTAAAGTTCTACCATAAGGGACTTATTCCCTTACTTTTGAAGGAATTTCAGTCTCTCAGAGTCCTATATTAAAATATAACTCTCTTTAGGATTGGAATACTCTAAGTTGTCAACTAATAAAGTTTTGGAACAGTTATAAGTCAATAGGAGTATAGAATAGGCAACTGGGGTCATCAGGATGTGAAAAGAATGCTAAGAATCTTAGGCCTACTTTATAATTTTTCCTAGAACAGGTTCTGGGTATAAGTATTTGTAAGATTATTTTGCAATTAGAAACATTTTAAAACAGTCATTAGCCTCCAAGTTGGAGAGATCAAATGCCAGAAAGGAAACAATATTGATGAGAGAATAAAAAAAGAGGGGCTAAGAATATCTGTCTTACACATTGAGGAGTACACAGTCTGATATGTTGATATAGATGAAATGTTAAGAGTTTTAGAACTGAAATGAACTATAGAGCTAATCTAGTATACTCCCTCATTTTAAATACGAGTAACCTGAGACCTAGAGATATTGGGTGTTTTGAAATGCTGTTAATTCAATGACAGTGATGATTATGATCACTAAACATTCTGAGAGATTAAGAAATAGTCTTTCGGGGCGCCTGGGTGGCTCAGTCGGTTGGGCATCTGACTTCGGCTCAGGTCACGATCTCGCGGTCCGCGGGTTCGAGCCCCGCGTCGGGCTCTGGGCTGATGGCTCAGAGCCTGGAGCCTGCTTCGGATTCTGTGTTTCCCTCTCTCTCTGCCCCTCCCCCGTTCATGCTGTGTCTCTCTCTGTCTGAAAAATAAATAAACATTAAAAAAAAAATTAAAAAAAAAAAAGAAATAGTCTTTCACAGCTTAGGTATAATTGCTATTTAAATTAGGTGAAATAAATTAGTTTTAGTTTGAACATTTTTGATAGTACTAGCAGGGTTCTATGTAAGAATCCGAAGTGGCCCAGTGGTTTATTGTAGTAAAAGCTGGGAGCTTTTTCTAAAGTTAGAGGACAAGGTTTAATGATTAGGTTATCCTAATGCCTGTCAAGATTTGGTATTGTCTCTTTCAACCATGACAATATGTGTGGTATTTTCAGCTCTATTCAATACAAAGGAGAAATCTATTTGCCAGGGGAAAACTCACTTAGAAATTACAACATAAAGCAAGAAGTAAATCACTAGATAGAAATACAGGGCCAAATGACAGTACTTATCACTGGGAAGATAAGAAAATTGTGAAGACATGAAGCTTTTTATCTCTAGAAAGTTCCTTAAAAACAATGGAAAGTAATATAAAATTAAAACCGTAAATCAGTGTTACAGTCTGTATAAGGTGAGGTGTGTTTTTCCAGCTGAATTTTTTCATTCAGACAGGATGTTGCTGATATTCATTTTGATTGTTTGTGTTCACCTGGCAGAATTCGCACTATTCATTGATGTTCTGGTTATTTCTTATCAGCTGTCCCGGTTTTGTCCTTCTGATCAAGTAATTCTGATTGCACAGAAAACATGTTTACTTATGGCAGCTGCAGTTGATCTAGAGCAAGGGAGAAAAGCTTCAACAACTTCTGAACAGGTAATGTGCAACCTTCAAAGAAAACACAAGGAAGAGTTTAGTGTGCCATTTGGTGTGTTTGCCTTCCCTGATGCAGTTCTTTCTGATTCTCTTTAAAGAATCCTTTCATCCTTTCCAGCAGCATCTTGATTTCAAAGGTTTGTAATGGCTCATTCCTCCCTAAGGAAAGGTCACATTTGGCTTGGCCTCTTCTTTTAAAAAGATTGAATATCTCTTCTTTTAAAATGTCTCTTTCCATGGACCACTCTTTCTGAATCTGTTTTTAGCTATTCTTTATCATCTCCCTGCAATCATATGTGGCCTATAAGAATGAGATTTTTTTCTATTTTTGTTTCCTTTTACACATTCTCTAAGGAAGAATTCATCTACCTCCACAGCTTTGATAACCATCTGATTATTTACTTGGCTTGTTTTTCTTCACTCTAATTGGATTTGCTTTCTTTGGCCCACACCCTTAAATATTTTATCAGTAACTGAATTTTAACAAGAAGACAGAATTACTGCCTTTGCCTGAATTCCACTCTTAGCTTCGTAAATCTTACCCCTTTTAAGAAATACCAACATCAACATCCCTGTCTCCCATGGACCAGAGTATTGGTTTATCTTTAGTTTTTTACCATCTTTCTTCCAAGCTAAGAAAATTGTCTCTAAGTTAGACCAGTAGCATTTTGGTATGATTTTAAAATCTAGATCTCTCTGCTTATTATCTCTTACCTAGACAAAGAAAACTTCCCAATTTCCCATATTTGCCAGCTTTTCTTTCCAAATCGTATAAAATCCTTCCTGCTGTTTATTTCCTTCCTTCTGTTAATTTCTTCTTTCATATTATTCTTCAGATCTGGAACAAACTGTCACCACATCTCTGCCAACATATTTCCCTTCCTTTCTGTTCCCTTGTTGAGTTCAACTAAACATTAGAGGAACACCTGGGTGGCTCAGTCAGTTGATTCTCTGACTCTTGATTTCGACTCAGGTCATGGTCCCAGGGTCGTGGGATTGAGCCCTTTGTAGGGCTCTGCACTGAGCATGGAACCTGCTTGGGATTCTCTCTCTCTCTCTCTCTCTCTCTCTCTCTCTCT